>NW_028317815.1:16404000-16722500 GCF_062004578.1 Staurois parvus | reverse complement strand
CCTGGAGCTGTTGAATTGTCCTGTGGACATTTTTGGACAACTGACCAGGAGATAAGCCCTCCAAAAAGTAGGTTGTCTATATAATCCATAACTTGATGGCATTGGGTTCTGAGAGGGCCAGCAGAGGTGTCAAGACATTTGTGAACACTTAGGAGCAGAGGATAGGCCAAAGGGCACTGCAACAGATAGGAATTGCAAAGCGCTGGATGTAAGGCTGGGCCTGCAAGAGCAAAGAAAGCCTTTAGAAGCATCTCAAACTTTCTATCTGCAGAATCTTTGAAAGAACAAACATCTTTAATAGGTACAGTGAAAAATGGCAGGAGCAACTACAAGAATAGCCACTTCCTTGTAAACACTTTTTGCACTGGACAGAGACTGGCATGGCAGTTTGGGGGAGTGAAAAGCCTTTCTGGCATGACCCAGTCATCACAGATTACAAATTCTGTTTAACAGGGAATGTTTTGTACCCAAGGGTACATGGGAGACAGAAGAGTATAAGGATGCAATATGCTAAAGTACTTACGGACAGAGGCAACAAACTTTCCAACATTATTAAGCATGTTACATGAAGCTCCCTCTTCAACATAACAGTCTGGAGAAGAGAAATTCACCACAGCTTTTACCAATACTGTCTACTCTAAATTCACTTCCTTGTCTGTATCCTCTAGAGCTGGCATATCGGGATCCAACTCAGATGGCTGGATTAGGACTAGATTCTGCACAAGGAATTGTGATATAGATGCAGAAAGTTCTGCTTTTTCAGGTAGTCCGCTTGTTACGTGCCTGAAACAGAACTAGAATTAAATGCAGAGACCAGGTCCTGAGCCAGTGCAAGGGACGCATTGTCACTCTCAGGTTGAGTGTGGTGCAGGCCTTCAGCAGAGCGAATATTCACCTGCAATACTCCCTAGTTTCCGCCATAGCTATAAGTGAGTGTATTCCCCTGTGAGGTACTGACAGAGTAGAGTGGATAAAATAGGGCAAGCGTGTCCAGGAGTATACTGCAACCCAGGTGTAGATCACTCTGTAATGAATCCTTACTAGGGCTCTAGGCAGAATTGGGGTAAAATATGCGACCAGTGGTGTGATGTAACACTCATCCATCTATCCAAGACTGAGCCCTGAGTAATTTAAATTTTAGCCTCAAGTTTCAAACGTTTGCACTGTGAAATGAATACATTCCAAACAGAGCCCCGTTTTTACAGTAATGGTCAGAGATACAGGATGACCTGTCCACGATGGGCTGCATAAACGTAGTAAAGATGATCTTACTACTGAAATGACTGTATATTTTCTGCCACTCCTCTGTATATTTTCCCCTTCGTATCTTTAAATCTCTGGAATCTATTTTAAATACCTTTATTTGGGGACATTCCTGGCACAAGTTATCTATGCGGATCCAAAAGAACCCCACAGATCTGGGGCCTGCCCCTATTCTGCTGGGGTGGTGATACATCCCAATAAGATTCTCCTAAGAGCTACGCGCTATCCCACCCTTCTAGGTGGCCGCAGGTGTTTGGATTATCACCACCGTATGGGAACTGGCTCTCCATAAGACAAGTGCTTCATCCCTCCACGCCCATACACCTCTCTGGGGCAATGCCAGTTTACCAGAACTGCTCACCATTCCAGATTATGAGCTGTGGATTGACAGGGGAGTCACATATCTATCCGACATGATTACCTCTAGCAGAGTTAAATCATTCCAGGATTTCAAATCTGAATTTTCACTGCCCAATTCCATGTTCCTTCATTATCTCCAGATTCGTCATGCATTACACACACAATTTGGGGACTCATTTCCATTCCATGAGTCTCTACACTTATTGGATGTATGTCTAGATGATGACCACAAAAACTTGACATCCACTTTTTATAATTTCCTTCTCCGACCGGCAGCTGTTGACCTAGCCTATCAACTGAAAACCAAGTGGGTGGTAAATGTAGAAGGAGCTAGAGGATGGTGAATGGGACGAAATCCTAGAATCCGGTAAACTGGTCTCCCCAAAACTTTCTGACCATCTTACACATTTATATATTCTACACAGAGCCTACCTGACTCCCACTCAGTTGGTCAAGAATAGGCCTCATTATGACCCTTCCTGCCCTAGATGTGAGGATTCTAATGGGTTTTTTTATCACCTTATCTGGTCCTGCCAGGTTATTCAAGGTTATTGGTCTCAGGTGATTCAGTTTTTACATGATCACATGGGCTCCCCATTGCCCAAAAAAATGTCTCTTGGAAATTCTTCCCAATCGGGATAGTGCTAAACACTTGCAGGTTTTTCTCCAAGAAACACTTTTTGTTGCCAGAATGATGATAGCAAGGGTCTGGCTTAGGGCTTTGCCTCTGACAACTTAGCAATGGACTGCTGCCGTTAATCTTAGCTTACCCTACAAAAAAGTTATATATATATATATATATATATATATATATATATATATATATACACACACATATACATACACATACACACGTCCTGCCAACTACAATAAGATTTAGGATAGGTGGTTAGAGCAACCCCCACTTGCAATTTGGATGAATCCGAAGATGCATAATAGATATCCTCTATTTTATGGTTATGTATAACATTGCTCCTCAATTGTGTTCACTATGTAAACAACTATTTCTGTCGTCAGGAATCCATTATGGTATGAAGTTACTTGTATTGCTCCTTTTTATATTATGTATGCTTATTTTTCTTAACAAAGAGCTTGTTTTTGACCAAAAAAAGGAAATGTTGCACTTCTTAACCAATGAAAATATTTATTGAAACACTTGCTTTACCTTTCAAAAAATTTTTTTTCTTAATTAAGGAAACTGAACATACTGTATACTCCTGAATCAACAAGCAAAAAATACAAGGGTTGGGTAAGATAATATTTGTACAGAAAACATGGAACGAGTTTGCAGAATGAATATAAATATGGTTACTATGCCACCTGCTGGAAGAGGGAAAGAATGCAACACGTTTTTTGCTTAAGGCCTCATGTACACTGGTTTATTGACCGCTGTTTCTACTAACAGAAGAAAATCAGCGTTAAAAACTCACCTAAGCTGAATTTTTTTATTGCATTAATTTCATTGGCCAAATTTATTCTGGGCAATGAAATGAATAAGTGCTGAATGCACCTAGTGTTTAGCTGCGTTTATGTCTGTTTAGGAGAGTTTTGCGTTTTAGGCTTCATGTACACGAGCCTACCCTGGCCGCGGAAAATCGCAAATCACAGCAAAAACATGGTACCGTGGTTACAACGTTTTTGCCGCGTTTTGCATTCTCCCGTGGTCGGTGGTCAAAACGTTCCTATTCTGAACGCAATTCTTCCGCATTCAGGAGAGGGAGATTTAACCTCACCTAACTGCGGCAGCTCCTAAACTCTGCTAAAAGATTATGTGTACATGGACACATAGACTTTTATGGAGCTTGGACAAAAAAAAAAAATGACAAAAGCTCCTAAACTCGAGTTTAGGAGCTGCTCATGTACATGAAGCCTTAAGCAGCTGAGTTTACTGGCATTTCTCTGAAAGCAAAAAAACTACGCTCAGGACAAGAAGGTGAAGTCAGTGTTAACGAGCAACCCAAACTCTGCAGATGTTACGCAAGTTGGTTTATGCTAACTGTACCCTGTCATATTCCAAACCAGCAAAATGCATACAGTATATGACACCATCTTATATATGTACTTCCACAGCCAAAAGACTTTGGGTGTGAGGTCTCCAGGCTGAAAATGGGTGAAGCCAATGTTGTAGGGACATTCAGGCCTCCTTTCTTAAAGTGACATGAAGAAGGCCTTTAATTTGATTTGAAATGATTGCTTCCAGTACACTTTTGGTTAGTTGATTTATCTTCTTTATGTTTTAAATTATTAAACTTACAAAATCTAATACGGATTTCATTAAAACAATAAAAAAAAGACCATGCACCGATTTTTCATAAATATGTCAATAAACTAGATTATCTAATGATCAGAGCACAATGAGTAAGAAAAAAAAAAAAAGTGGCATGAACTATGCAGACCCTTATTTTCTAACACCAAAGTCCATAACTTCATGCTAAAAAATAATTATAAAAGTAAACATATAAAACAAAAGAAGTAAAAAAAGTTCTGTTGTACTTTATCATTTCTAAACGTCTACATTTTTACAGCATAACATAATAATAATATTAATATATAAAACAATAAAATATCCAGTTAAAGCTGGATGTGCATTGGGAAACAGGTAAAAATAATACACAGTAAGATTGTTAAAGTCAGTAAACAGAAACATGATTTCTGGCTTTATGGCTTTGATCACACTTGCTGAAAATACAGACGCTGAATCAACGCACCTACAAGTGCTATACATGTTATTTGGCGTGTGTGACGCACATTAAAAACGATCCCCAGATGGCCTTTGCAAGTTGTTTGGTGCATTTCACACACACATTATAGGCATGTTAAAGACACACCCCAGAAGCCTACTTTTTTTTTTTTTCTTTACACCTCACTGATATACAGTCAGGTCCATAAATATTGGGACATCGACACAATTCTAACATTTTTGGCTCTAGACACCACCACAATGGATTTGAAATGAAACGAACAAGATGTGCTTTAACTGCAGACTGTCAGCTTTAATTTGAGGATATTTACATCCAAATCAGGTGAACGGTGTAGGAATTACAACAGTTTGCATATGTTGCTCCCACTTATTAAGGGACCAAAAGTAATGGGACAATTGGCTTATCAGCTGTTTCATGGCCAGGTGTGTGTTATTCCCTCATTATCCCAATTACAATGAGAAGATAAAAGGTCCAGAGTTCATTTCAAGTGTGCTATTTGCATTTGGAATCTGTTGCTGTCAACTCTCAAGATGAGATCCAAAGAGCTCTCACTATCAGTGAAGCAAGCCATTTTTAGGCTGAAAAAACAAAACAAACCCATCAGAGAGATAGAAAAAACATTAGGCATGGCCAAAACAACTGTTTGGAACATTCTTAAAAAGAAGGAACGCACCCGTGAGCTCAGCGACACAAAAAGACCTGGAAGACCACGGAAAACAACTGTGGTGGATGACCGAAGAATTCTTTCCCTGGTGAAGAAAACACCTTTCACAATGGTTGGCCAGATCAAGAACACTCTCCAGGAGGTAGGTGTATGTGTGACAAAGTCAACAATCAAGAGAAGACTTCACCAGAGTGAATACAGAGGGTTCACCACAAGATGGAAACCATTGGTGAGCCTCAAAAACAGGAAGGCCAGATTAGAGTTTGCCAAACGACATCTAAAAAAGCCTTCACAGTTCTGGAACAACATCCTATGGACAGATGAGACCGAGATCAACTTGTACCAGAGTGATGGGAAGAGAAGAGTATAGAGAAGGAAAGGAACTGCTCATGATCCTAAGCATACCACCTCATCAGTGAAGCATGGTGGTGGTAGTGTCATGGCGTGGGCATGTATGACTGCCAATGGAACTGCTTCTCTTGTATTTATTGATGATGTGACTGCTGACAAAAGCAGCAGGATGAATTCTGAAGTGTTTCGGGCAATATTATCTGCTCATATTCAGCCAAATGCTTCAGAACTCATTGGACACCGCTTCACAGTGCAGATGGACAATGACCCAAAGCATACTGCAAAAGCAACCAAAGAGTTTTTTAAGGGAAAGAAGTGGAATGTTATGCAATGGCCAAGTCAATCACCTGACCTGAATCTGATTGAGCATGCATTTCACTTGCTGAAGACAAAACTGAAGGGAAAATGCCCCAAGAACAAGCAGGAGCTGAAGACAGTTGCAGTAGAGGCCTGGCAGAGCATCACCAGGGATGAAACCCAGCGTCTGGTGATGTCTATGCGTTCCAGACTTCAGGCTGTAGTTGACTGCAAAGGATTTGCAACCAAGTATTCAAAAGTAAAAGTTTGATTTATGATTATTATTCTGTCCCATTACTTTTGGTCCCTTAACAAGTGGGAGGCACATATGCAAACTGTTGTAATTCCTACACCGTTCACCTGATTTGGATGTAAATACCCTCATATTAAAGCTGACAGTCTGCAGTTAAAGCACATCTTGTTTGTTTCATTTCAAATCCATTGTGGTGGTGTATACAGCCAAAAATGTTAGAATTGTGTTCATGTCCCAATATTTATGGACCTGACTGTATTAACACACCGCATACAGGCATGTTACAATAGACTTAAATGGAAGGACTTGAGATGCTTCAACTTTTTCCAAACTCTACATGCAGCTTCAATTTTTGAAGGTTTTTTTTCCATGATGTGAACAGCTCTGTGCATGGTCCATATTATCAATATCAAACTGCTTTACTAGGCGTTTGAGTATTAAAAACATGCCTTACATGACTGCTTTTAGTGCCAGTTTGAACAGGGCCTAAGTCAAACCTGTGTTTTGTCCACAGAAGAACAGGTTCACTTTAATACCCACCTCTCTAACAACCCATACTCCTTCCACCTTCCCACCAACACAACTATAAATTTGCTGGAGGGAAGGAAAGGAAGTCGAATGTATTCTGAGTAGCTTAATTCAGACTTTACACTTCCAAATGGCAGCACTGAGACAATCATCAGGCACCAGCGCTCTAACATAAAATAAGGGGTTGTAAGTCCAATGCTCCTCCAAAGCCTGCAGTAAAGGGAGTTTTCTTTGCTTTGGGAAGCTGAATGGAGAGGGAGGAATGGTGAGTAAATGTTGCTAAAGAGGGGATAATAAAGCAAACTACAAACAAAACTTTTCCCCAGCAGACTTACAAGCTAGCCTGCCAAAAAAAAAAGAGAAAAAAAAAAGAAATGACCCCTTCTAACACTTTGCATTAAAAACAGAGTTTCAAGTTGTACACCTTTGCAAAAATATGAAAACCTTTCACGGTCTCATCAAGACCCCTCTAATATTTGTGATATCCGAGTATCCATGTTGGAGCATATATAGCAAATGGTAAATTAAGGAATATATGAACCCAGCATTTCATATTCCTGATATGTGCCTGCTGTACCATGTACTTGTATGAAAAAGTATCCTGTTCTCTTTTTATTGCTTCCTTTGTGTTAAATCCCTGGTGTTCTTGCCAGTCCTTCTGCTTTTCTATTAAAAACTGACTACACTTAGCAGGAGAACGCAGTGTGATCAGTTCTCTAGCTGTGCTTGAACTCAGGCTCTCCTCCAAAGGTGCTGGCCCACCTCCCCTGCATTGGGAAGATTCATTGAGAAGATCAGTGTTCTGCTGCTTTTCCTCCCCCAGCTCTCTAAGATGCTTATGCAACTGAGAACAGAGGGTATGTGATCACTTATAAAAAAAAAAGGGGGGGGGGGGAAGGTGCTTATTATAATGTTTGTAACACTATTTAACCACTTCAGCACTAGAGCAATTTTTTTTTGCACACATTTTTACATTGCATTTTTGGCAATCAACTTACTTGGCTATAAACCCCCAGAACATTGTATATTTTCTGAAAGCAGAGGAACTGTAGAATTAGACAGTTATTGCAATTTTCTATGTTGCATGATATTTGTGCAATGGTTTAATAAACATACATTTTCAGGGAAAAATATAATAAAATGAATTTTAATGCAAAAACACACACAACAGAATATCAAATGTTTTGGGAAAATAAAAAAATTAGGTTGTGTTGAGTAAACAGATACAAAACATGTTAAGTCTTAAAAATGTGCGCGTTCCTGTGATATCGTGAAAAAATACGGTAGCCAAAAATGGGTAGAATATAAAAAATGAAGTTGTGTCGACTAAATAGATACAAAACATATCAAATTTTAAAACTGTGTGTGTGCCCGTGATATCTCGAAAGACTATGGCACCCAAACATCTCCACAGGCAACCTTTTAAAAGCCTTTACAGCTCAGTAGTTTAGAGTTAACTGTGAGCTAATTTGCTACAAGTGTTGCTCTCCCTTTGACATTTGCAGCGCTACCTCACATGTGTGGTGCGATCATGGTTTGTGGGTGTGTGCAGGGCAGCGAGGGTTACATTTTTTGTTTGTTTTTAATAATCTTACCTTTTATTTTTGAATTCAACTTTATTGCTAGCACAAGGGGCTAACAAACCCCCATGTGATATCATTGGACAGGTGACAGGTAGATCTCACGGTCTCCCTTTCCTTTCACAGCATGTAACCAAAAAGAGATCTGCTCAGTCACATGCCTCTCGTACTGATACAATCAGAAAATGACAGCTCTGAAACCAGAAGTGAAAATATCATTGTCCCTTCCAGTTTCATTCCAGGCAGAAGGGATTATAGACTGGATGTTTTTTGGTTTCCTCCCGACCTCCATGCTGAAGCCCACTGATGTGGCCCTGGGTTCCTGGTAAGGGTGAAGACCCCAGGTACCAACTGGGCTGGGGGTTGGGGGAACCATACTGCCTACACTGTGAAAGTGATCGGTGACTATAAAGTTGCTGGGTCACTTTTACTTTACAGCTGGGAGGTGGCTGAAGAAACCATCAGCTTGCACTTAAACCTTCACTCTTTGGACAAGTTTTCCAGATGCCAAGAGGTAAAAAGGTGACGGGGGAGGGATCTCCGGCACACAGCCTGTGGTTAACAACCACAGCTCTGTTCCTATGTGCTGAACAGAGTGCATCTTCAGCCCTCTGCTTTTTGAAAGTTCAGACAAGCTGTACAATTTCTGCATTTTGAAGGCTGTAGACAAGAAAAGACTGCGGATAAACAGGTACAACCTGTGCATCACCTGAAGCCAGTCACTTCATTGTGTATATGTAAGGGTTTACAATCACTTTAAAACAAGGCCATATAACCTTGTTTGTAATGCAGCACATCTGTCTGTTAGATTTTTCAAAGAAGTAACTTGGGCAGCTGTAAAGCCCTGGTAACTTCTACATACAGTTGTAGGGGGGCTGCTTCACACATTTGTGCCATAAATGTACCATAAATAGGAATGGAAAAAAAATGCGCTAGGACTTCGTTGGATGTCAAAAAACATAGCAGCTTGCATGAAACCATAATACACAGTATAATAAACATCACAAAACAATAGTGCAGCACTGCACTATTGTTTTGTGATTTTGAAGAGTATGTCATTCATTTCTAGTAGGCCCTAAAGCAGGGGTGGGCAAACTTTTTGACTTGAGGGCCGCAATGGGTTCATATATTGGACCCGGGGGCCGGACCAAGAGTAGATGAATGATGTGTATGTGTCATCCATAGTAAGTATAGTAATATTCTCCCATAGTAAGCATAGTAATTCATCCCCCATATAGTAATTCATCCCCCATAGTAATTCATCCCCCATATAGTAATTCATCCCCCATATAGTAATTCATCCCCCATATAGTAATTCATCCCCCATATAGTAATTCATCCCCCCTATAGTAATTCATCCCCCCTATAGTAATTCATTCCCCATATTAATTCATCCCCCATATTAATTCATCCCTCATATAGTATTTCATCCCCCATAGTACTATTCCCCCCCAAGTAGTAAGCCAAGTCCCCCCTGTGTCAATTTACTTACCTTTGCTCCGCGCGTTCCTCTCGCCGTGTTCCCGCGCCGTTCCGGTCTTCAGGGCGGACTGTGAGAGGAGCCTAGCTCCCCTCACGTTCGTCACGCTGCCCCGCCTACACACATCCTGACAGCTATCCTGACAGTATCACGCTCCGTGGGCCGGATTAAAAGGTCCGCCGGGCCGTAGTTTGCCCATTGCTGCCCTAAAGCATATCAATACAGTAGAAACAACACACACAACCCTTTCAGCACACCACAATGCATCGATGTGACTTTACAAGCATTGTGGTGCACAGTTTTGGAATAGAAATCAGCTGTGGTTTTTGCTGCATTAGGGCCTTGGGAAATGAATGGAACACCACAACATAAATGAATACATATTAAAACACACACACCTAGGTGTAATAGGACCCTAAAGGCCCAACAGGGAGGTTTAAGTACTGGGTGGAGAATTGCCAGGCATAAAGCTGGTTATGGTGAGGGATACACAGCACCAGACATATTATTTATGTGTAAGTATGTGCATCCCATTACCTGTAGGCAGCTGCTTCAGATAATAAAATCTAGCCTGCAGTCTCCTTCACAGCTGTTGGATACAACCCTGAGCAGCTGTCTTCCTGCACTATGAAGGTTAACAGAATTTGCTGCTAATCACAAAAGTTGGTATCGCTCGCCCAACTTCTCCATTCACAGAACCTGTCTTACTACTAGCACACAATGGATGCAAACCAGTTGAATGACAACATCTCCACTGCCCATTCACAGAATGTGATGCACTGTGGAAGAGTAGGAAGATGAGTTCTATGAATGGAGGAGAGAGCAAGAGGGGGCAGGTGAACTACACAACTTTTGGGAGCAGTAGCAGCTTCTAATAACCTTCACAAAGCAGGAAGGCAACTGCTTATAATACAATGGCTGAGATGGCAACACGGCAGGAAAATTGTTTTTCACTTCTCTGCCAAAACAGTAATACTTACACTGGGAAGGGAACAACCTGAAAACTTGTCCTTAAATATAATAATGCCGGTACATTACCGCATCCAATCCGCATGACGTGAAAAAATATTGCTTGCTATGGTGCCAATCACATATGTCTGATGCCCTGGCAGTGCGGATTCAGTGCAGACTGAAAAAAAGTGCTGTCCAACTTCTGAGCAGTGTGGTCTGGTTCAGGTGTGGATTACAGGCTATTCACTTCTATGGGAACCGTTTCTACACCGCACGTGTGAACAGGATAAAATCCTGACCTGAACCTGATGTAAACCTGACCTGACCAACTACTGTGTCAATTAGCTGTGAAACCTGAGGTTCAATCCGCAGGGCACATGTGTGAATCAGTTCTACCTATTCAAGCAAACAAAAAAAAAAGTTTCCTAGACAGGACTCAATTTTTTCATTAAATACAGATATAGTTGCAGCCACTAGAGGGAACCATCAGACAGTCAGAGGAAAATCACAAAGCCACATATTTTCTCTGCATATCTGGTCAGTAATAGTAGTGGTTTTCACACAGCTGTTGCAAAAATGTGACAAAAACGTATGTGCATTTTGCCATGTTTTTGACGCATTTCTAATAAATCTTTGACTGGACAAAGCACTTCCCACGGGTTTGTTGCGTTTTTCATGCGGTTTCCATTCATTTCAACATAGGTGTGTGTTTTTGGTGCATTTTTTAAAACTGAACAAACATACACCAGCGTAAGCGTGTGCGACTGTCAAAAATAGGTACCCACTAACCCCCCCTCCCCCCCCCAGAATGATATGCCAAATATGGCAGAGGAGGGAGGAGGACGACTTAAAGCAGAACTTGCCTTTTTAGTTGGAAGTTCCTCTTTCGGAAATAACTGTCATTGCTTTTAATTCTACTCTATATTATTTAACCTCCCTGGCGGTATTCCCGAGTGTAGCTCGGGATAAAGTTTCAGTACCACAAGCGGTAACCCCGAGCTACACTCGGGAATACCTTGCAGCGCTGTTCTGGGATCTCTTCTTCACTTACCTTGTCCTGCGCTCCCGCGATATCCCCCCTGCAGTGTCCCTGGCAATGTCCTCCGGCGGATGCCGGCATCTGTCTTCTGGGTTCCGCTCCCTGCGACGTTGGGACGTACGGGGGACGGAACGACGGGAAATTAAAAAATGTGAAAAAGTGACATTCACTAAATTCACTAAAATAACATAATAAAACATTACTGTATCAAACCATTTCACATACATTTTGTCCCGAGTGCTTTCTCCTGTGTCCTGCCTGCATTTGTACCGTTCTGCCTGGAAACTGAGAAATGTCCATGGCGTCCAAAAAACGTCCCTTTAGGTCAAAAGCGGGTTTAGATCAGCTAGAGAACAGCGATAGTAAATCAGAACCACTTGCAGAATTGAGTGATAATGATTCGTGGGGAAATTCGTCATCAGACACTGAAAACGATTTTGCGACTTTGCTCAGCGATGTGCGAACTTGGCGCTATATTTCAAATTTCAGTGTTTTTGGTTTGATATTATTGAATTACATTTTTTATTATTATATTATTATTTTTTATGAATATTTATTAAATTATAATTTATGATTTCGTGTTTCAAATTTTAACACACCCGGGATGTTTACTAGACTCTTGTTTGGACAGATTTCAGTGAGTTATTCCTAAAAATTACAGGCCTACAATAAAAAAACATATTTCCATGCAAAAAAAATGTACCGCTTTGAGCACAGAAATATGGACATAATCAGACTGCTAGGGAGGTTAAAATGGAACTACACTACTTATTCCTTGCAAACTCACCCATCCATCTATGTTTACATGCTTTATTTTACTGAGAAATCACTTTGAAAAACACCCCCTAGCATTTCTAGCCATGGCCATCTTGAGTAAGGGCAGATAATTCATGTAGCTTTTACTTCCTGGAATCCATCTGCCATTAGCTCAGGCATGAGGGTGTGCTTAGCTCTTCCCTCCTGAAGACTCTTGGGATGTGTTATTTGCCTTGGCCTGGGAACCAGAACTGAAGAAATGTAAAAAAACAATGTATAAAACAAGTAAATGCTATATACTTTCCTATCTATTTTCTAATGCTAGCAGCATAAAGAATAAAAATATTCAATGCCGATTAAGAGAGTGAAGTTCTGCAACAACAAAAAGAATTCCTAGTTGCTGTTGCCAGAATCAACTGACTGATTAGCATTTAATAGGCGATTTTTAATTTGAACCTAAAAATGTAAAAATGCAAAACATCTAAAGTTTTAAGTATCCCCTTTTGCATGTATAACAGGAAAAATGGATCGGTCATTTCAGAGCAACCTTGCAGGCATCAGACTTTTTTGGCAAAGGTGTATTAATACAGAAACATTGAAAGTACAATAATTTATTAACAGAGTGGAAAAAAAAACACATTTTGAATTCTGAATGATTATATACATTTACCTAGAGTAGCAATAACCATAAATAGAAACAAATGATAAGGTGTGACTGCACATTGGGAAGGGTTTCTAGCAATGTGCAACCATTATCATCATGTTGGCCTTCTGTGCTTCTCTGTCCTGACCTTGTAATAAAACTAAGCCTGGGGCAATGAAAACACATCAGATATTTGTATAGTCAGGTTATATAACGTCTAGACTTCTAAGAAATATATTGTTTATGCATCAGGCATTTCAGCCCTAGATAGCTTCTTAATGACAATCTTCCAGTGGTAAAGTATAAATCTAAACAGTTTTCCTTCTTTCATGTGCTAATTCAAATATTAAAATGCATTTTGTGATATTTAGTCCCCGGTCACACCAGTGCAACTTGCCATGCAACTTGATAGTTTCAAATCGTATGACAAGTCACACCCCATTGTCTGCAATGGAAGTTGTCAAATCAGTGCGACTGACTCCGTCGGAGTTGCACCGATTTTGAAGTAGTTCAGGTGCGACTTTTTGCAAGTTCAGGTGCGACATGCACAGACATCTGTGCACGAAGTCGCACTGATTTCTTCCAAGTCACACTGACATCAGACTTTGAAGTCGTGCAACTTCAAACGAAATCTCACTATTTCAAAGTCGGATTCAGTGTGATCGAAGACTTAGAGTAGAAATGGATTTCTAGACTTTGTCTAAAGCTGGCAATACATCAAAATTCGTCCATTTCAGCAGGAGCCGTCCAAATTTCAGTACATGTATGGGCAGGCTGATACACAAGTTGATCGATCAATCAACTTACAACCAACCTGTTGGGTTTTTTCCAAACGATTAATGCAGTCAGCAATACTGATCATTGTATTCTCTCGGCAGGGGGGGGAAGGCCCCCACCGGCAGAATACAATAGCACAGCAGGAAGGATTCCCCCATCCACCTCAAATGTGAGCATGGGGGAATAGGCTGGTTGAAGGAAAAACTGAATCATGTATGGCCTGCTTTAGGAGGAACATTAGATTCTCTCATCACGTACACATATGCAGAGACTAACAATTGTACTACATCATGCATATGGCCATTCCCAGACTGTGCAAATTCAGAAAAATAAACGGGTTTCAGCAGCCCCAAAAACAGACAATTAATATGTACCTGATATTCAGACAAAGAGAATAATTTGTTGAACTGTATGGACTTATGTCTTTTTTCAGCTACATTAACTATGTAATTATATGTAACTATGTAAAAGTAGTGAAGATGTTGCCCATAGAAAAACAATTCGATTTAGGACTCGTGCACACAGGGCTTAAACAACAACGCTTTTACTGGTGATCGGCATTTACAGGCATGTTAGAAGAGGAGCGTTTACAGGCATGTTAGAAGAGGAGCGTTTACAGGCATGTTAGAAGAGGAGCGTTTACTGGCATGTTAGAAGAGGAGCGTTTACTGGCATGTTAGAAGAGGAGCGTTTACTGGCATGTTAGAAGAGGAGCGTTTACTGGCATGTTAGAAGAGGAGCGTTTACAGGCATGTTAGAAGAGGAGCGTTTACAGGCATGTTAGAAGAGGAGCGTTTACAGGCATGTTAGAAGAGGAGCGTTTACTGGCATGTTAGAAGAGGAGCGTTTACTGGCATGTTAGAAGAGGAGCGTTTACTGGCATGTTAGAAGAGGAGCGTTTACAGGCATGTTAGAAGAGGAGCGTTTACAGGCATGTTAGAAGAGGAGCATTTACAGGCATGTTAGAAGAGGAGCGTTTACTGGCATGTTAGAAGAGGAGCGTTTACAGGCATTTTAGAAGAGGGGCGTTTACAGGCATTTTAGAAGAGGGGCGTTTACAGGCAGAAAAAAAACATCACCAGCACATTCAGCAGAAGAGAAGAAAAAGAGAGAAAAAGCAGAATGCTGGGTATGTTTAGGCAAGTTTGCAAGTAAAATTTATTCTAATGGCCAGAAGAAATTAATATTCTGGCCATCAGAATGCTTTAATGTGCATAAATGCAAATATATGCACGTGCAATACATGGCTTTTACTGCGGGTTTTTTAAGCAACTTTTCTTCAGCCAAGAGAAAAAACATTAATAAAAACATTAAGGGTTGGTTTACAATACATGCATTTCAGTGCATTTTTCTCTGCATCCAAAACGAACAGAAAGTAGGTTACATGGTTGTAAATGGCATGGTTCACACCAGTGCCTTCAGTTCCAGTGCAATCCGGTTCCAGAGAAAAAAAGAGTAGCTGCATTTTTCCTGCACAGAACTGTACTGGAAAGAGGTAAAATGCATCAAAAATGCACTCGAATGAGGTAAAACACATAAATGCACCAGAATGCATCAAAAATGCACAGGCCATAAATTACCCTAAAAAAGAGGGGAAAAAAGCATCTGGAAGGAATAAAAAAATGCATAAAAAATGCACTGGAATGCATGAAAAACATGCATGCAGAAACGCATCCAGACTGCGTTTCTATAGTGTGAACCAGCCCTAAAATGAATCAAATAATCTGCCTTAGCTTTCAGGCTCAGTTTTCTAATTTGCATGCAACATTTAAAATCTTATGTACACGGCAGTTGTCAAACGCCTGTTTGACTTTTTTTTTGCCCTTAAATTCTCCTCAATGTTAGCCTGAATGCACCAAAATCGAGTTCAGGAGAGGAGCTTTGGGGCAGAAAAAACACTCAGTGCATCTAAATGTGCCTAAGCATTAGGCCCGTTTAGCGCTTGAGCATTTTTTCTTTTCAATGGCCAGAATTAATATTCTGGCCAATGAAATAAAAAACGCCCAAGCACTTGACACGCCTAAACCCGTTTACAAAAACATGACTAATGAGCGTTTGTGAAGCTGCTTTTCTCCTGCCAGGAGAAAAACGTTTAAAAAAAGCCCCAGTGTGCCTGAAGCCTTACTAACTCAGTAGCAGATCTAAACTGATTTTGCAAAATTACAAAACTTTGCAAAAGGAAAAAAATACTCCATGCTGATAGATTTACTAATTTACTGAGCAGTAGTAATCCAAAGCCCACCAATGACAATATTTTCCTTCCTTCACTAACCAGCCATTTTATCTTCCATATATTTCAGGCCAGCTTCATGTCATACTGCACCTGTGTGCTTCAGCACCATTCATTCTTATGAGTAAGCTGTACTCACTTCCAGCAGTCACTTCTAGCATGGCTAGATATGTATATATTTATTTATGTATAACTAAAGGCAAAACTTTTTTTTTTCTTTTTAGATTTGAATGGCGTATAGAGGGATTAGAACCCCTGTCAGTTTTTATTGCTGTCTGTGTGCCTGTTATGGAGATTCACCCTATTTGTCCTGGTTTACCATTTTCATTGAAAGTGAAAGTAAAAGAAAATCCCAAATGTTGGATTGTCCCCAGAAAAGTAATAGAGGGGAAATCTTCCAATTGGAACACTAGTTTTGGTGACTTGGGGGTCCCCAAGGAATTCCCTTAGTTTGCAGGGATTCCCTCTCACTTCTTGTTTGGGAAATGGAAGTAAAGGGAAATCTCCACAATGGGACACAGATGGCAAAAAAAAAAATCTGACAGGGATTATATCCCCTCCCTTGCTCTATCCAAAAATGAAGAAAAAAAAGTTCTGCCTATAGTTCTACTTTAATAGCGAGCAATGCAGTCATTTTCTTGCACCTCAGTAATGTAACATTTTAACATTCAAGCATACTGCGGGATTCCTTTCTTCAATACTACCCTTATTTCTATAGAGTTAAACACAAATTTCAAAATAATTTTAAAAAATGTAACGGTGTAAAGTATCTTAACTGGTTCCCGCCTGGCCTATTGTACAATGACAGCCGGGTAGGACCACTCTTGTTCTGGGAGGACGTTATATGATGTCCCCCCATTCTGGGTGCGCAGCACAGCAAACGGTGCTGAGCTGTGACCAATCAGGGTAAACAGCTGTCCAATCACAACTGATTACATGTAAACAAATGCCGGTTAACGGCATTTCCTTTCCTTAGCGTGGTCACCAGCTTTCCTGTGGCGGGTACATTTACACTGATAATTAGGGCAGTGATCATCAGCTCCTCGATTATCGGTGCTCATCAGTGCCGCCTCATCTGTGGCCATCAGTGACCATCAATGCCGCCTCATCAGTGCCACATATCAGTGCAGCCTCATCAACGCACATCAGTGAAGAAGAAAAATTACTTATTTGCAAACTTTTATAACAGAAATTAAGAAAAAGGGTTTTTTTTTCAAATGTTTCATTCTTTTTTCCTTTGTTTAGCAAAAAATAAAAAAAAGTTGAAGTGGTTAAGGTAGCCAGAAATAAAGAGCATCATCAAATACACCTGTTATGCCATTAAAAACTGAAAACTTACAGAAAAGTATTTATAAAAGTAAGGAACGTACCTTCTAGAGACTCCATACCAGTTGCTTGTGCCAATAGGTCTTCATGTCGTGCAACTACCTAAAAACAATTAAAAAAATTTACCTAGAAGAAAGCTCTAAAAATTGTCCACAATCTTGAAAGCTGACCTCAGGGCAGACATAAAATACACAAATAATGTAGCTCTGTATTTATTTATACATCATTAGATGTATATATTTTTAATGCAAGCAGTGGAAGTACCTGAATTGAACCTGGTATCAGCCTCTAGTAATCCCTGTACAACAGCATTCAGACTGGAGGGGGGAAAAGCAGCACAACAAGAATCCAGGACACATACCCTGAATCTATTGCGGGGTGACCCCGATGCAATGATCTTCCGCCATTACAGCAGCTCGCATTTTTCTATTTTGAGAGAATTTTGGCTGATTAGTGCTGGATATTTTGGGAGGGATGGGGAAGCGGGGAGAGTGGGGAAAAGTATTGCTTGTCAACTCCTACCCTGCCCTCATTTTGCGCTCCTCACCCATGCACTCTGTGCATTACATACACCTGACCCTTACATATGGGACTTATGTACTCCTGACCCCTGCACCTGGTATGTCACATACCTGACCCCTGCACTCTGTGCATTCAGTATTCCTGCATTATGTACTCCTAAACCTGGCACTGACAACAGCACACCTACTTCTGACCAAAAGTTAATTTTTAAGTTAGGCTCAAAAAAGTGTTGGTGCTCTGTGTACATCTTGTGTGCTGTAATAATAAAGCATTTAATTTTTTTTTTTAAAATGTTGGTGCTGAGGTTTTGTGAGACTTTTACTATTAGCACAACAGTTAAAGCGCACACACATACGAACGGTTAATGAAATGTGGCCACACCCACCGTTCACTGCTTTACGCTAAGCACGCCACATTACTAGCCCCTTTGGGGTCTTTTACAATTCTAGCAATGTCCCCAGAGCCAACTAGTGGTGCTGCAATGCAAGGACTAGCACTGCTAGTTGGCTCCAGGGACAGAAGAAGAGAGTCAGTGAAAGCAGAAGCAGAACTTGGTGAACTTGTCTCTCTGTCATGTCATAGGGTCATGGCAGGAACAAGACCTGTAAGAATTACTGTCCTGCAGCAGAAAAAACCCACTGCACAGACCAGGTAAGTATGACATATTTGTTATTTTTAAACAAAAAAACCCGCCTTTAAAATCGCTTCAAATCTTCTTTTAAGTTTACAGTTCAACACATGGGTTTCCCTCTGAAGGGTTTTTCAGCACTTCTCTACCACAAAACAAATATTCATTAGCCTTCTGGCTTACACTTGCAGTGCTGTGGCTCTGGCCTCAATACTCAGACCCATGTCTGTATCATCCAAACAGTCTTCCCACACAAACTATTTGCACACAGTCACTCTCTCCTAAATCCTTAAGCCCTTGTTGATCTCCTCTACACGAACTCAATGCACACTGCTAGAAGATCCCTGCTACACTTGCTCCCTCCATCTTTTAGGTGGAGCCCCCTGACTCCTTCGCGGAGAACTTCTCTGTCTGCTGCAGCAGAAACATGAGCTATAGACAAACCTCTAATAAAAGCCCTGCACAACGAATGTGCTGGTTTTCTGCAAAACCTGGACCCAGTACTTGAGAATCCATCCCTCCCAAGTTTTTACGAAGCCTCCAGACTCCAGGTCCCAAGCTGGGGTTTTACCAACCTCTGAGAAAACTGAAAGTCCAGCTTCCTCTGTATGAGAACAGTACCCTGCAGCCCCCCCCCCAACCCATCTGGATGAGAACCCAGTGTGATACAAAACAGTTTTCATACCATGGCAGGGAACAGCGCTGTCACACACCATATTTTATAAATATAGGCACTGTCTATAATGTTTTGCTTGTTCGCATACATTTAATAATTCAACAATTTCCATAAAGTGTATTTTTTCACAACTGTAGGTATGAGAAAAAGTATACAGTATTAAATTATTTATAATGAAAGAGCAATTATTCTTCAGAAACAGACAAAAAAAAGAACATAATAAATCTGCAATGCGCTGCAAATCACAGCTACACAGATGATTTTTTGTAACTCGATTGCACTACTAAAATTAATAATCACAAGGAATGGAGACTAACGACATGGAACAAAAGAGCTCCCTACAGATACAATCGTAGTTTACAGCAAACAATTTAAACATTATGAGATCAAATGACACTACTGGCTACTACATGCTTCTTGTGTAGCCTATACCACAGCAAGCAGTTTGCTCCATATTTCTTAACATTTAATACACAAAAATGTCCATATTGCACTGCAATACCTGTAAATGTAATTCTTTATCCAACTGACTGATGCCTTGAGCAAGCTTTGCCAACTGCTCTGCAATCACAGCCTGATGAATGGATTGGGAGGTGTATGTTTTAACATCAAAATCATCACATAGAAAGTCAGTGTAACATTCTGGAAAAAAAAAACAAAAAAAAACATGGCAGTCATTTTTATTGCTTTACCAAAGCATCTTGCACTTTTTTAAACCAGTTTGTAGACAATTATTTGGTTCTAAACAAACATTATATAATATTACTTTTTGTTATATGTTTTAAACTTAAAGAAGATGGCAGTAAGTGATCGGTTGCTTGTTGGCTCAATATCCAGTACAGGACAGCCTAACGTGTTTCTACAGTGGTTTCATCTATGTACTGGTCTGCAATCTAGCCAGGAAGCACACAATTCACTATGCCAACAAGCTGTACCTATGTGTAGATGTCGGAGTTTGCATTTTGTTACTGATTTATGGTTGATTTCAGACTACATGAATTGATAATGGTGTTTGTTTTCAGTATGTAGGAGTTTTGCCTGGAGTTCTGCTTTACTTCATTCTGTAGTGTTACAGAAAAATCACAAGTCCCCATTTGCTACATTGTTCTCAGAGTTGTAAAAGTATCGAACTAAGAGGGTCAGCATGATAGCTAGACAACTAGGCTGTATACAATGAGAAGTCAATAATGGTAGTCTTCATGTTTAACAGTTTCAATCACCCAGATTTGTGAATGATTCACATTAAAGGATAAATACACCTATGGAAACATGTTACATGTTCCACCTGCTTTTAGGGGTGCACTTTTGCCAATTTTCACACAAAATTTGATGTTAAAGTATAACTTAAGGCAAACTTTTTTTTTTTAGTTTTGGATGGAGTGGATAGGTATTAGAATGTTTTCAGTTTT
Organism: Staurois parvus; assembly: GCF_062004578.1. Lineage (NCBI taxonomy): Eukaryota > Metazoa > Chordata > Amphibia > Anura > Ranidae > Staurois > Staurois parvus. The sequence continues at coordinate 16,702,065 of NW_028317815.1, read as the reverse complement.
TATTGCTTGTCTGTTCCCCCATTAGGGATATTCACCGTCTCTATTTGTCATGCCATCAATATTGAAACTGAAAGTAAAAGAAAATCCCAAATTTTGGGTTGTCCCCAAAAAGTAATAGAGGGGAAACCTTCAAATGATGACACTTGTACTGGTGACCTTGGGGCCCCCAAGGGATCCCATTAATTTACAGGGATTTCCTCTCACTTCCTATTTGATTTTGGGACAGGAAGTAAAGGAAAATCTCCACAATGGGACACAGATGGAGAAATAAAATCTGACAGAGGTTATACCCCTCTCTTACTCTAACCAAAATGAAAAAAAAAGTTTTGCCTATGGTTCTACTTTAATTCACTGCTCCAGATTATGGTCACTCATTTTGAGCCAACAACGCAATGCACACGTGTTATTTCTTCTACAACTCCGTAAAGACTGAGTCACCTGGTCTGTGACCCAGGCGAGTGCAAGTTAGAACATGTCAGAACACACTTGAGTGCAAATAGCTGTGTGGCTCACCACCAGAGTGCTACGCCCTGGGTATTCCAGGAATTAATTTGTCACACCTCATATACTAACAAGTCTAATGCATCCAGCGTTGTCATTACTTTGCGCACTTTTCTTGCTCCTGGTACCATCATGTGCCGCCATCTGCATTGTTTATGCCACAGGTAGCCAGCTGTCTCTTCTTGTTCCTGCAACCAGACATGCAATCATGCTAAGCCAGATCTCTGCACAGCTGCTTACATGAATGGAAGGTGATGGTGATGCCTCCTGGGATTTGAGCCATTGGTATCCCAATCACTAGGGGCCCAAACATCCCTGAGACCATGATTATTATAGTGCCAACAGTTTGTGCAGCACTTTACAAAATAAAGAGAGACAGTACAGTTACAATGAAATACAAGAGTTAAGAGGGCTCTGCTCTAACATCTTTGTAATTAGTTCTACCCACCCCACTCCCCCCACTCCGTTTTTTTTTTTTCCCTTTCTCCCCCTTCCCTTTCTGCTTTCTTTTTTTAATCCCCAGATTCAACCTCTTGGCACAAATATGCAGCCTCTCCGCGGCTGGGCCTTGACACAGGGAGGCCACATATTTACGTACCCATTGTAAACAAAACATGTGTGGAGAATGTGCGCCCTGTGCGCTTCCGGCACATTTACCAGCACCTCACAGAAAGGTCCCGATCACTACTTGAGGTCGGGAGCTTTCCAATCATGTAACCGCTGTGACAGCCAAAGGGTTAAATTGAAAACTGGTTGACTTCTCAGAAGTACTGCATCATACAAAGGTACCTAGAGATTTATGAATGATGCATGTGTGTTACATTTGTTGGCATACCTCCTGTGTTTGATTTCTCTCGGGCCATACGGCCCCTTCATCTCGCTGAGTTTACTTGTAGCATACGCAGCGCGCTATAGAGGTAGTGCATGTGTCACCTCCTCCCAAGACATGCATGTGTCACCTCCCCCCAAGACATGCATGTGTCACCTCCTCCCAAGACATGCATGTGTCACCTCCACCCAAGACATGCATGTGTCACCTCCCCCCAAGACATGCATGTGTCACCTCCCCCCAAGACATGCATGTGTCACCTCCTCCCAGGACATACATGTGTCACCTCCTAACAGGTCATACCTGTGTCACCTTCTCCCAGGACATACGTGTCACCTCCTCCCAGGACATACGTGTCACCTCCTCCCAGGACATACATGTGTCAACCTACTCCCAGGACATACATGTGTCACCTCCTGCCAGGACATACCTGTGTCACCTCCTGCCAGGGCATACCTGTGCCACCTCCTCCCAGGGCATACCTGTGCCACCTCCTCCCAAGACATGCATGTGTCACCTCCTCCCAAGACATGCATGTGTCACCTCCTCCCAAGACATGCATGTGTCACCTCCTCCCAAGACATGCATGTGTCACCTCCTCCCAAGACATGCATGTGTCACCTCCTAACAGGTCATACCTGTGTCACCTTCTCCCAGGACATACGTGTCACCTCCTCCCAGGACATACGTGTCACCTCCTCCCAGGACATACGTGTCACCTCCTCCCAGGACATACCTGTGTCAACCTACTCCCGGGACATACCTGTGTCAACCTACTCCCGGGACATACATGTGTCACCTCCTAACAGGTCATACATGTGTCACCTCCTCCCAGGACATATATTTGTCACCTCCTCCCAAGACATGCATGTGTCACCTCCTAACAGGTCATACCTGTGTCACCTCCTAACAGGTCATACCTGTGTCACCTCCTAACAGGTCATACCTGTGTCACCTCCTCCCAGGACATACGTGTCACCTCCTCCCAGGACATACGTGTCACCTCCTCCCAGGACATACGTGTCACCTCCTCCCGGGACATACGTGTCACCTCCTCCCGGGACATACGTGTCACCTCCTCCCGGGACATACCTGTGTCAACCTACTCCCGGGACATACATGTGTCACCTCCTAACAGGTCATACATGTGTCACCTCCTCCCAGGACATACATTTGTCACCTCCTCCCAGGACATACATTTGTCACCTCCTCCCAGGACATACCTGTGTCACCTCCTCCCAGGACATACCTGTGTCACCTCCTCCCAGGACATACCTGTGTCACCTCCTCCCAGGACGCACCTGTCACCTCCTCCCAGGACGCGCGTGTCACCTCCTCCCAGGACATGCGTGTGTCACCTCCTCCCAGGACATGCGTGTGTCACCTCCTCCCAGGACATGCGTGTGTCACCTCCTCCCAGGACATGCGTGTGTCACCTCCTCCCAGGACATGCGTGTGTCACCTCCTCCCAGGACATGCGTGTGTCACCTCCTCCCAAGACATGCGTGTGTCACCTCCCCCCAAGACATGCGTGTGTCACCTCCTCCCAAGACATGCGTGTGTCACCTCCTCCCAAGACATGCGTGTGTCACCTCCTCCCAAGACATACGTGTGTCACCTCCTCCCAGGACATACGTGTCACCTCCTCCCAGGACATACATGTGTCAACCTACTCCCAGGACATACATGTGTCACCTCCTAACAGGTCATACATGTGTCACCTCCTTCCAGGACATACATGTGTCACCTCCTCCCAGAACATACATGTGTCACCTCCTCCCAGGACATACATGTGTCACCTCCTGCCAGGACATACATGTGTCACCTCCTGCCAGGACATACCTGTGTCACCTCCTGCCAGGACATACCTGTGTCACCTCCTGCCAGGACATACCTGTGTCACCTCCTAACAGGACATACATGTGTCACCTCCTAACAGGACATACATGTGTCACCTCCTAACAGGACATACATGTGTCACCTCCTAACAGGACATACATGTGTCACCTCCTTCCAGGACATACATGTGTCACCTCCTCCCAGGACATACATGTGTCACCTCCTCCCAGGACATACATGTGTCACCTCCTGCCAGGACATACCTATGTCACCTCCTCCCAGGACATACCTGTGTCACTTCAGCCATGAATGAAATAAAGGGGAAAGAGCTAGTCCACCTCACTCACCGTCCCGTAACATCTCCCTGACAGACATCGCTCCCCCACACTCTGCACCATCTCTCCCCTCCATGTCAGCAACTCTGCCACTGCCAACCACGGGACACGTCATCAGCCCGCGCTCCAGAGGCGCACACGGTTACGTCACATGCGGAAGGGAGAGCATGCTGTATGTTATGATAGCTGATGAGACAGGTGTCCTTTCCTGGCAGTGCCTGGACGGTAAGTACTCTGTACACACACCATTCTACAACATTGCTGTTCTGTGTGAGTCCAGCTGTGTGCAGGATTCTGATCTCTGAGAAGGCCAGACACACAGCAGACTATGGAGTTAAGGGGAGCTGCCCACAGCAGCCAGTACTGATCCTTCAGGAAGTCAAACACTGTAGTTACTATGACAACGTCTGCTCCAGTCTTCATAAATCAACCCAGCAGTATAATGTCTCCATTGCTGGTCATTCATTTTACTTGCCCGTTTGTCAGGATGTATTAGATCAGAGGAATATGGTTTCATCTGCTTCTCTGTTCAGGAGAATGTTATTATAACATTATTATATATAGCACCATTAGTTTGTGTAGTGCTTTACAATATAAAGGGAGACAGTACAGTTACAATAAAATACAAGAGGATTAAGAGGGCCCTGCTCATAAGAGCTTACAATCTAATAAAGTGGGGTAAGTGGTACCAAAGGTTAGAACTGTAAGGGATGAGCTGATGGAAGTGATAAAAGTTCACTTAGTTGGAGGCATGGTAGGCTTCTCTCAAGAGATGAGTTTTCAGGGATCACCTAAAGGCAGCCAGAGTAGGGGATGGCTGGACAGATTGAGGTAGAGAGTTCCAGAGGATGGGAGAGGCTCTGGTGAAGTCCTGGAGACAAGGGAGCTAGAGAGCAGGAGGTCATGAGAGGAGCGCAGGGGATGGTTTGGGTGATATTTACAGACAAGATCGGGGATGTAGCTTTGGACAGAGTTGTGGATGGCTTTTTATGTTGTTAGTATTTTGAATTTAATTTGCTGGGCTTTCAGAATCAAGTGGATAAATTGTTGTAGTTTTGGTGTCAGATTCTTATCTAGATGGTAAAAAGCTGAATGATGTAATTTTGTTCTCTCCAGGATGAATCACTCTCCTGTCCCCATGTATCTGCAGGAGGGAGATGACAGAAATGGGCTTCCTCAGAATCTGCTGGATCTCTTTGGTACTAATAAACTGGTGAAGATATGTGCACCCATGGTTCGATATTCCAAGTAAGGGTCAGCATGGTTGTAATTGATGTATGGATGCTGAGAATGGATGTTTTTGAATCATAGTCGGAGCCCACCTGAGCAAGACCAGGACGATATTACTGTACTGGGCCAATCATCTGTGGCCGGGGAATTCCCCGCCTGGCAACCACACATATACAAGGGGCATGTATATATGCAGGGTAGGGAATGCCTCAGCCACTTATGATTGGCTCAGTACAGAAACATCCTCCTGTGAGCTCACATTGCTGTCCAATGCACACAAAACGCAACAGCAAGGAAAATACCATTGACAGCAATTGTTATTATTCACACCTATGTGCTGCATTGCTTTGCATTGCAATAAATCACTGTAGCAACTCTGTGCAGCACATCCCATCCCCAGTGCAATGAAGGTTAACCAAAAAAGTAAAATGTTTCCCTTTCCTGGTGCCATCTTGTCATCATCCTATTTTTCTACATTATGCTCAATCAGCAATGAAGGACATGATGTCACGAGTAATAAGCACTTGAAAAACCACAAGATCACAAAGTTCAACAAAAACAAATTCAAACCACAAGCAAACACATTGGAAATGCACATCAAAGCATTACAATAATGCACATTAAAGTGTCTCAACACTGAGGCCATAATGCTTGCACTGTGGTGTGAACTGGCCTTTAGATGGGTTTGGACTAGAGCAGTGGTTCTCAACCTTTCTAATGCCGCGACCCCTTAATACAGTTCCTCATGTTGTGGTGACCCCCAACCATAAAATTATTTTCGTTGCTACTTCATAACTGTAATTTTGCAGTGGGAGGACTAGCGCCCCATCACTGATGTCAGTGGGATGAATAGTGTCCCATCGTTGGTATCAGTGGGAGGAATAGTGCCCCATCGTTGGTGTCAGTGGGAGGAATAGTGCCCCATCGTTGGTGTCAGTGGGAGGAATAGTGCCCCATCGTTGGCGTCAGTGGGAGGAATAGTGCCCAATCGTTGGCGTCAGTGGGAGGAATAGTGCCTCATCGTTGGCGTCAGTGGGAGGAATAGTGCCCCATCATTGGTGTCAGTGGGAGCAATAGTGTCCCATCGTTGGCGTCAGTGGTGGGAGGAATAGTGCCCCATCGTTGGCGTCAGTGGGGGGAGGAATAGTGCCCCATCGTTGGCGTCAGTGGGGGGAGGAATAGTGCCCCATCGTTGGCGTCAGTGGGGGGAGGAATAGTGCCCCATCGTTGGCGTCAGTGGGGGGAGGAATAGTGCCCCATCGTTGGCGTCAGTGGGGGGAGGAATAGTGCCCCATCGTTGGCGTCAGTGGGGGGAGGAATAGTGCCCCATCGTTGGCGTCAGTGGGGGGAGGAATAGTGCCCCATCGTTGGCGTCAGTGGGGGGAGGAATAGTGCCCCATCGTTGGCGTCAGTGGGGGGAGGAATAGTGCCCCATCGTTGGCGTCAGTGGGGGGAGGAATAGTGCCCCATCGTTGGCGTCAGTGGGGGGAGGAATAGTGCCCCATCGTTGGTGTCAGTGGGGGGAGGAATAGTGCCCCATTGTTGGCGTCAGTGGGGGGAGGAATAGTGCCCCATCGTTGGTGTCAGTGAGGGGAGGAATACTGTCTCATCGTTGGTGTCAGTGGGGGTAGGTATAGTGCCCCATCGTTGGTGTCAGTGGGGGGAGGAATAGTGCCACATCGTTGGTGTCAGTGGGGGGAGGAATAGTGCCCCATCGTTGGTGTCAGTGGGGGGAGGAATAGTGCCCCATCGTTGGTGTCAGTGGGGGGAGAAATAGTGCCCCATCGTTGGTATTAGTGACACAAATGATGGGGCACTATCCCTTCCACTGACACCAATGATACTTACCTTGCTGACTCCTGCTCCAGCCTGGGCTCGCTCTCTCCCTCTCCCATCTACAGCCTGCATACCTGGCTGCAGCAGCAAAATTTGCACTTACCTGTCAGCTGTCTTCCTTCTCTGGCCTCTCTCTTCACTCGTTCCTGCAGCTCCCTCAATCTTCTTCGATCTCCGCGCGCTGCCGCTCGGCTCCTCCTCTCCAAGCTCCACCTTCTCGCCGGTCATTGGCCGCCTGTGTGCCTCTCCTGAGCTACAGTTCCGGTGGCCAATCAGCGGCGAAGAGGCGGTGACAGGGGCAGCATACCACACATCGCCGGAGACAGCAGCGGTGTCTCGGTTCCTAAGACCATCGGAAATATGTTTTCCGATGGTCTTAGGCGACCCCTGGGAAATGGTCGTTCGACCCCCAAAGGGGTCGCGACCCCCAGGTTGAGAACCGCTGGACTAGAGTATCCCAACACATCTAACTGCTACTTCATCTGGACTTTGCAATATTGCCTTTAAAAAATAATTTGCATGAATTTTAGCACAACACAAAGGATGTAAGCCAGGGGTGTCCAAACTTTTTTCAAAGAGGGCCAGATTGGATGAAGTGAACATGGTGGAGGGCCGAACATTTTTCCGAACATTCTTTGAGCCATTACAATTAAATGCAAATAAATTATTTTATGCCAAGTTAATTGCAAACGACATACTTTTCATTTCATAACATTAAGATCAACTGACAGCTGAGTTTTCACAATGTATTGAAAATAAATTTAAAAAAAACTTACCTGAACTAATGTGAAGGGTGAAAAAGGTAGCTGGAGCTGAAGTCTCTGCTCGGCAGCCGGGAGGGGAAGAGAAACACACTTCACGCTGGAAGCCTGGCCCTGACGTCACCGCCCTCTGTCGCTCCCAGCGTGGCGCAGTCACGCATGCGCACTGCTCTCAAGCAGAAGACTGTCTGCCACAGAAGGGAGGGCCGTGCGACAGCCGCATTTACACAGACCAGGGAGAAAGCGCCGCAGTCAGTCATGCGCACTGCCCTCTGCTCTCAAGCAGAAGACTGTCTGCCATAGAAGGGAGGGCCGTGGGAGGGCCACATTACACAGAGCAGGGAGGGGTGTTGGAGGGCCGTATTAAACCGACCCCCGGGCCATAAATGGCCCGCGGGCCGGACTTTGGACATGCCTGATGTAAGCGGATGTCAACGTAATGCACAAGATATCCCGTGAAAATGCAGTACGCTTTAACGTGCCCTAAATTGCATGTAAACTGACGTGAAAATGTATGTCGATGGATGCCAAAATGTATGTTGATGGATGTTAGTGTGTGAATATAATGAATGGTAATGTACAGGGTGAATTGGCCCTTATCTAGATAATATTGGTGTAAACCTCCTGCGCTCCTAACTAAAACAATAAATACAAATATAAAAAAGAAGAAGGAGCTGCTAACATCTAATCATATACCTAATGATCTATGGACAAAAAGTGAAATAAATGATGTAGCGCTACATAAAATATATAATAACATGCATAAGTGAATACCATATCATAAACGCATAAAAATACATGTGATAAATTCTGAAGTAAATAAACAAAAAAATAAATATAAAAGTGACGTGATCCTCATAAGATCAAAAGTAAATACTATTAGTGTCTGAAAGTGATCTGATCTTCTGGGGATCCTCTTGTGAAGAAAGTGAATAACAATCCACTAAGGGATTCAAAGTGATACCAATAACTAAAAGTGTCTACACCAATAATCTCGCAAAGTATGGTGTATATGTGAATTGATCCTAAATAGAATCTACAGTGATGATGAACACTCAGACAATAAAATGGAAAAGTTCAAATGCGACTGATAAACACTGTCCAAAATTATGACTTAAAACAAAAGAAAAACGCATATATATCAAGGAAAAAAACTCCTTATCACAATACTATCCAAAGAATATCCCCAAAAAACAAATGTCTACCCAAACACAAAAAAAAAATTGTGTGAAACAAAATAAATCAGACATGACAGTAAACACTGAAGTGAAATAACCGTGTCACATTATGCGTGACTAACATGCATAAAAAATAAACGCATGCCACTATAAAGAATATATAAAAGTGAACAGATGTCCAAATTGGTGTAAAAACACCATGTAGTCCAATATATAAAGCACTCGTGCAAGTGGATAGTGGATGTGCGTGACCACAGAAGCATATCCACAGATAGCTGAAATACCTTGCTTCGACTTGCAAGGGTCAAAACACCTGTAGTATCCCAAACTGGATCCCCCATGTACAAGACTCCTCTGTCACTACGCACCTCTCCCTGCAGTGATCTCCCCCTCAGGAATAAACGTAATGGTGGCGAAATCCTCTCCAGGTATACAGGTGTGGTATAGCCAGTTTAATGTGAGCACATTTCCAATGGGTAGCTTGCCTTATTTCCCATGGTGTCCGGCAGTCGGTGGGTCTAGTGAGAATTCGGGCTGAGCTGTCTTGGCTGGTCTGCTGGGTGCAGGCTCCAGCTGGAAGGAGAATGCTCCAGTGAATTGTTATTCACTTTCTTCACAAGAGGATCCCCAGAGGATCAGGTCACTTTCAGACACTAATAGTATTTACTTTTGATCTTATAAGGATCAAGTCACTTTTATATTTATTTTTTTGTTTATTTACTTCAGAATTTATCACATGTATTTTTATGCGTTTATGGTATGGTATTCACTTATGCATGTTATTATATATTTTAGGTATTGCTACATCATTTATTTCACTAATTGGCCCTTATCGTTTTCAGCCAAGGAAACTGCAGAAATCTTGGCCTCTGTTTGAGTTTCAACTGCCATGATGCTGCACATATGTTAAGTTATAACACCAGTCATTTGATGACAGTTTGGTTGAGAGGACAAGCAAATGTGACAGTTAGCAATCCCGGAATGTTCCAGGAATGCAACTGTTTTTTTCTAAACTGTAAATTGAAAGGTTTAGTTTTGCTTTAAAGTGGAACTTTATTTACAACATTAAGGTGTCCTTTTATGAAACAGAGATCAGCGGTAATCCTAAGGATCGTTGCTGATCTCAGATCATTAGTGGTTTAGGATAGAGAGATGATCAGTGGAGAACATGTTCTCCGCTGATCATCTCAGCACACAGATGGCCAGTGTATGAAGGAGCGATGTCAGCCCTTCACTGGTGATCTGTGTTCTCCCTCCAGATTCTCTAGCCCAGAGGTGGAGAATCAGGGGAACTGCAAACGAAACAGCGATAATTTACTGCTGCTTAGTAAACGGTGTTTGACTCATCTCTTACTGAAATCTCGCAAGATTACAGTAACAGCAACCATTTTATAGCGTTCAAAGCATTTGTAGATCGCTTCTCTCCTCATTCGGAGAAGCGATCTACACCACTTCATAAAAAGGCATTGAGAGGAGAACTGTCTCCTCTGAGAATGCCGGAGAATTGAGCAGCAGTCATTCACCACTGCATGATAAAAGGACAAATAAGTCCTGCTATATCACTTCAGGCTAGCCCCTTTTGCAGATATAGCTATGCAAAACATTAATAAAAAGTGTCTACACTGCTTAAAAATTCAGAAGTACACTGTCTCACCCTGCTCTGCACATGCTCAGTTGCTCCCCATTTTTAGGCATTTTTAAGCACTGTTGAATTTGTAGAGGCCGATCTGCTGACAGCCTTAGCCCGGGTTCACACTATGCGGTGCGGGACACCACATGTAATTCACACAGGAATCGCACCACATTCCTGTGCAAATTACATGCAAATGTCACCTGTGCACAATTCAATGTTAATAGTGTCCACCACTTATCTCCTAAATACTCTTACCCTCTTGGGGTGAAAAAGTGCATTTCACTCCTTTTACTGTGAATAACATCCACAAATACACATGTGACCATGCTCCATCCACCACCTGTGTGCGAAGCAAATCCAACGTGCTTGATCACTTCCCCTTCAGGCAAGCACCTTACCCTGCATGTCTTGTGAATTGCCTTTCCAAAATATATAATCAAAGTGCTCAATCTCCTCCCCGATTCTTCATATGCTCATAGTGATCATGAAAGATAAACATACACTCCCATAGTGCAGCAGTATTTGGAAAAATTAATTTAATAATAAAATTGCGCTTACGTGAATCTGAGGTACAAACAGTCTAATTCAACCAATTCCAAAATAGCCACCGCGGTACTTCCAGTTCCATCTGACGTCACATCCGGCTGGCGCGTTTCCTCATTCAATCGACTTCCTCATAAGCATTTGACTGCCTATATGGAAGTCAATTGATGAAACACATCAGGGGGACGTTCTATGGCACACAACACATCCTGGTCAGAGATTCTGGTGAGAAGACAGGAGGATTGGAGTACGAAGTTGTGCGCTGTTGTTTATATACAAAGACTTTTTACCCAGGGGGGTATTGGACTGTCAGCTGCTCTTTCGTTTTATGTTGTATTCTGTGGAGCTTATTATAATTCTTATTAATTTCAAAGTAGTCTAAGTAAAAAATAATTTTGTGTAGAAAAGTAAATTTTTGTTTTAAATGTATTTGTTAATAATTGTGAATATGGTGCTTTCTTTCCTGTTGCAGACTGGCTTTCAGGACCCTGGTTAGAAAGTATGGCTGTGATTTGTGCTATACACCGATGATAGTCGCTGCTGACTTTGTCAAGTCTGCCAAAGCAAGAGACAGTGAATTCACCACAAACCAAGGTACCAGTCTGATCATGTACACAATATTCACAGTTCTGATTTTTATACTTCTCTGTAAATTGAAGTACTTTGTTGTTCTCATAAGGCAGATATCATCACTTCCATCCCAAATCTAACATATAAAGCGCCCATCCCTCATTTTAGGATATTAGGTAGAGCCATGTAAATCACTCCTTTATCCCTCTGTGGCCAGCATTGCACCTGCTTATCTGCAAGAACCAAAATCCTGTACTGAACTTCTAACAGTGCGGCTTGAAACATAGTAATATAATTATAATATAGTAATATTTATCCATCTTCCATACAGATATCTCAAATGTGTCAAGCAGTGAAAGATATGGGCACAAGGACTTGTTGAAGATGTTTCTGTACATTGTTCAGGCAGGATAATAACCAACTATTTATGCAAGTTTCATAAATGGCTTTTATTTTTAGCTATATCTTGAGTAATTAATTGCTTTACATTTAGCAACCTGGGCGTAAATACATCATGTGTAGCACGGTATTTTTTTGTAATAGAATAATTGCTATGATGTCAAGTAGTGGTCAAAATGCAGTATATTTTCTCATTGAGGTATTTCAGAAAACAATACTGCATTTTGGCCACTAGAGGCAGCTGACAATACATAGCTACAAATAATTACAATTATATTGTATTCTATTACAGAAAATCTGTGGACATTTCATCCAACCTGCTGAATGCTTCTGACATTCATCCAACAAATGATTTCTAAATAGACCCTCAAGAGCCTTATGTGTGAACTCTCTAGGTTCAGTACTCCTACAACACATATTTCGTTCAAGCTATACTATACAGGTTCTATATTGCAGCCCCTTGCTTCTGCAGTAGAGTTTGACTTCTGGGGACAAATGAAACGCAACATTTAATTAATGAAGTCCCAGCATTGTCACCTTCCTTTGTATGTTGTGATAAATACAGAAAACTGCACCCCCCACTTCACAAGTTAAGAAAGTGTACTAAATGTTTTTTCCATCTTGTCTGTACCTTTAAAGGAACCTTATGGGACTTCAAAAATAAAAAAAATAAGCCTGCCCCTGCATAGTAGACACTATAAAGCTTGCCATAAACTATTGCATTTTTTTTAGCCAGCAGCAACAGATTCCTCCATCCACACGTGAAGTGAATGAAGGAATCCCCTTCTCCACTGAAACATTGTACTCTGACAGCCGGAATCACTGCTGTCAGGATACTCTGATTAGTGGCGGCAGCCAATTCTACCTCTGATGACTGACAAAAGTGTTCCAGCATGTGCACTTCTGTAGAGCCCTAGCGTTTTGCAGAATTTTATCAGCAATTGCAGCACATGTATCTCCTCATAACAGGCTTACTTTATCTAGCAAAATGAGGGTATATTGTATCTGGATGGGAGTTTAATTTTTAATCAGCTAATGCCACTATGAAGTACCTTAAATACAACATTACTTAATCTGACTGTCTGCTCACTTATTACATTTCGTCTTGGATAGATTGTTAAGAAGTGTTAGAATGTCTGTCAAGTTTTTATTGCTGTCTGTGTTCTTGTCACAATGACATGACAGGAAGAGAAATAGAAATGTCCCTGTGTTAGAGGAAATCCCAACACTGATATTTACAACCAGGAGAGGATTTGAGCAAATCTCCAAATGGAGATGGCTGTTCTAGCAGCAGTCTCACTTTCGGAAGATTTTCTTTCACTCTCTGTTGGGCCATTGTGATATCTCCCCCCGTGGTGATTTTGTCTTTAATTCGACTTGGTTTCATGCCTTTGTCACTTTTTTTTCTGTATTTGTCTGAAAATCTTAATAAAAATACAATTATGAAAAACAGTCCAACCATTTCTTACTCCTCCCCACTCTATCCAAAACAAAAAGGCTTTTTCTTGGGTTCCAGTTTGGTTTCCTAACCTTTTCCACTAAAGTTTTTGAGTTTTTCTACAGACATTAAAGGGTCTGTTTATAAATGTTTTCACAAACTATTCACACATATTTCCATTTAAATTCAATTACGGAAATGTATGAATCAAGGTGAAAGTTGTGTGAATTGTGGGAGAAAACATTTAAAAATAGACCCCTTATGTTCTGGCAGATGATGCTGTCATACCAGGTGGCAGCTGGTCTTTAGCACCTTACAGCTTTTATTCCTTTATATTTTCTAACAAACATTTTGTAACCTTATCTAGGAGATCATCCTCTTGTTGTACAGTTTGCCGCTAAAGAAGCAAAGGTTTTAGCTGATGCAGCCCATCTTGTATCTCCTTTTGCTGGTGGCATTGATCTAAATTGTGGGTGTCCTCAGAGGTAAGTCTGATCTTTCTATAGCCAGTTTTATCCATTGTAGCAGAGCATCCCAGATGGAGCCTGGGAAAGTCCATTTCAGGGTTTATAGGTCTCCCAAGTTCCTCTCCTATACTTTTAGAGATTTCTGATCTGTGGTCCAGTGCAGGGTTTACTCCTCTCTCCACTGGCAATTTAATCTCACCTAGAACCTGTAGTCAGGGCTCTCAGCCTGAGGATCAGACAAGTCCTATCTGAGAGAGCTCAAAGGTGGTTAAAAGCTATGAAACTACAGTATATATGTGGAGGATTACAAGCAGTAGGCTTGCTCAGCTTGTTAGGTAGGACCTGTGTTTTGTGTAGCTAGTGCCGAGATATGGCTAGGCATTTGTTTTTGTATTCTCCTTTGCCTTGTTCATTTTCTGAACCACTGTACAGCACCTGTAAATAGTCGTGTAAATATCACCAATAAGCATGGCACTGTTTGGCACCACCTCATTGGGCTGGGTATCTGTGCCTGAGAGATTGCTTAGCCCAGGGGGCTTATGTACCAGCTACCGATCCCCAGCTCACACCATAAATAGTATTTTGACTGATAAGTTAATTTCATCTTTGGTTTACAATAACATTACTGTGCTACAGTGTTCCAGGCTTGGACATCCAGTATTTTTGCTGTTTGGCTGAGTTGCAGTGGCTTCTTTGAACCAAAAGTTCTGCAGAGCACAAGAAGGCAGCTGTGCTTTCACTATACAGATACATTGAGAATTTAGTCATACCTGTTCTTACCATATATTATTGAAAACTGCAACCATTCCTTGTTTCCAGTATTGTAGAAAGAGGTCAGATGGGTTTTTTTTCTACCCAAACAACAGCTCCCCTATCTTCTCCATGACATGTTGCAGTATGTAGTGCATTATGAAGTGTTTACCTGATCATGATCACCACTTTTTACAATTCTGCAATTTATAGTAGTATTCCAGCCTAAACCTAACTGGTATTAAAAATGTCCTTTCCCCTCCTAACAGCTGGCACGCCAGCAGGGAACCCCAGAATAGGAGTTTCAGGGCTGCTCTGTGTAATACCAGTGCACTGAGCAAATAATTATAAAGTCATTTTTTTTATTTTAGGTTAAAAAAAGGAGTCTTTAGAATACTTTTTAGTTAATTTTTAATAACCTTACATCACAAAGTGTAGTGTTCATTTTACTAATTATGGTTTTTACTTGATATGTTTTGGATTAGTCAGTCTTTTTTGATGACTTTCTCTTTGTATTTTCTGTTTGTTTTGTGACAAACCCCAATTTACATTTTTTTTATATGAAAATCCCATGATCATAACAAATTCTGAGACAATAGGAATAGTGTGCTGCTATTCTGCTAATGTCTTGAAAGCTTTCTCCCATATCACCTAAAGTTTCATTTTCTTATGTCATTAACCACCTCCCGTCCGGCCGTTGTATATAAACGGCCAGACGGTGGCAGTGCAGGGTCGGGTGGCCATTTATAAACAGCCTCTCCGCCCCCTGCTTGTGCGCCCTCCCTGGGAGCGCAGAGCACCGTGATCCAGTGCCCGCTGGGTTCTCCGGACAAAGTGCAACACCAATCATCGGACGGGACCTCTCTGCGAGGTCCCGATCATGTGATCACATGCAGAGTAGTAAGCAAGATGTCACTTCTGACATCATTGCTTACTACGTGTGAAATCTGTGAATGATCACAGAGGTCACATGGTACAAGGCTATTCACAACAGCCTTGTACCATGTGACAAGCTGTGACCAATCACAGCTCACACAGTAGTTCTCAATATCTGCAAGAATGCAGCCAGAGAGAAGGAGAAATTATTGCTTTTACATCCTTTATGGGTGTAAAAGCAATCAGTGTAAAAACAAAAATCTTCATCACCCCCCACAAGTAGTACAGTGTCACTATGGTGACACTGTACTGCTAGGGTGACAGTATGTAAAAAAAAAAAATAATATAAAAAAATGTAAAAAAAATGTTTAAAAATGTTCATTTTTGGTTATAAACTAATTTAGGTTATTTTATTTTTTTTTTTACTAAAAAGATAACGGAATACATTTTGACCAAGATTTATGATGAAATATTATTTATTTGCAGAATTTTATAAGAAAAACACTTGTTTTCAAAATTTTGGGACTTTTTCATTTACATAGCAAAAAAAAATAAAAATCCCAGTGGTAAATAAATACCACCAAAATAAAGATTTATCTGTCTCAAAAAAATGCTAAAAAAATTCATATGGGTACAGTGTTGCATGACCGTGCAATTGTCATTCAAAGTGTGATAGCACTGAAAGCTGAAAATTGGCCTGGACAGGAAGGGGGTAAAAATGTCCGGACGTGAAGTGGTTAATGTTGTCCTAAATGGCAACAGAACAGTAGATATGTCTGCAGTAAAAGTGGTACATCCACATTTCAGGACAGCATGAATGCATGTTCTGTATATCATACATTCCTCACTGACAAGACACAGCAAACACACAAGAACAAACGGTGCTGGAATCAGATTTTCTAAGGGTCATTGAAATTGTCATGAAGTGGTGTCGGTTCGGCAGCACTCCACACAACGGGACTCTGCTCAGGAACAAGAAAAGGACCCAGAGTTGAGAATCCAAAGAGTGCCAAACAAATGTCTAAGCCCTGGTTTACACTGAATGCAACTTTGAAATTGCTCTACTTTACTTGAAGTCGCACAATTTCAAAGCTGCAGATCAGTGTGATTTGTACCTTTTTGATTTCTCTGTGGCTTGCAACTTCTTTTTAACAGAAGTCAATGCAAGTCGCAATGAAATCGGAAAAAAGTAGCGCAGGAGCTATATTTTAAATCGCGCTACTTCAAATCTCACTGATTAAGGCAGTGCCATAGAAATACATTAGAGGAGGTTTCAGGTGCGATTTGTAAATCGCATGCCGCACCTGAAGTCGCACTAGTATGAACCAGAGTTAAGAGTCCAGTGCATCAGGGCTTAGGGTTTTTGACTGTGCTTAAATGGACACACGTATGCAGATACCAGATACATCTGAACTGTGATTTACTGCATGGAACAGCTTCAGGAGGGCAGGTAGAGCCAGTGCTAGTGAATTCAGCAAAGGAAGAGTGTGCTTGGCCTCTGAAATACATTGTTTTTTTCTGCTGTGAATCAGTTTTATCATTAAAAACCTTTGGACTCTTGGATGTTGGTTTGGTGCTCAGATTGAATTGTATATAGTATGAAGACACAGCACACAGCATTATAGAACATTGGTGCGATAAGTACTGATAAAGACTCTCAAGTCTGTGCTTTATTGCCATCAGTAGGAATGATCATTTGGGTTTAACTGTTTGCAGTTAGCATTGCCAGTATTGGTATTCTGTTGGCTACAAGAACCAGAAAACTGCTAATTTATGCTCCAGATAATTCAGGCTATTTGAAGAAAATCTGGGCCAATTATACTTGCTATTAGTGGGAAATTAACTTTTAAAATGTGGAAAAGTACAGTGGAATTTCGTTTTAATTCTTAGCAGACAGTTGTGAATAATAACTGAGAGAGGATTTAAAAAATTTGGTGTAAACATAAAACCAGAGTAATATTCTTTCCCAGATGGGTAGCAGAAATCTCCTTCATTCATTCTTCATTTCTTTGGTCAATAAATATACAGATCTATGTGCATCACGGCAAGTACATGTAACTTGGTTTAATGGCTATACTACAGATATTTATTTGTTTATTTATTTATTACAGATATAATGAAGTTTGCTTCTAATTTCTTCCACTGTCAATTAGTTCCTTTTGAGGCTGAGTACAGCACCAGCTTAACATTGCTTTACTGACAGAGATCAAAGGGAATGACAAGATATTTCTAAATCTGGCATTTGAGAGGAATGCATGCATTGGGATATGTCAGCATTATGACTCCTTATTTTAAAGTAGAACGAAAGGCAAAATATTTTTTCATTTTGGATAGAGTAAGGGAGAGTTACCGTATATAACTCCTGTCAATTTTATTTGCCATCTTCTTCTGCATTGGAAGATTTCCTCTCTTTTCACATATTGGTAACAATTTAAAAGTTGGTGGATCTTCCTAACTCAGATACAGACAATAGTACAATTCTAACAGGTGTTTTAATCCACTGTAAACCCCCCCCCCCCCCAAAAAAAAAAAAAAAAAAAAAAAAAAAGTTTTGCCTTAGGCATGCTTTAATTATAATCTATGGGTCTTACATGATTGCAATTAATCACTAATATTACCCAGAACACTATGTATCAGATTGGGTTAATTTGTCACCAAGTTACTCTAATAGTTTTTTTAGGCCTTTAATTCTTTATCCATTCTTTGTATTTTATGGATAACATTACTGTTGTATCTTTCTATAATAGGTGGGCAATGTCAGAAGGCTATGGGGCTTGCTTAATAAACAAGCCTGATTTAGTCAGCGATATGGTGAGACAAGTACGAAACCGAGTTGAAAATCCTAACTTTTCAGTGTCAATCAAAATAAGGTAATGTTTCATTTTCACTCTGCTGTATGCTAATTTAGTCTTCATAGGTTGGGTAATTCTCTTTTACTGTGCATGCAGGATGAGACACTGAAGAAATGGAGCAGAGGAACAAATACCTCAGGCAGTAAACACACTTAACTCACCAACATCTGTGCTACGTATAAAATGTGCACTGTAGGACACGAAGCTCACTTCCCAGTATTCATTTCACAAGTAAAATGTGCACTCTTGCAGAACCAACTTACTCCTCAGTACCCAACCCAACAGCCAATTCACTCTGGAGTATTGATGTCACTGATGAGAGTTGCTGTACTGTATATAGACTAGCCAGTTCTATTCCCCCCCCCTACATTTTTTATACACCCAGTACATTTTTTATACATCCTTAATAATGCAAGACTTGCCAATTTACCTTTGTTCAATTGTGAGGACTAAAAGCACCTCTACTAATTTAATTAAGAGCTTTTTCATTTGGCATTTCACCAGTTTTAAGACTTTTCACAAAGGGCAGGTGTAAGCTCTAGCATCCCTTCAATTTCAAGGAACACCTGTCCTCATGTATCTAAGTAACAGATTAATCTTTGCAAGTTTGAAGGAACAGTCCAGAAGAGATTTCTCAGTAACTCAGTAAAACCTAACAGCTTCTCAGTCTTGTTTTTAGTTTTGTTTTTGTGATTGACTCGAGGCAGCAATGGATTTCTTTTTCAGAGCAAAAGATTATGCAGATAGATTTGGCTATATTGCTGCTTTAGTACAATTCATTGGTATCGGCAGTGCTACAGGTTTACGATCCGCTTTCCAAAATTGCTGGATTGGTAGATTCTCAGATCCTCCTTCCATCTCAAAAGCAACCTAAAGTGGTGGAGGGATCAGAATTGTCTTCATAGAAGGACTTAATTTCCAATCACCTTCAGGCTAGCCACAGATGCAAGCCTGTAAAGCAGGGAAGTGTATTTGGAAGAAAAGATTGTACTGGGTTCGTAGTCTAGAGAAGAAGCAAAGAGATCACCCAGATGGAGAGAGAGTATACATCTCCAAAAAGGAGGTACCAGGAGCAGAACAAGGTTCTTTTAGCACTAGCAGAAAATATTTTGAAGTGGGCAGATTAACCTGGCATATATTTCATCTGTCTACTTCAAAGGAAGCATCAATCAACTAGACATTTACCTCATTTGTCACCAGATCCATTGAACGGGAAATTATTTTTCATGTTGGTAATGAGTGGGCCCTCAGGTATGACCTGTTTGCAGATCAAGGGAAAGCATTCTTTTCCCCAAACAGGAGGGATTTAGTTACTAGGACTGATTTCTTGGCACACCCCTGGAAGTATTCGCAGTGTTGTCTTTTTTTTTCCTTTCAGCTTTTTTTTACTAGTAATCAGAAATACCTCTACTAGTAATTCTCAAAGCACTGTTTGGCCCAAGAGGCCAGGTTTTTTTAACACTACTGTGTCTTTTAATACAGTCACCTTGGATGTTGCCTGCCAGAAAAGACATTCTGGAAACTAATGTTCCACCTTAGAGTCAGTCATCTGAAATTAGCTGCCTGGTTACTGGGCAGCAGTTGCTGAAAATACTGTAAATGGTGCCTGTGACTTTCCTCTTGATGTTTACATGAAGATTTTGTTAAACAGCAACATGTCTTCAGTGTGGAATTTTCACAGATGGGGCCGAAAAGAGCTTGACAATCAGTACCATAAAAGTTCAAGCAGCAGCTTTTGAGACTATTTACGCAGCAAGGCCTTGCAAACTGCCAAACTCCCCCCCCCCCCCCCCCCAAAGGTTGCTATGTTCTGTAGTGTTCTCTCATGAGCCAATTGAAGGACGAATGGAAACCTCTATACTTATTGGTAACTGTTTCCAGGAGACTTTCTCTATTGCAGTGACTACCTGCCCACTGCCTTAGTATGCAGGTATATACTGGAGATACTTTTTATCCAATAATGGGTCACTGGTGAGCATCCTCCTTTTAGACTGGGTTCACACTGATGCAGTGTGGAAAACTCTGTGAATCCTGTGCGATTCCCGCACCACATTGTAATTGCATGGTGGTCATGCAACCTGGTGCGGGTGTCAATGTTAAATTAATGACACCCCAAAACAGATTGCAAAACGCTATGTGATTGCCAGAAATCACATCGCATGGGTGAGAACACCCATGCGATGCGATTCAGGTGCGAGGAAGAAGAAAGGGTCCTGCACCTTTTTGCGATGCGATTTGAGCTATACAAAATGTATGGATCAAATCGTACCGCACAGACATTGCATGTAATTTGCACAGAAATACAGTGTAGTGGTGTTTTCGTGAGTAGGGTCACACTCACTCGTGCTATCCTGAAAGACTCCTAGGAACAGTTGTTGGTAATTAACTTTAATTCTTTCCTTTATTGTATTAAAACTAAACATTCTAGATCGTAATGTCAGATTGTAACGTGCGTTTACTGTGTGACCAGTGTAAACCTTATATCTGTTATTTTTAGATTGAATGATAGAAAAAAGATTTTCCAGTAAGTTGTGTAACTGATCAGACATGGGTCACTTTGACCTATTAAGAAAATGTACAAGAGTGTCCTCTTGCTTGTGCCCCCCAAAAATGTAGACTGTCATGGTAAGAAAGAATGGTGTTCAGTTAATGTAGGGCTTGTTAGATCTCATGCTGGCAGCAACCACAACAAGAAATCTATCGGTTGTGTACACCCTTGAAAAATAGCCAACATCATACACTGAACTCACAAATACAATAAGAAGAATACTCAAATCCTCACATAGTGATTGCATGTTGTCAGAATAAGCTTTCGTATAAACTGTACAGATAATCTATAGATAATCTACCTTGTTTCTGTAATAAGAGATCTTACTGCTCGAATAACTGAAGTGTTTAGTCTCTGCAGAATTTGGCTAATAATACTGTATTTATGTTGTGGTCTACAACTCACTTACCCAAGGTTTGAGTGTCTGAATATTGGAGATTTGGGCAATAGGCACCTGAATTGAGTTTCTAGATTCCATAATAAGATATTTTGCTAATATTTGTTTTTATTTGCTACACTACCATGCAGTTATTGTTGAGCTTCAGTTAAAAAACAGGCTAATACACCACCATTATTGCTGCACATATAGAGACTTGTAGAAAAATGCTAATGACCAGAGTAATGGAAAAAGCTGATTTTTGAGATGGAATAATGGTAGCAAGCTTTGTTCGTAATGGTAATATGTATGATTTGTTTTTTTTCTAGGATTCACTCAGACATAACTAAAACAGTAGACCTTTGTCAAAAGGCAGAGGCTGCGGGTGTGTCTTGGATTTCAGTACATGGGAGACTTCCGGAAGAAAGACATCAGCCTGTGCATTATGATGGGATAAAAATTATCAAGGACAGCTTGTCTATACCTGTTGTGGCCAATGGTGATATTAAAAGTTTAAAAGAAGCAGAGAATATTCATCATGTTACAGGAGCAGATGGTAGGATTGGAATTCTACTGAAGAGCATATATGACAATGCACAAAATGTAAATAGCTAGACTAAGAAATTGCCTCATGGGTTTGTCTACTGTACGCCATAGTGGTCTACTTTATACCAGTCATTTCCAAGCATTTCCTAAATTTGTACTCCATGAGACAGTTGATGAACTGTGATATGCAGAAATAGCTCACCTGGAGCAAAACAAGTATAAATTGATATGTTTTAAAAGGAAACAAAAGTATATGATATGCACCATTTTACACCATTATGAGAATTCATAATAGTTTATACTAGAGTTCTTTCCCTACTTTGTTAACCCATTTATAACCATAGGTCATTTTAACAAATGTCATGATTGTCAGGGTGATCCCATGATTGGAAAGTATTCTTTTTGGTTTTTGATTGTTGATGAGAGATCAGTGCTACAAGTGCCAGCAGTCTGCACTGTGTAAAAAGGCTGTTTAATCATGTCTTCTCTGACCCTCCCCTTCTACTGTCCCCAATCCATCTGCTGATAGTACACAGCCCTAGGAGGCACTCTGCATATGCTCAGTTTGGTGTGCATCGCCAGAGTGTCTTTTTTTTCTTGGGGGGGGGGGTGCATGTGATTGGCACAGGACCAATCAGGACTGTCCAACAGAGGGTCAGGGACTACGCTGCCTCATAGGACAGTCAGAGCAGAATGAAAATTCCTCCTACAAGCTTTAACCAGTGCTCTGCTGGACACTGATAGAAGTCACAAGATGCTATATACTGCTAATGAGAAAAGGTATTTAGCAGTTTATATTTACCAAAATAATTGCATTTCCATGTTCTGTGGCCAGATATAGTGAATGCAGGATCCTGGGTTTAGTAGCACAACGAACAATTGGTGTCTTGATTAAATTTTTCTTAATTTTGGGAGATTTGACAAGAAAGGCTTAGTGCTTAGGGCCATTTTACAAAGCCGCTGATGACTCACCTTCTGAGTAGGTCAGGCCTGGAAGTTGAAAAAGAAAGACTAAAGCAGGCCATAGATGTGTCGAAAATTAGCCGATTTTTCGTCCGAAAAAAAAATCGGCTGATTTTCGGATCGTTAGTGGGGTAATTGGTCGGCTGATGTTGGAAAAAAATCGGCCAATTTTGTCGTTCGGACGATTTTCGCGGCAATGATGGACAAATCAGTTGATCTTTTTACTGATTTTAAAAAATGCGCATGAGCCATGACCTGCAAGAAGAAGGAAAAGAAGAAATAGAATATGAAGAGGAAGAAAAAAAAGAAGAAATAGAATATGAATAAGAAGAAATAGAAGAAAAAAAAAGAATTTCAGTCCGATATTATATTTGACATTTAAAAGTATAGCGGTTGCAACATTGTATCTATTTGTATCCGAATAGAAACATCTGTATCCGAAATGGATACAAATAGATACAATGTTGCAACTTTGCTATACTTTAAAATGTCAAATATAATAACGGAGCTCTCTGCAGGGACACCGCTATTAGATTTGCTGGCCGTAGATGGGCCGATGGTAGTAACGTCGGCCGATTGAACGACTGATTTTTTGTTTTTCTAAAAAAAAAAACGTCCGGTTTTCTCCCCGTCTATGGCCTGCATAAAATGTCGGGGAGAGGATTGTTGACAAACAGGTAGGGGAGGGGGAACCAGGAGGATCAGGTTAGGGTAAGCAGAAATAGGGTTGGTTGGGTCAAAAATAGATGCACTACATAAAGGTAAGGCTAGAGGAGTTTAGAGATGGAAGGGCATAAATAAGACACGGTTCCCAGGTTTTCAGAAACTTGGGCTGACAGTCGTGGAGGATACTGGGCATCTTCCCATTGACAAGCATCACATTCATATGCTCTTTCACGTCCTGCAGGTTGATCCCAAGTTTGGATCTGATTGACTTATTAAGACACTAAGGCCCTCCACCTTCCTTATTGATCGCAAAAAGACACCCCTTAGGGGAAAGTACATTTTTTTTTATATCTATGGTTAGTTTAAGCTTCTATGCTTTTAAACTTTTTATATTTGTGTGCGAAAAACCTTTTACTGTGTGTCATCAAATTCGTATCTAGGTTAAAACTCTCATTAGAAAAAGAAACCACTGTGTAAGAGGCTTAAAACCTAGGTGAGGAAAACCAACACTTTGCTACTAAAGTGAGGTTGTGGAAGACAGCTTCATGTCACAGGTCCTACACCATGGCAAGACTGAATACAGCAAGACACAAGGTAGTTATAATGCATCAGCAGGGCCTTCACCTAAGCCACAATCACTCAGTCAAAAGCCATGCTAAAGCTACTATATCTCAGCAACTTTCCACAAATTTCTGTTTTTTTACTGGTTCTGATTTTCTTTCTACTATGGCTCTGCAGATAAATTCCTGGTTCAATCACTTCAGCACTGTGGACATTGTTTAGGGTTTTGTTGTCAGTACAGTATTGATTATGTCTCTGTAGTCATATACTTCCTTATGTTACTGTAGTACTCACTGGGTTTGATCTACTAAAGGCAAATATGCTGTTTACTTTGCAAGGTCATTTTCACTTTAAAAGGGAACTTAAACCTTAGTAAATGAGATGAAGTTCTGCTGGCTTCCATCATCTAAACTTTCTATTTTTAATTTTCCTTGCATGTAATTAGGTATTTTTTGTGAAGTGAATTCTCACCATGTTAACTAAGCTAGAGCAGAGCTAAGCTAGAGCAGCTTATTTGCCTGTAGTAAATCAGTCCCACTGAGTCTTTGCAAATGCAGATTATCCTTGACTGTCAGAGACTATGTCTCTGCAAACTGCTTGGGTCACTACAGTGCTGATTTAAGGTACACAGCATCAGAAAATCATACGAAAATTACCGCTTTTGAAGTGATCGTACAGTAATCTAAGTGATCGTACAAGTTTTTTCGTAACTAGCTTGCAAAAACAAAATCGGATGATCATATAATCTGATCGTGTGTACCAGGCTTTAGTTACTGCGGACATGTTTCTACTTGAATCAGTACAGTACTGATTGTGTCTTGGCAGACATAGAGTATTTCTGATTTTCTCTCTATGTACTCCTTGTGCCCCTTTGGAAGTTTTAACTTTTCCTTGATAATATTCAGAAGTTAATTCTTGTGTGTTCACTTGTCTTGTCATTTTTCCAATTCCATATTTTGATATGGGTTACAAATGTTTAAAGCACTGTGTAATATTTATTGTTGTTCATTCTATTTTTATGTACACTGGACTTATAACAATGCTAGTTCCCTTAGCAGGAAAAAAACGCTCATGTAGAGCTTTTTTGTACAATGTTTAAGCATGTTTAGAAGTGTTTCTGATAGAAAACTCCAATCAAAAATGCAAACCAGAATTGTTTTTTCTCTGCCTTTAAACGCTGAGCTTAAAATATGCCTCTAAACATCCTAATGTGCATGGACACATAGGAAAACATTGAGCTGCTTCTACAGACAAAACTCCTGTAGAAGCAGCATTTTTTTAAGCCAGTGCGCATGGACCATTATGGTTTTATTATACAGTTTGATTTTCTCTACACTACCAAATAGACGGTGTTGTGATGATCTTATAGTGTGAACTTGCACCATATTAGTCTTTTTAATAAGTTGTCTTGGCCTGCTCAGTACACAATGTCATTTCTTCCTATTGATATATTGGCCTTTGGTGATTGTTCAAACACAAACTTTTAGTGCATACGACGCTTTATTTTTTATACAAGTGTTGTGCCATAAAAGAGTGGCGGTATATGTAGTTTAAATTGGGTGATTTTCATACATATGCAGAAGAGCTGCCATGACATGGCAGGCAGAACTAGCTTTCTTGCTACATATCGACATTCCTTTTTTTTTTTTTTTTTTTTATTGTAAAGTGGCTTTATTATGTTCTTAATTCATGCAGTCTGTCATTGTGCGTGACTGTAGTCTTTTTTTTCTACAACAGGTGTTATGGCAGCTAGAGGCCTCTTGGCTAATCCAGCCATGTTTGCAGGCTATGAGGAGACTCCACTAACATGTATTGAAGATTGGATTGACATAGCACTGGAACATGGAACACCTTTCACATGTTTCCATCATCATCTCATGTACATGATGGAAAGAATAACTTCTAAACAAGAGAAGAGAGTTTTTAATGTGCTTTCTAGTACGTCAGCAGTTTTAGATTATTTAAAAGGCACATATGGGGTGTGATGAATTTCCCTTGTTTTTATCCTCTTAGAATGCTTGATTGATATTTAACTTTTTATATTCTTTTAGTATATTTATAACTGTATAACTGTTTTTTTTATATAAATTATAAATCCTAAAAAGCTGTATGAAGGTGTTTGTACAATAAACATAAAACAATTTAAAACAAGCCTCAAGTTCAGTAACAACTGAATTGTGTCTTTGTCCTGAGTAGACAAATCCCAGTTCTCGTTTTCCTTCTGTTCCTTTCTCACCGTGCTAGCTAACTTTTTCCTCACCTTCCCACAAGTATTGCTTGTCCCTGCCCCCAAACCCACAGGTTGATCTTACCCCATCAGGGTCTTTTTGTGCTTGTTCTCTCCAATGGCTCTTTGCTTTGTCTCTACACTCCTACTTTTCTCTCCCCTCCTTTTTTTTCCTCTCCTGGGGAGACCTCCAGCTGTCCACTGACTCCCTGTCAGCATTTTATGTGCTTCCCCCAACATCCACCATGATATGTTTGGATCTCTGAATGTAAGAGGACTGAATTTA
The DNA here is from genome assembly GCF_062004578.1 of Staurois parvus. Taxonomy (NCBI): domain Eukaryota; kingdom Metazoa; phylum Chordata; class Amphibia; order Anura; family Ranidae; genus Staurois; species Staurois parvus. The sequence continues at coordinate 16,675,855 of NW_028317815.1, read as the reverse complement.
CCCCAAAAACAATCCAAGGTGATGTACGGCATGCATAAACAATGGGTTCAAATATTATTTAATCAAGAAACACATTTCAAAGCATCCTCAGCACTGGTCATACATACAGAGTATTACCCCAAATAGTATCTAAGCAATACCCCCTTGAGCAAGTCAACGGGTGTCTATAGGCTTCCACTCCTCTCACCCAGTCTTGGACATACAGATACATGGTAACCCTGATGGTAGATTCCTTATACTCAAATGTCTTATATATGGCAGGCTGTTTATTCTTGTCAATGTATGCGCCCCAAATCATGGCCAAATATACATGCTGGTAAACCTCCTGAGGTGTGTGGAAGGCCTTGGGGAGGGTACAATTGCCCTAGGCAGAGACGTAAATTTGACTCTGGATCCACTACTTGACACTACCTCTACTGTGCCTTGCATATCTCTCTTCCAGCTCAATAGAGTGAAACAACACCTTCACAAGCTGCAACTGATATATGTCACATACTCCATCCCTCCGTGAGAGACTACACATGTCATTTTCAAACTCATTTTACATACAATAGAATTGACTACTTCCTTGTTTCCCACTGCATTCTCAATTGGCAGCCCCAGCTAAACATTGGGGTGCAGGTATTGTCAAACCACTTTCCGATACTTTTCACTGTCCACCTCCCTCACTCTTCTAAACCTTTTGCATCCTGGAGGTTAAATTAATCGTCGGTCAAGGATGAACCTGCCCGAGCAGCAGAAATCTGCACCATTTCTCAATTCTTATCTGACCATGCCCAGGACCCTACCGTGGCACAGATCAAATGGGAAACGCTGAAATGTGTCTTGAGGGGTACATTGATAGCCCAAGGAGTGAAACTGAAAAGAGAAAGGGCTTTGGATATTGTTACTTTTCTGTGAATATGGGTGTGAAGGCGCTCCTTCAGATACTACAACAATGAAGTAGATCTACCAATTAAACAATACTTGGCTGCTGCCCCTTTAAGTGTGAACCACACTTTACATACAGTTGCAAGAAAAAGTATGTGAACCCCTTGGGATTACGTGGAGTTTTGCATGAATTGGGCATAAAATGTGCTCTGAATGTCATCTAAGTCACAACAATAGAAGAACACAGTCTGCTGAACATAATACTACACAAACATTAGATGTTGCCATGGTTTAATTGCACATAACATGTAAACATTCACAGTGCAGGGAGGAAAAAGTATGTGAGGCCCTAGCTTAATGACTTCTCCCAGAGCTAATTGGAGCCAGGAGTGAGCCAACCTTGACTCCAATCAGTGTGATGATATTGGATGTGGTGCTGACAGCTGTCCTGCCCTTAAAAAACACACACCTGTTTTAGGTTTACTGGTTTCAAGAAGCACTGTCTGATGTGAACCATTCCTCGCAGAAAAGAGATCTCAGAAGACCTACAATCAAGAATTGTTGACTTGCATGAAGCTGGAAAGGGTTACAAAAGTATCTCCAAAAGCCTTGATGTTCATGTGTCCACGGTAAGACAGACTGTCTACAAATGGAGAAAGTTTAGCACTGTTGCTACTCTTCCTCGACGTGGTCGTCCTATAAAAATGACTGCAAGAGCACAGCGCAGAATGCTGCATGAGGTAAAGAAGAATCCCAGAGTGTCAGCTAAAGACTTACAGAAATCTCTGGCACATGCTAACATTTTTGTTGACACATCTACAATAAGGAAAACATTAAACAAGAATGGAGTACATGGGAGGACACCACGGAGGAAGCCATTGCTGTCCAATAAGAATATTGCAGCACGTTTGAAGTTTGCAAAAGAGCACCTGGATGTTCCACAGCACTACTGGCAAAATATACTGTGGACAGATGAAACCAAGATTGAGTTGTTTGGGAAGAACACACAACACTATGTGTGGAGAAAAAAAGGCACAGCACACCAACATCAAAACCTCATCCCCACTGTAAAACATGGCGGAGGGAGCATCATGGTTTGTGGCTGCTTTGCTGCCTCAGGGCCTGGACGGATTGTTGTCATTGATGGGAAAATGAATTCCAGAGTTTATTAAGACATTTTGCAGGAAAACGTACGACCATCTGTCTGCCAACTGAACCTCCGCAGAGGATGGGTGATGCAACAGGACAATGACCCAAAGCATACAAGTAATTCAACAAAACAATGGCTGCAACAGCACAGAATACACCTTCTGGAGTGTCCCATTCAGAGTCCTGACCTCAACCCAATTGAAATGCTGTGGCATGACCTTAAGAGAGCGATTCACACCAGACATCCCAAGAATATTGCTACACTGAAACAGTTTTGTGAAGAGGAGTGGTCCAAAATTACTCCAGATCGTTGTGCAGGTCTGATCTGCAACTACAGGAAACGTTTGGTTGAGGTTATTGCTGCCAAAGGAGGGTCAACCAGTTATTAAGTCCAAAGGTTCACATACTTTTTCCTCCCTGCACTGTGAATGTTTACATGTTATGTGCAATTAAACCATGGCAACATCTAATGTTTGTGTAGTATTATGTTCAGCAGACTGTGTTCTTCTATTGTTGTGACTTAGATGACGTTCAGAGCACATTTTATGCCCAATTCATGCAAAACTCCACATAATCCCAAGGGGTTCACATACTTTTTCTTGCAACTGTATGTGAAAATAAAGGTAAGCGCTTGCCAGATGTGCAACAGTACCACCTAGTACAAAAAATTATAGTGCAATGACATATTAAATAATTACAGTGGTTATAGCAGAAATTCTGAACAAAAAAGTGTCAAAGTCCCCAAACACACTCACCAGATTATATTGGCTAACAGAGTAGCCAGCGAGCATGTAAGATCAAATGTGTTAGGTGGGATGCCGCCTTCTGTGATCTCTTTAGAACCAGTCCACTTAGGCTGCAATAAACAATCTCCTCCATTATCAGAACAGGTCTCAGGAAAAAGCCCAGATAAATAATCATAGTGCAGCCATCTTTATTAAAAAATGTATACTGTATGTAGGAAACAAACTGAATGCGCTCAATTTGTACAGGTACCAGTGGGGGCACCAACCCATACAGCTTACTAGGGGCATCCCTCCCCTCACACCGCTGTTCTGTCCACGCTTTATCTTGTGCATTACTTACTCCTGACTCTGCACTCTATGTATTACACACCCCTGACCCCTGCACTCTCTGAGTTACATACTTGTGATAACTGCACTGAGTATTGTATTGTGACTCCTGTACACTGTACAATTCATACTCCTGTCCTCTGCATTCTGTGCATTACATATCCCTGTTCCCTGAACTTTCTGCATTACGTACTCCTGACTCCTGTGCTATGTGCATTACTTACTCCTGACCTCAGTGCTCTATGTGTTACGTATTTCAGTCCCCAGCATTCTGTGTGTTTCTTTCTCACTTGTCCCTAGACTTTGTGCATTACACATCGCAGTCTTCTGCACTCTGTTAACCATGACCTGTGCACTCCTCTCACGTCTGACCCCTGCATTCTGTTACTTATGCCTGACTCTTGCATGTTGTGCATTATCCTAACTCCTGCACTTTTGGTGTAACATAGTCCTAACCCCTTTATGTTGTGAGTTATGAACTCCTAACCCCTGCATTTTGTGCATTACTTACTCTTGGCCCACGCAGAGTAGGCTCAGGTTTTATTTAACAATGCCTCTTTAGGCCCCTCCCTCTGTGTAATGTGTCCACATCCAAACCTCGTAAATAAAGCCAGTGAGGAAAAATGCTCTTGCATTTGAAGTCAGTAGGAGTAAAAGTGCCCTCTGTCAGTTGTCAGTGGGAGTGCTAAAAGCTCATGTTCCTAATTTCATTTGGAGTAAAACAAATGCCTGTACATCATTAGCCATAGTAGCCAGTGAGAGCAATCCATGCATTTTCAATCAGTTAGAGTAATAATTTGCCCTGTGTCAATGAAAGCAATAATGCATTTTAGAAGGCCTTGGGGGATTGGATGAGATTATTAAAGTCTAGCTCTAACTACTCTTAAAATCATTTCCTCCCCCTCCTTCTACCTATTATGCATAACCTATATAAAAAATATCTGTGTACTTATTTTTAGTCTGCTCTAGTCTGGTTATATGGACCTGCATCTCCAAGTAACTTGTGTCAGTGAGCGCCTGCTGCTACAGGGAAGTGGAGGGAATGCTGACAACTGCTGGGCCATGGGAACCTATGGGTGACATCATGGCTCCCTGAAATTCACAGCTGTTGTTGGGTGCTTACACCTGTTTGCTGGGGTTGTGACTGCATCAGACTGCCCTCTACATCATTGGCTCCAAAATGCTTTTAACTGGGTGAATTTACCAAGAGAGTAGATAAGTTCTACGCAACATGAAGGCTTGTCCTCTACCCGTTTATCACAAGGTGGATGGAGTCTACACCCTCAGAACTATTCTTTACCTTCAATGCCTCTATTAGATTTGCCAGAGATTGGGGACTGTATCTGTCCATTAATGAACATTAGTCTTAAAGGATAACTATTTCAGTTCTCCAAGCAGGGGAAGGGATTTGCCCCATTCTGGAGCTGACACTTAGGGCTTGATTTACTAAACCTGATTCATTCAGAATCTGGTGCTGCTCTGCTTGGTAGCCAGTCAGCTTCTAACCTCAGCATGTTCAAGTAAGCTTTAGCAATAAACCTGGAAGCTAATTGGTTTTCATGCAGAAGTGCACGAGATTCTGAGTAAACCAGTTTTAGTAACTAAACCCCATAATGCCTTTGTGGAGATTCAGTACTTTCACATAGAATTGACTCTCTCGGTTGTAGCATTCCTCCATTAAAAGGATTTCTTGCATTGTTCAATATCAAAGACACATACCTCTATGTACTGATCTTTTCAAGGCACCGGTGTTAACTTGGTTTCATGGTGCATTGTCAATTTACGACTATGGGACATCTGTTCTGTGGGTGTTTACCCAATTTCTGGCCTTGGTTCTGACTTTTTTCATGTCTCAGAGGTATATTATTATTATTATACAGTATTTATAAAGCGCCAATAGTTCGCTCAGCGCTGTACATTACAAAGGGGGACAGAACATGTGACAGAACAATACCAATACAATGCAAAATTGTATCAGTGGTGGGATATCTGAATGATCTTTTACTCCAAGTGAAATTGTCACAAGCTGAAAGGCTAATCTACACCTATCTATACAGTCACAATCTTTTTCTTTTTCCTGGTTCAGTGGCTGGAACATTTGAGTCTGGTCTTGGATACCAGATAGGCAAGGGTCCTTTTCCCTCAGGAGAATTTCTAGAAGTTGCAGGTCCATTTAAGACTGCTTCCTACTCATCTCTGGCACTCCCTGTGTTGTCATATACCGCTGTAAAGATAGTTTTTCTGAAATAATTTAGAGACCTTCCCTTCTGTTTTTGTTTGGCCTGTTGCTTTGTTGAAAGATTAATTTGCTGGTGCAGTTTGAGCTGCAGGGTGGCTTTGAGCGTACCTAGGGTCCTTCTCCTGTAAACTGCAGTAAAAACCCACACATCTAATGCATTTTCTGCGTCTCTCAGAGAAAAGATTTTTATGGTGAGTACAAAACTTCTGTTAATATTTTTACAATTGCTATGCAGCAAATAAGCCTCTTAGTGCAACAGTGAGTAAGAGGCTTATTTTGCACTGCTTTATTCATTTCAGTATTTACAAAATGTTTAGAAGATCATTTGGTGAACAATGTAAGTAATAAATATTGGTTAAAGGTATGTTTTATGGAGCCAAAGGTACAATTGATAGTATACTATTTCAGGATGGGTGCAATATTATAAACATCAGTATGTAAATTAGGTTTGGTTTCCCAGATGCTCAGAAATGTGTAATCTATTTCAGCAGTGTTGAAATGTAATTAGTTAATAAATGTAGAAACCATTGCCTTTTGTCTGTTTATCTTGGCACTTTATTGGCTTCTGGCCCCAATCAGGGATAGCTTTTTCTGGACAATATTATTGTAGCAATACCAAGCTACCAACTTTTTATTGCAGTATCTGATGCTAATTATTAAACTTTTGTCACATAGTTTCAATGTGTTTACTTACTTTTAGTCCAATTTCTTGGTTATCAGCGATCTTGCAAGACTAGTCCCATGTGCATATCCCCTCTTTAGGTCAACAAAAGCAAAATGACCCTTACCCAGGCCTCTTGTGGTTTTCAATGCAATTCTGAAATGGTTTGAAACAGTAATGTAATCCTAACAGATTACGATGTATTGTGTGTATGTCATGTTTTTACTTTTTTTTTAATCTCCCGCTGGTTCCGCCCCCCTGCGTCCCAACGCTCACAGGGAAGGGAACCCGGAAGACGGATGCCAGCATCAGCCGGAGGACACAGCAAGAGAACATCGGGGGGGATCACAGGGCAAGGTAAGGATCGGGGAATCGCAGGACAAGCACTAGAGTGTAATCCCGAGTGTGGCTCGGGGTTACCGCTTTTGCTACTGTAAATTAACCCCAAGCCACACTCAGGATTACCACTAGGAAGGTTAAAGGCTAAGTTCACCTTTTCAGGCAGAATTAGAGAGTGATATGCACAAAAGCGAACTATAAGAGAGGAATAAACAACCGAATATATCACAGTACCGCTTTAAATAGTCCCAATTGTCTGGCAAGATCCAAAGTTTAATCAGAGCTCTCCTTCCGAGAGAATTTTCCCCAAACTAGCAGAAAGGAAAAAAACAAGAATGTTGGGCTAGTTTGCATGTGCGCTCCCAGGAACCAGAACCAGTGCTTAACTCTTGGAGGGTTTTGGTATATGAAAAATCCCATATAGAACCAGAATCACACAATGTGGGATAAACTCTTCTGCCGGCTTAATGGGGCTCTAAACGTTGGTGCACAGTGGAGGTGTAGTCCCTACACTTCCCTGGAGATGATGATACAACGAGCAGAGTTCTCTTTCAATAGAAGCAACAAGCTGGGAGTTTGCTTTAAGCATTTCAAAAAAGGGTATGATGTATATTGAAACTGAAGAGGGGTGGGAGCAGAATTTGGCAGAAGTGTGTCCCTTAAAGTGCATGGCTTCTCAACTGCAGGCTTGGCTAGTGGAGTTGGCAGGTCCTGCCAATCATGCAGACAGGGAGTCTTAAGGCTGATATACTGTGTGCAGTACTTAAATGGCCTGTGGATAGGCTGCAGCACTGAGTGGACTACAAAGTCTGGGCCTCTACTGTATTTGGCAATCTGTGTTGTCAGAATCCTGGACTTCAATAACTAGCAACAACAGCAACTGAACTTGTAACGTGTTATGGTGTGTGGTGGGTTAAGAACCCTCTCATCTGGTCCTTTAAAGAAGCTGTGTTGCTGGGGCCTTGTTGTTGGGGTGCCCCCGTTCTCGCTGTCCTCCCTGTAAGGTAATGGTGCTGGTGGCAATTTCCCAATCTGTCTGCCTGCAGGATCAACTATCCTGCCCTCTCAGTGTGATCAGCGATCTGGAAATCCCTTTCTCCGTCATCCGGTACAGTCCGATCCAATCTGAGACCTCTGGAACTAGCCCTCCGCTGTCACCCATGCCCTGCCTTTCTCTGTCTTTCTCTCTCTCTCCCATTGATTTCTGGTTTTTCCTTTTTATATCCTTCTGCCCCTTTGCTTGTTCTCCTGGGACCTGTAGTTCTATGTCAGCTAACTGAAGAAATCCTGCTTGCAGCATACAAGTCCCAGCAATCCTAGAACACTGCCATCTTGTGACCATTTAACAATCTGCAATCAGTAACAATGCAGATTCACTTGAATGGGCTGCCCTATGTGCAACAATCGCCCCAGAGAAGCTCCAGAACTTTATTTGGAGCGGAGCATGGTGCATTTTTGTTGCATTTTTGGTATTTTGTAGCACTTGGGGTTCCTTTAATATTTAATGACTACATTAGCATGATGCACATTTGCAGCGTGCTTCTGAAACGCATGGCATAGGATGCATTTTCTGTGCAGCTTGCCCTGCATTTGGAAGCACACAAATGTGAATGGAGCCTCATTGAGCTTGTGTAAACACACCAATTTAATTTTCAGGCCCCATTTGCACCTAGAGTAGAGGGAACGCATGCTTTTTTGGCTTGTATTTCTCGCGACAGGCATAGCACAGCTCATTGATTTCAATGTGCTGCCCTACACGTGGCAAAGTAGCTCATGGGACATTTTGGCATGTTGCAGTTTGCATGTTTGTTTTTTCTGTGCATATTGCTGCGTTTGCCACTTGTATTTTCCTGTGGCAAAATGTATGTGCTTGTGCATTTGGGATGCTGTAATCAATTAATGGTCAACTAGTTAATTTTAGGGATATAAAGATGGCCATACACTATACAACCTGATTGTAAAATCTCTGTATAATCTCCTTTCGATTTTCCAAAACTATATAATAGGAGGACACATCTATCCAGTCATTCTGTATCCAATCAGGCAGACCCTTGCACTACATAGTTGATGGTAGATCTAAAGAAGATTGTCAGATTGGTGTATGGTGAGCTGTACAGACTTCCAGGACATACTTCTCCTGTTTTCAGTACTACACCTCTGCTTCACATAGGCTGTTATCTAATCACTCAGCTCCTGCACACTCTGCCAAATGAACAATCTATGCAAGATGAAGGTAAGAAAGCAAACAACGAATGACTTAATGGAGTTTTCAGTGAGAATGGTGATCACTGTATTAGATTTGATTGCACCTATGCAGGTGGGTGTGACCAATCTCCTGGAGTGGGGAAGGCAGTGGCATGGTGTGTGTTAATGGGGTCAGCTGGTGAATTACTTCCTGTGTCACACTGGTTTTCCCAACCTAAGAGCTGTCCAGGAAATAATGGAGAAGTTCTTTATAGATCAAACTGATGCCTAGGTAAGTGCTGGTGTGAGATATTACATAATGCTTTATTTTGCAAAAGAGGCACATTAATGCTATATTGGTACATAGGGAAGTTAGAATTTAGAAAAAAAAGTGACCTTAGTCTTTAACCACTTCAATACCGGGCACTTATACCCCCTTCCTGCCCAGGCCAATTTTCAGCTTTCAGCTCTGTCGCACTTTGAATGACAATTGCGCGGTCATGTAACATTGTACCCATATGACATTTTTTTCATTTTTTTCACACAAATAGAGCTTCTTTTGGTGGTATTTAATCACCACTGAGTTTTTTATTGTTTGCTAAATAAAACAAAAAACACCTGAAACTTTTGAAAAAAAAAACTTTTCTACGTTTCTGTTATAAAATTTTGCAAATAAATAACATGTCTTCATAAATTTAGGTCAAAATGTATTCTGCTACATTTCTTTGGTGAAAATAATAATAATAATTGAATTCGTATTTTTTTTTTCAAATGTTTCTATTATTTTTTATTACATTTTTTCTTTTTTTTTTACTAATTAATTTTTCAGCACACTGTGACCAAAGCAACATAATGTTACCATAATAACATTGAAATACTCTGGGCAAGTGATCAGGACTTTTTTTTTGTTAACACATTATGATTGCTAATACCAATGTATTTCATTATTATTTACAATCATTGTTACTGAATGAAACTGATTCATTCATTAGCTGTGATTGGGCAAAGCTGATCACATGATACAGATGGGCTGTGTTTGGCCCTGTCTGTATCATGTGACTGCCTTGACCAGTCACAGCTAACAACACAATTGTATACAAAGATTGGCATGACATGAAGCTTTCCATTGTATACAATCGACATGTGATCTGCTGTGATTGGTCACAGCAGTCTCATGACACTGGCAACGGGCCGGTGTAGTGATATGTCATCGGCTGTGTCCCGTGGACGGCTCGTTTTGACAGGACCCATATGACGCCCAGTCACAGTGGCGAGTGTCCCGCCTGGCCGTCAATCTGCTATAGGCCGGGCGGGAAGGTGTTAAACTTACCTTGGACCAGCTTGGCTACATCTAATTCTTCATAGCTCACATTCAGAGGGCAACAGGGGATGCAGTGTGGTAGTCTGTGCTACATACAGTCAGCACCTTAGCTGCTTGATGGACTTCTGTATATTGAACACAGCAGGTCGCTCATTCAGCACCTCTGCCATTCAGTGAAGGTCCATTTTTCCAATGGATACAAGAGGCATTTTGTCATTGGATAAAGTGTGACGGAGGGACAGATAATGTCCCAATCTCCACTTTGTCTAATCAGAAAATGCCTTGTATTCATTAATGAAAATACAATACATTCTCTGAATGGCAGAAGTACCCAGTCCTGTTCTACCTAGGAGGATTTTTGGTTTGTCTCAATGGACAAATGCTGCTTACTTTCAGATACATTCAGATACATTCCATTTGTATTTGAGAACACTTTGAGATGCTTATGGGCTTATTCACATGGGTGCTCAGCCCCATACAGCATGAAGGATCATTTGTTAAATTTGCTGTTCTAGTGCTGAGCTGTGTGCAAACAGCCTGTATAAGTGAATGGACACAGATACACTGTGAGTTTGGCAAGTACCCAGGGAAGGATGCACGGACCTGGACACAGAATTAGATCTATGGTATCATTCAGAATTTTTTAAATCTGTTTATTGAAGCATTTGTCAATATAGACAATAAACAAAACAACATAGAACAAGAAGAAGGCCCATGCAGGGCTTTCAAGAAATGTAACAAGATACAGTAGAGCAGAACAAGCAAGGGCCTCACCTGAAACACCAGAGGTGGTGGCTCATGACAGTAAGAACAGATTCCATCAATTGTATTATAAGTGTAACTGTATGACAGGGTGAGCTTGTGGGATGTCCCAATGTTGGGAAAGCTCAGATATGTCACCAGTACAGTAAGTTAATCATTAAGGCACAGACATTGCAGAGGCTGTCGTGGGCTCGGCCAACCACCTGGACCACACCTTGTCATATTTTTTGGGGCAACCCCTATTAAATTACGTATCCTTATATAATGACAGGTTGTTATTCACAAGTTGTTTCCAAAAGTCAAGAGAAGGAGGGGTAGACTTTTTTCAGTGCATCGTGACAGACCTCCTAGCATAGAAAAGATGTAATCTAACTGGGGTTCTCTTAGCTACCGTAGGGATTACATTTTCTACTAGTCCTAATAAGCAGATTTCCATAGTAGGTCTCAAGGAGACAGATGTGACAGCATCAATCATATCCATTACCCATCTCCAGAAATCAGTGACAAGTTCAGAAGATATGGGGAAAATCCCCAGGGGAACGACCACATCTCCAACATTCCTGCAACTGCAAGGAACTGTCACAAGTTATCCTGCAGTTTCTTGTTTGTGTTCTTACCTCCTTGCTGCAGTGCTGTTCCTGATCCCTTTCACATGCGTGTTCGTGCTCACCTATGGGTGTTGTCTGCTGTTCTCTGGGTTTTATTTCCTTCCCTTCCATCACTTCCTGGCCCTCCTCCTTGTTTGCCTGTCTATATAAGACAAGCTCGGTCTAGGCCACTTTGCCTGAGTAACTTCCTAGTTGTGGGAGCTCCTGTGTGTTGCTATTGCCTGTATCCTGCATTGACTACTTGTGTACTGACCCCAGGCCATGAGCTCCTTGGAGACACCGCAGCCTCTTATGGAACAACTTCAGTGTTTGGGGCAGAGAGTCGATGTCCAGCAGGCCTATCAAGAACAAATTATGCACTGTCTGCAGGAACTCTCCTCCCAGTTGGATCAGCTGCAGGTTGTGTCCACTTCCTCACCCTCTGTTTCGGCTCTTGTCCCGGCTCCTGCTCCAGTTCCTGCTGCTCCGAACCCCACTGTTGCCCCAGTGGAACACAGTCCTTCGAGACTCCAGCTGCCTCCACCGCCTCACTTCTCTGGTGAACCCAAAGCTTGTCGGGGCTTCATCAATCAGTGCTCTATTCACTTTGAACTAGCAGCCGATCATTTTCCTACTGACCGTTTCAAGGTGGCATACATGATTTCCCTCCTTTTGGGTGAAGCACTTGCTTGGGCCTCACCACTGTGGGAGCGTCAAGACCCTACTATCTCCAGTCTCCCAGCCTTCCAGCAAGCTTTCCAGAAAATGTTCGATGTGCCTGGCAGGACTTCATCTGCTGCGGGAGCCCTTCTTCGGCTTCGTGAAGATAGCATGATGGTTGGTCAGTATGCAGTTCAGTTTCGCATCTTAGCTTCAGAACTTGCATGTAATAATAAGGCCCTTTCTGCAACCTTTTGGCAGGGTCTAGCGGACCGTATTAACCTCCCTAGCGGTCTGATTATGTCAGTATTTCTGTGCTCAAAGCAGTACATTTTTTTTCATGGGAATATGTATTTTTTTCATTGTAGGCCTGTAATTTTTAGGAATAACTCACTGAAATCTGTCCGAACAAGAGTCTAGTAAACATCCCGGGTATGGTAAAATTTGAAACACGAAATCATAAATTATAATTTAATAAATAATCATAAAAAATAATAATATAATAATAATAAATTTAATTCAATAATCTAACCAAAAACACTGAAATTTGAAATATAGCACCAAGTTCGCACATCACTGAGCAAAGTCGCAAAATCGTTTTCAGTGTCTGATGACGAATTTCCCCACGAATCATTATCACTCAATTCTGCAAGTGGTTCTAATTTACTATCGCTGTTCTCTAGCTGGTTTAAAATCGCTTTTGACCTAAAGGGACGCTTTTTGGACGCCATGGACATTTCTCAGTTTCCAGGCAGAAAGAACAGTAAAATGCAGGCAGGGCACAGGACAAAGTACTAGGGACAAAATGTATGTGAAATGGTTTGATACACTAATGTTTTACTATGTGATTTTAGTGTATTTAGTGAATGTCACTTTTTCACATTTTTAAATTTCCCACCATTCCGTCCCCGTACATCCTGACGTCGCAGGGAACGTAACCCGAAAGACAGATGCCGGCATCAGCCGGAGGACATTTCCGGGGACACTGCATGAGGGACATCGCGGGAGCGAAGGACAAGGCAAGTGAAGAAGAGATCCAGGAGCAACACTGCAAGATATTCCCGAATGTAGCTCGGGGTTACCGCTTGTGGTACTGAAACTTTACCCCGAGCTACACTCGGGAATACCTCCAGGGAGGTTAAGGACGAACTAGCTGGAAGAACCATACCTACCACCCTGGATGACTTGATTGCTCTTAGCATCCAAATCAACGTCTGCTTCCAGGAGCGAGATCTGGAAAGGTCTGGTCCAAGTCAACCCAAGTGGATTCGTTAGCTCCTGTTTTTCAAAAATCCCCTGAACGATCTACCTCTGCAACTGTACCGACATCCAAGGAACCTATGCAGGTAGGCCGAACACGCCTCACTCCACAAGAGTGATCGTGTCGCCTAAGACTTGGTCTATGCCTTTACTGTGGGGCTGAGGGTCATGTAATTAAGTCTTGTTCAGTCCGTCCAGGAAACTCTCGGGTCTAGGTCACTCTGAGGGAGGTGATCTAGACCAGAACCTGAACTCCGCCGCCTTCCCTCGAGTTGTTATACCTGTCTCCATCCATTGGCCTCTGAACTCGTATCAGGTTTCCGCTTATGTGAACTCTGAGGCAGCCGGAAATTTCATTGAAAAATCATTGTCCGCTGAATTGGGCATTCTTCTAGTCCCCTTGATGACACCCTTGTCAGTATCTGCAGTTGATGGCTCTACCTTGGCCTTAGGACTTCTACGCTTTCGAACTAACAGCATAATTATGCATGTGGGCATTCTTCATTGTGAGGAAATCTCCTTCCTGATCCTCCCTAAGTCCTCAAGTCCCATCATTCTTGGACTTCCATGGTTGCAGAAACACTCACCCTATCTTGACTGGAATTCTGGCGAAGTATTGTCAAGGGGTCACAATGCCATCGGACTTGTCTTCCTAAAGTGCTTCCACCTCTTTGTGTACCCGTGGCTGAGGTCACCACCTCTCCGATACTCCCTCCACATTATCAGGCCTTCCGAGACGTCTTTTGTAAGAAAGCTGCTGACTGTTTACCTCCTCACCGTCCCCATGATTGTGCTATTGATCTCCAACCTAGGACTTCTCCACCTCAAGGTAAATTTTACCCTCTCTCCATTCCTGAGACTCAAGCCATGTCTGAGTATGTCCAGGAGAATCTGCAGAAAGGATTTATCCACAAGTCCAATTCTCCTGCTGGGGCTGGCTTTTTTTTTGTAGAGAAAAAAGATGGTACGCTCCGGCCCTGCATTGATTATAGAGGTCTCAATGCTATCAACGTTAAGAATCGGTACCCTTTACCTCTGATTTCCGAACTCTTTGACAGACTCCGGGATGCCCAAATTTTCACTTAGCTATACCTCCATGGAGCATACAATCTGGTTAGGATCCATGAGGGTGATGAGTGGAAAACAGCTTTCAATACCAGAGATGGGCAATATGAATATCTTGTAATTTCCATTTGGCTTGTGTAATACCCCAGCCATCTTTCAGAACTTTGTTAATGACATTTTTTCTGATCTCCTGTATGTTTGTGTCATTGTCTATTTGGATGACATACTCATTTTTTCTCCAGATTTAAAAACTCATTGTCAGCACGTATGTACTGTTCTTCTATGTCTTCGGGACCACCGCCTGTATGTAAATTTGGAGAAGTACCTCTTCGAACAAACCCAGGTTCCATTTCTAGGCTACATAGTCATGAATAAAGGGTTGCTTATGGATCCTGTCAAACGCCAAGCCATCTCCAACCGGTCTCAGCCCTCTGGGTTGAAAGCCACACAGCGTTTCTTGGGATTCACCAACTTCTATCCCCAGTTCATTCCTGACTATTCTTTGCTGGTGGCCCCAATCACTTCTTTAACCTGGAAAGGTTCCAATGCCAGAACCTGGCCTCCTGAGGCAGTCGACACATTCCACAAACTAAAATCCACCTTCCTCTCTGCATCTATTCTCATACGTCCGGACATTTTCCAGCCTTTTTTCTTGGAGGTAGATGCAACATCTTTGGGAGTGGGGGCCATCCTTTTCCAAATCCATGAAGGTAAGTTCCGTCCTTGTGCCTTCTTCTCTAAAATGTTTTCGGATGCCGAAAAGAATTACACCATCAGTGATCGGGAACTGCTAGCTGTAAAGCTGGCACTGCAAGAATGGCGACATCTGCTGGAGGGATCCCCATATCACATCCTGATTTATACTGATAATAAGAACCTGCAGTATCTCCAGTCCACCTAGCATTTGAACCCCAGACAAGCACGATGGGCCCTCTTCTTTGCCAAATTTAACTTCGACATTACCTTCCGGCCCGGTTCCAAAAATACCCGTGCAGATGCCTTGTCCAGATCATTTGACATTGCTGACTCTGAGTGTCATGTTGAGCCGGAGCCTGTCATTTCTGACAATTGTATCCTAGCCACTACTCATCTTCAGCCTAAACGCATACCACCCGGAAAGACCTTTGCGGTCCCCTCCCTTCATTCCAAGCTACTCAAATGGGCACGCGACTCTAAACTCTCTGGACATCCTGGGGTACAATGCACCTGTGCCTTCTTGCAACATCATTGCTGGTGGCCCTCACTGCGGAAGGATGTTGAAGAATATGTTCAGGCTTGCTCCATTTGTGTGCAGTCTAAGTCCTCCACGTCTGCCCCAGCAGGTCTCCTTTTACCTCTGCCTGTTCCAGATGAACCTTGGCATTGCATTTCCATGGACTTTATTTCTGAACTACCCCCTTCAGCTGGTTCAACTGTTATCTGGGTGGTTGTGGACAGGTTTTCAAAAATGTGCCACTTCCAGGACTACCTTCTACTATCACGTTGGCTTCCAACTTCATTAAGGAAATTTTCATTCTTCATGGATGCCCTCACACATTGTTTCTGATAGAGGTGTTCAATTTACAGCTCGCTTCTGGAGGGCTCTGGCCATATCCTTTGGAATCAAGTTGGACTTCTCCTCAGCCTTTCATCTGCAGTTTAATGGCCAAACCAAGAGGGTCAACCAGAACGTGGAACATTATATTCGTGCCTTCATTTCAGCACATTAGGATGCTTGGGTAGACCTTCTACCCTGGGCAGAGTTTGCTCTTAATAACCATGCCAGTGCCAGTACTTGTGAGTCTCCCTTTTTCACTGTGTATGGTCATCATCCTTCTGTGCCATTTCCTGTTCCCATCTCCTCAGCAGTGCCCGCGGCTGCAGACAAACAACGATAATTCAATTCCATCTGGGCAAAGGTTTCCAAGAATTTACATCTGGCAGTTTCCAAATACAAAATAGCTGCAGATCGCCATTGCTGCATGAGTCCCACATTCCTCCCTGGTGACAAGGTTTGGCTCTCTACCAAGAATATCCGTCTACGGGTACCCTCTATGAAATTTGCTCCTCGGTTCATTGGTCCCTTTACCACCCTCCGCCAGGTCAATCCTGTTGATTTTAAACTTCGCCTCCTTTCATATTTGAGAATCTCTAATGTTTTCCATGATTCTCTTCAACCGGTTTTCCCATCCTCATCGTTGTCCTTCCCCAATAACGAGTACTTCGGATCAGTATGAAGTCAAGCAAATCTTGGATTCTAAATTCATCAGAGGGAAGCTCTTGTATCTAATTGACTGGAAGGGATATGGTCCTGAGGAGAGGTGTTGGATTCCTTCTAACTGATGTTTCTGCACCCGTCTAGTGGAAATTTTTAATCAGAAGTTTCCCCTTAAGCCTGGCCCTAAAAAAGTGGAGAGACCTCGTAAGAGGGGGGGGGTACTGTCACAAGTTAGCCTGCAGTTTCTTGTTTGTGTTCTTACCTCCTTGCTGCAGTGCTGTTCCTGATCCCTTTCACATGTGTGTTTGTCTGCGCTCACATATGGGGGTCGTCTGCTGTTCTCTGGGTTTTATTTCATTTCCTTCCATCACTTCCTGGCCCGCCTCCTTGTTTGCCTGCCTATATAAGACATGCTCAGTCTAGGCCACTTTGCCTGAGCAACTTCCTAGTTGTCGAAGCTCCAGTGTGTTGCTATTGCCTGTATCCTGCATTGACTACTTGTGTACTGACCCCGGCCTCGTTCTCTGACTGTGCTTGTTTCCAGCTGTCCTGACCTCGGCTAGTCTATAGGATTTCCATTTGTCTCTTCCCATTGTACTCTGCTCCCGCTAGTGGTCTCCTCATCCTCAGCTGGGCGTACCTGGGGGCCGCGACCTGGTCTCAGCTTGCTGCAAGTCCATCCCCACTATCAGGGACTCCGCGCCCTGGGGAACCCCAAGTTGACTATCTACAAGGGCTCACTACCACAGGTGCTGACAGGAACTCAGCTATGTGAAGTCTATAAGGACTGTAGTAAGCTCTGTGAACTATTTTGAATTGTATAAGCCAATCTCACAAGGAGACCAAGGTGCGAAAAGAAAGATCCCAGATATCCTCCCAAACATCGTTATCCAGTTCTGGGATATTCCGCAGACACCGGGCAGGTAGAGACACAAGTAAAAGGTGGACATAAAGGCTTTTTTCACCACAACCCTTTTGAAGCAACTGTTGAGATCATTTAGTTTCAACTGATGTGCATCTAACCTGCCATCAAGGAGCATTCTGGATAAAGTTATGTTTTACCTATTGGAAGGAGGATGTGTTATTTCATAACCACTTGCTGTCAAACCACAGGGAATGTGTTCTACTTTTATATTATTGATATTGTTGGTTCCCACTGCTGTCTCAGCCAATGAGGAGGGAGAGAGCTGAGGTTCTTCTGCACATTGCTGGATCGCGATGGGGCTCAGGTAAGTATTGGGGGGCTGCTGCACACAGAAGGTTTTTCACCTTCATGCATAAAGTAAAAAAAATCTTCAGCCTTTACAGCCACTTTAAAATCAGAATGAACAAGTGAGCACATGTTTTTTCTGTTCTCCTTTTCATATAGGTTAGTCACACTTGGTTTATGCATTTTGTTTTTCTTCTGATATTCACTGTTTAGTATCCTATATGTTAGCAATGGCAACGTTCTAACACAAATTGATGTGCTTCTCCATGTGGCCTCTATAAAGCAAGTAAGTATCTGTATAGTGTGATTCCTATCTGTTTGTGACATTACACTTGGAATGAGCAAGTGAGCACATGTGCTTTCTGTTCTGCTCTTGATACAGATACTGCAGGCTGCATCTTTGGCATACCTCACATTCAGATCAATGATACTCCTGAAACAATATTCTGTTATTTTTGGAGATTTAGTCAACCAAGGTATGTTCCTTCACAAACCAAGGTACAGGCAAAAAATATCTAATATAGATGATGACTTTTCTGATTTTGGTGTTTACAATCTAGTTATCATATATATGCAATGTTTAGGTCAAAGAACCAATTTAGTCTAAGGCTAGCCATGCATTGACAGATGTTCATATACAGCATGGATGGACGGATCCCTTGACTGGGCTTTCATAATACCTTAATAGTGGCTGTACCTGACTCTTTAGCCAACATTTTTCCAGCTGGATCCTTAGATTTTAAAGTCAAAGGTGGTAGGGGGCTGTCAAGAAGCAGGCCAAAATTTGCACAGTGTAGGCCAGCTTAAGTCATACTCAGTCATGCAACCAGCCAACCGCTGCTCAGTTAACCAATATTTTCACAGAGTTTCATTAGACTTGCATAAAGTATGTCTCCAGCCTCAGAGCACCAGGCTATTGAAGTCTATGGGACCTCACTGTACAGGCACTTCCAGCGCTGAAGATTTCCCGCAGAGGATGTAAACATTGGAGAAAGACACAACTCTGATTGCAAGCCAGCTGGGTGGAAGGCTTTCTAGGTTGATTTGCTGCACTGGATGTGCGTTTTTATACATAGGTAACTGAGACTGACATTTTTTTAATGTTGTGCTGTCCTTCTGGCATTTGAATCTGCTGCATTAGGAATATTGCCCCTCTGTGCTGGTGGTCAGTGTAACATTGCCCGTCTGTGCTGGTGGTCAGTGTAACATTGCCCCTCTGTTCTGGTGATCAGTGTAACATTGCCCCTCTGTGCTGGTGGTCAGTGTAACATTGCCCCTCTGTGCTGGTGGTCAGTGGAACATTGCCCCTCTGTGCTGGTGGTCAGTGTAACATTGCCCGTCTGTGCTGGTGATCAGTGTAACATTGCCCCTCTGTGCTGGTGATCAGTGTAACATTGCCCCTCTGTGCTGGTGGTCAGTGTAACATTGCCCCTCTGTGCTGGTGGTCAGTGTAACATTGCCCCTCTGTGCTGGTGGTCAGTGGAACATTGCCTCTCTGTGCTGGTGATCAGTGTAACATTGCCCGTCTGTGCTGGTGATCAGTGGAACATTGCCCGTCTGTGCTGGTGATCAGTGTAACATTGCCCCTCTGTGCTGGTAGTCAGTGTAACATTGCCCCTCTGTGCTGGTGATCAGTGTAACATTGCCCCTCTGTGCTGGTGGTCAGTGTAACATTGCCCCTCTGTGCTGGTGATCAGTGTAACATTGCTCCTCTGTGCTGGTGGTCAGTGTAACATTGCCCCTCTGTGCTGGTGGTCAGTGTAACATTGCCCCTCTGTGCTGGTGGTCAGTGGAACATTGCCCCTCTGTGCTGGTGGTCAGTGGAACATTGCCCGTCTGTGCTGGTGATCAGTGGAACATTGCCCGTCTGTGCTGGTGGTCAGTGGAACATTGCCTGTCTGTTCTGGTGGTCAGTGTAATATTGCCTCTCAGTGCTGGTGATCAGTGGGACATTGCCCCTCTGTGCTGGTGATCAGTGGAACATTGCCCGTCTGTTCTGGTGGTCAGTGTAATATTGCCACTCAGTGCTCGTGATCAGTGGGACATTGCCCCTCTGTGCTGGTGATCAGTGGGACTAAGGCTGGCTATACTTTATACAATTTTCTTCAGAAAATTGCTTTAGATTTACCAAAAACCATATAATATGAAGTCAAACCTAAACAAAACTTCCAACTGTATCCAATTAAACAGGCCCTTGCACTACATAGTTGAAGGTAAATCTAAAGGAAATTGGGCAGAAATTGAACAGAAAATTGTATAGTGTATGGCCAGCCTAACAGATGACCTGAGTGCTGCATGTGTTGCTCTCAAAATAACGAAGAATGAGCCACAATTTGACAAATTATCAGCATGCATATACCAGCAAAGATCACATTAATTGTGCAAAAGCACACCAAATGCAAACTTTTACTTTTCAATAAAAAGCTGTTTGTATCATTGAAAGCTTTGTTAATGTGTTTTTCTTTTACAACAAAAGATGTTAATGTACGAGTTATTTTTTCTAAACTAAAACCTCAGTATTCAGATTTAATTTCAGTGTTGGCACTTTGCGATAAATAAGTGGGTTTTGAGTCGCAGTTTGGGCAGTTGGGCTCCAAAAGGTTTGCCATCACTGGCCTAGAGGTATAAGGACACTCTGTCTTTGTTAAATGCTAAGAGTAACATGCAGGAAAATGCTAAAAATAAACTTGGAAGATACGCCATGTATATATATACAGTATCTCACAGAACCATTCCTGTTTTGGGAGTTATCTCATTGTTGCCCATCTAGTGCACCTGTTGTTAATTTCATTAACACCAAAGCAGCTGAAACTGATTATCAACCCCCTCTAGTAATTGACTTGGTGCTATACTCCAAAAAAAAAGTGTTCCTTTAATTTTTTTTTAGTAGTGTTTATATATATATATATATATATAAAATGCAAAAGGATAAAGCTGTATAAGTTAATGTTCACACTATCAGTGTACTGATGTGGTTACTGACAAACCCAAGGAACACTTAAGGACACATGGGTCCACAGCGTGTTCAATGATAATAACTTTAGTTCACACAGTTCTGAATTACGGTTATCTGTTGCTTACATAAGAAGTTAGGGCTTAACTATTACAGAATAAAATAAATAGTTTACTTTATTATTAGATTAACTGTTTATAAATGCATCCACTTACACTCACTGGCCACTTTATTAGGTATACCTTGCTAGTATTGGGTTGGACCCCTTCTGCCTTCAGAACTGCCTTAAAGTGGTTATAAAGGCTGAAGGTTTTTTATGCATTCTATGCATGAAGATAAAAAACCTTCTCTGTGCAGCAGCCCCCCCCCCAATACTCACCTAAGCCCCCTCTCTATCCAGCGGTGTGCACTGGAGTCTCGACTGTCCCGGGACTCCCCCCCCTCTCTCCTAGAGAAACAGAAAAAGGGCGCACCAACCTAGTGCATTATCGTTTAAAATAATTTATTAAAGAAACAAAAATAGGTATCATACTCACAATGGACATAATAACACAGGCATGTCAAACTGAACAAGATGTATGATCCAAACAACATCTGAGTCCATACGATGGAACCCTGGATGACCAACTGGCTAACGCGTTTCAAAGACACAACCTCTTCCTCAGAGCTCTGAGGAAGAGGTTGTGTCCTCAAAACGTGTTAGCCAGTTGGTCATCCAGGGTTCCATCGTATGGACTCAGATGTTGTTTGGATCATACATCTTGTTCAGTTTGACATGCCTGTGTTATTATGTCCATTGTGAGTATGATACCTATTTTTGTTTCTTTAATAAATTATTTTAAACGATAATGCACTAGGTTGGTGCGCCCTTTTTCTGTTTCTCCATTTGTATCCAATGCTGGGAGCGCTCTCAGCACATATGTTTTTTTAATAGAACGCAAATGTACGGCCGCTCGGCATCTAGGCCCAGATGCCAGGAGGCCGCACGTTTGCGTTCAGCCGGCAACAAGAGGTTAAGAATGTATTTAAAAAATATGGGATGTAGGAGACAATCATCTATCCTAGTTTAGACAAGAAAGTGTTATGATTTCAAATTAATCCATAATGATGTCATGAATAATAGAGTGCTCAACAGAACCCAATGCAGAAGCATTTGTAAGTTCCAAATGTTAACAGATGAGTCCCTAGGATAGTCTCCTAATATTGCTGACAAGAGTGAGATTCCTGTAGACAATGATCCTGGAATAAAAGTGTCTTTTATTCGAACAGTAAGTATAGCCAAATAGGTAAGACATATAACTAGGTTGTAACCTATAGGTTATAACGTATTTGGCTGCATTTGCTGTTTGATTGCCACAGAGGCCACAAATATTATGATACTGGGGGGGCTAATGGAAAGTTGATAAGTGTGTTTTTATGCAGGCCTATACACCGTATGCACAATTATTAGGCAAGTTGTTTTTTTGAGACTGCAGTGCTCTCGGTCAAGCTTAAATGTTAATTTAAAAATATTTAAGAAATAAAAGTGAGGTTTTGGCTTTCTTAGAAGAATATCTATGTGTGCGCAATTATTGGGCAACTATTAGTATGCAAAATTATTATGCAACTAAATTAAAATGAAAATTTTCCTATCTCACTTGTTTATTTTCATCTGTTAAATAATAAACAAACAACTCAAAATTTACAAATAAACATTTCTGACATTTAAAACAGTGACCAATACAGCGACCCTTCTTTTCAATAACAGTCATAAGCCTTCCATTCATGGAGTCTGTCAGTTTCTTGATCTGTTGACGTTCAACTTTTTCAGCAGCAGCAACTATAGCCTCCCAGACACTGTTCAGAGAGGTGTACTGTTTTCCTTCACCGTAAATATCCGTTGAAGAAGGACCCACAAGTTCTCAATAGGGGTTAGGTCAGGTTTATTATTTTTTCATCTTTAAGGCCTTTACTGGCTGGCCACACAGTGAAGTACTTCAGGCATGCGACGGAGCATTGTACTGCATAAATGTCATAGTCTTCTTGAAAGAGGCAGACTTTTTCTTGTACCACTGCTGGAAGAAAGTGTCTTCTAAAAACTGGCAGCAGGTTTGGGAGTTGATTTTGAGTCCATCTTCAACCAGAAAAGGTCCATTTAGCTAATCGTTAATACTACCAGAGCATACCAGTACCCAACCTTCACCTTGCTGATGTCTGAGTCGAAATGGAGCTCTGTGCCTGTTACTGATCCAGCCCTGGGCCAATCCATCTGGTCTGTCAAGAGTCACTCTCATCTTGTCAGTCCATAAAATCTTTGAAAAATCTGTCTTCAGATATTTCTTGGCCCATGCTTCACGTTTAAACTTATGTATCTTGTTCTGTTGTGGTCAAGTTTCAGCTTTCCTTACCTTGGCCATGTCTCTGAGCACTGAACACCTTGTACTTCTGGGCACTCCAGGTAGGTTGCACTTCTGGAATATGACAAAACTGGAGGATAATGGGTTCCTGGTAGCTTCACGTTTGATTACTCTCAAATCTTGGACAGTTAATTTGTGTATTTTTTTCTCAACACATTTCTTGCGACCCTGTTGACTATTTGCAACAAAACATTTGATGGTTCTGTGATCACGCATCAATATCTTAGCAATTTCAACAGTGCTGCATCCCTCTGAAAGACTTTTTACAATTTTTGACTTTTCACAGTCAGTTACTGTATATCTCTTTTTTGGTCCATTTTGACTGAGGAACAGAAGCCGCCCAATAATTATGCACACCTTGATGAAGGGTGTTGATCTCCTTAGGCCACATCCTCCCTAATTACACAAATACACATCACCTGATATGCTAAAATCCAACAAGCATTCAAGTTTATACAGCTTGGAGTTGGACAATTTGCATAAAAATGATGATTTGCTCAAAATACTCACTTACCTAATAATTGTGCACACAGTATACAGCATTATGGACAAAGTAGGTTTGTGGGATGACCTTCTTTTCCCTCTCTTTTTGCTCCTTTTTTTATACTGATTTTTTTGTTTCATTCTTTTATTTATTTTTTTTATGTGTAGCTTTTACTTATACCTGGTGCCTCACATCAGGGTCTTTATACTAGTCTGTCTCTGGGCCTATGCCTAGATACTGTTTGTGTAAATTGTACTTTATACTTCTCATGACACCTTTTGATGTAATCTATTGAAAACTTAGATAAGCAATTGGTGATATAAATCCACGTGTTCACAATTTTGTAGATAGCTTGAGTAGTAGCTTGAGGGGATATTATAGGTCACTATCAATATAGGGGAGCAGTCCTCCCCTTTTTTTGGCTGTTATATACCGTATATACATAGTTTGTTACATATTCATTTACTCTCCTTGATGCTTTTCTGCTTGGGCTGCTTTGGCCTCTGTGGCTGCACGCAGACCTTCTGCTGGATTTGTTCTTGTCCTTGCAGAGGGGAATGATGTGATGGCTCCATGTTCTTGGATATTTTTCAATTGGTTACACTGGCTAAGTATGTTTTACTAGAACATATGTAAATATAAAACATGTAAATATACCATGTTGTATCATAAAGATTTCCTATTTTTAATTATATATGACTGTAATCTTTAAACTATATATTAATTATTATTTTGTTGACCCAAGATTGCTTATACCATCCTGGATGAGGACAAAGGATCTACCTTGAAAGACATGGGGAGTCGATTTATGCCCCATTGGGGAATATTGTGTGATATAAGTCATTCTATGACATTCTATGTGGTGTGGTTTGCTTGGGTATCTTATAAACATGTATCATATATACAAATAATACCAGCCTGTTGTTTTTCATTTCCTTTTTTTACTACTTGTGAAATAAAGCTTTGTTACTTTTTTGCACATGATTTTCTGCCTTGTAAAGTCCCAAGGAAAACATATAGTCTATGAGTAATCTTATTCAAGTATATGTTTCAAGCAACCAGTGTCTCTGTGATGTGTCCCGTGATGTGTCCCATGGACCAGCCAGGTGAGAAGGTAGATGTTAGCACTCTAATTGGTGGACTGTGAAAAATACCTTCTAGTAATGCAATTGGACAGCCAATACTCAAGGAAGTAAGGAAGTTGAAACTGGCTCAGTTGGGAAGCTGGTGATGGACCAGTCTGACAGTGGTGATGAGTCCCTTATTCGGACCAAACGCCTTATGCCTCATGACCCTGTGACTTTTGAGCCATGTTTTAGCCACAACCTTTGATGGACCTGGCCTGAAACCACAGATTTCAGGGCCCAGTGCAGTGAACAAGACAAGTGTGAGCTTCCTGACATGCCTGTAGGTCAAATATAGCAAACCGAAGCACTGGAATTGATTTCTGACATTCCAATCAAATACATGGAAGGTTTTGGTGATGGAACAGGCTTAACTTAACAATACCTGAGAGGATGCACTACCACTTGAAATTTACAGTAGGCTGTGGAGTGGGAACTGGCTTAACTGCCTCAATGATGCCCATTTTACATGGTGGCTGTATATGCGGGCAGTGGTGTATTTAGGATTTGTGCTGCCCTAGGCAATGAAAAAATTGCCCCCCCCCACCCCTCTCCCCCATGGAGAGACCTTGACGCCGACCAACACCCCCCTCCCCCACGAAGAGAACCTGACATTGGCCAACAACACCCCCCCTCCAAGAGAGGCTTCTACTACCACCACCCCCATACACTGACCACCCCCCCACCCCGGCGAGAGAGAGAAGACACTCACCTTCACAGTTCTGGACATCCCCAGGAACAAGAGTCGGGCTCTGTATACACCATCAAGCAGCCCACAGCCTCTCTCGGATCCCACCTGGTCCCCATTCTGCATGTGTCCCGTCTTCCATTCCTTCTTCCGGGTGGTGGCGCTGCCTCCCTAAAAATTCCGCTGCCCCCCTAAAAAATGCCACCCTAGGCAAATGCCTTGTTTGCCTTGTGGTAAATACGCCCCTGTATGCGGGCACAGGTACCTTAAGGAGCTTTATGCAACACATCTGTTGCATCTAGCATATGTAGGAGTGAATCTATCCTGGTTACCTGTCCGATACACCCCTTTGGACTTATGATTTTGGGAAATTTCTACCTCCCCATCTTTATGCTTCCAAAGTGGGTAAGGTGTGTCTACATAATTTCTACATGGAAGTTTTTTATGAGGGCTGAATGGCTCTCTTACCTTTAAAGTGATGCTAAAGCCTTGTTTTCTTTTTCCTAAAAATAACAAACATGCCATACTTACCTGCTCTGTGTTGTGCTTTTGCACACAGCAGACTGGATCCTCCTCTCCTGTCGGCACCCCTGGCCCCTCCCACCTGTTGGGTGCCCCCATAGCAAACAGCTTGCTATGGGGGCACCTGAGCAGGCGTGTTCCCAAGCCATGGTTCTGCATGTCCATTCACACACAAAGCCAAGGCTCGGCCCTGCCCCTTCCCTCTCCTGACTGGCTCACTGGCTGTGACTGACAACAGCAGGAGCCGAGACTCTCGTGGACATTGCTGGATGAAGAGGGGGCTCAGGTAAGTGTTAGGGGGATGGGGGGGGGCTGATACACACAGAAGGTTTTTTATTTTCATGCATAGAGTGCATGAAGGTAAAAAACCTTGAGACTTTAGAACCACTTTAATGTGTGGTAACCCCCTTGGTTATTAGCCCACTCTCCTTCCTGGTAGATTCTAGGTGGTGTGGTTTCAATAAGACCTCTGTGAGCACATATATTGCTCTGCCTAGATACATTGTTGCAGTAAAATAATCGCCCCATCCTGAAATGGCCCCATTGCAAAATGTGTTGATGCTGGACCCAGAAAGGATGCCTCATCGGATGTTATTGTGTATTAAGACTGTTACTATATTGTCACAATAGTAGGCAGACGTCTAGTCCTGGTCCTTAGGGTCCCTTTATGGGGGGAATGTTGGGAAGAGAGATGAACTAACTATGGAACAAGAGGTCAGTGGGGTTGATATACTAAAGGAGTAGAGCATGCTCAGTTTATAAAATGAATTTACACTTAGCTTAGTAAATTAAGTGAACCTAAATGAAAACTCGCTTTGCAAAGAACACCCAATTATGTGCATAAAAGAGAAAATAAACTGAATTGTTGCTTGCACATGATTGAATGATTGAAATCCATACAGTCTCACCTTAACGCACTAAGCTAAGTGAAAGTTTACCATGCTAAGTGAACAGCCTGTACACCTTTAGGATTCAACCCTAGTCCAGATTTTAATGGCTGATTTTGGTTTTAAACAGGTCTAATATATACTGTACATTTACCTGTTTCTTGTTGGATCAATAGGCAAATTTAAACATGGCTGCTTGGCTCCAGTCAATTTTGTCAATTTTTTTCTGCAAACACAATGTAGAAATATGATAGGCAAATGGACCACTTTTCGATTACATGTCTAATTACAAATGGCAGTGAAGCAACAACATACAAACATACTAGTACTCCGCAATTCAAAATATTTTGTATAGTTGAGTAAGGGCTCTTTCTTACTACCTGCAAGCTAAACAGTACCTTTTAGCATATGGGCAGCTGTCAGTTTTTGGCTGCAGTGAGGTGCGATAAGGGGGTGCATCACATTTACTTTTTTTTTACTGTATTTGAAGTGCACAAAGTGACACTACTTTCAAGTTTCTGCATAGCACTTTCTTGTGCACTACATGTTGGCATTTTACTGCAACTCACACCTCCAGGCTGCGTTGCAGTGTGAACAGGGCACATAGAACACAATTCCATTCTATGTGCCCCAGCAATGACTGGCTATTAACCAGTGCAGAAAACACCAGTCACTTCAGTATGTGTGAATGAACCCCAAAAGTTGTATTCCAGCATTATGATATAAAAACCATAAATTGTCACTTCATGACATTTGGTAGTCCTAGACTACAGTAGAGTACAGTGAAAACATGAACACATAAATCCTGCTTTTAAATGCAAAGCAGTGAAGTAATCTTAATGAGGAACAAAACGTGTGATAATGTAGATTTTATAGACACATTCATAGCAGCTTGCCAAATTGCATATAACGTGTTTTGCAATAGTTCAGTTCCTCTGTAATTACTGTTACTGCAGGATGTTTCGGAACGTTTGTGGTTACTATGATTCTGTGAATTTAAAATGTGTAGGCAGAAATAGAACAGGAAGTATACATCTATTCTCAATCCATTTCACACAGAACCGTGTCTTTTGTCAGGAGTCCACAAAGAATGGTATATTATTCAATTTCCTGCTTTCAGGTTTCATGTTTTTTTAATGCATTTATTCTCTATGTTCCTTTTTTTCTGCTGCCATATTGAAATGCTGATGATGTATCCTTGAAGTAAATCTAGAATATCCAATTAATTGAAAATAGGCATGGTGAAAGGCTATGTCAGTTAAAGTGTATTTTATTTTATTTTTTTGTTTTGGATCAAATATGTATTGTGGTGATATATAATGTTTGGGAGTTCTAAGTCATTTTCTCACAAAAAATGCTCATTTTAACATGTGTAAAATATACATATTACCAGGACTGCTGTTAGAAACTACGGGGCCCCATACAGCCAACCTGACAGCCCCCCTAAAAAAAAACCAAACAAACACAGTTTACTATGATTCATTTATGAATGAACACAGTGAGTGATCAGTACCAATCACTTATTATGTTCATTCAAGAAAGAAAGGGGCTGGTAAATGGGACATATTTTCTGGACCCTTCTCTATCATGATGGTCCCTATTGTGTGCTTGCAGCTGCCGGTGGGAAGGAGAGGAGGGAAGCCCACTACAAGGGTGGGGGCACATAGGGGGGGGCTGAGCAGCAGGGGGAAACATATGGTGCACAGAGAGGGTGATTTGGTGCAGCGGAGGGGCAATTACCGGAACAGATTCCCTGTATGGATCTCTCTGCAGCAGCTCAAAGCCAACGGGAGGGAGAGAAGAAGCCAGCTCTCAGCTGTTGAGATCCCCATACAGGGGATCAGTTCCAGTAATTTCCACCCCGCCGTGCCAATCACTCTTCCTGCCCAAATCTGATTCACTCAGCTGTCTGAGCCCCCCTACAGGCCTGGGCCCTGTACTTAAAGGCTGGTGGTACCCCCTTATCCATGGCCCTGAATATAACTCAGACCAAAGGATATGATAATGGTTCCTTATCCGATCTGCTAGCAAGAAGATTTTTGGTCAAAGCTAGGGTTACATGTGCTACAAGTTTAAATTTTTGACCTTGTTAAAAACACCAAGAGAAAAAACTTAGCTTGTACTACTACAGTTGACTATTAGTTGACTTAATTGAAGATTTGTCTCATGAGGTTTATCTTGAAAAGAAGATAAATCTCTAATACTTTCTGCTACAAGATGAATCCTACCGTTACTCTCTAGCCAATCACTAGACCTCAGCACTATCACATGATGTGGAGAAGGGGAGCAGTAATCTTACCACTCCCTGTAGTTTTTTTGTGTTGGCAGCAATGGAGAAAGGGGTGGCAGGGGATCACTGGAAAAGTGGGCATCAGTGAGCGGGGAGGGGGAAGTCCACTGTCAAATATAAAGTAAATAATCCCACACATCCTGTGTGATTCCACAATTGCCCCATTGTGAGGGCATTAATTGTGAGGGCATATGGCCTGGCATGGTTCAGGAGGGAGCATGCTCGCTTCCCCCCTTCTTGTCCTTTCAGGCCACATGCTCAGATGAGTTTTTATGTGTTTTGTTTTTTTTTTTACTCAGGGTTACCCCTTAAAATCCATAATCATCATGAATAAGGGTTCTGGTACAGATTTTGTGGGGAAGGAAGGTACAATTTCAACGCTTGCCATAGACATTGTTTTCCATAGAGATGCCCCTGGTTGCCTGAGCCTGGAGTGGGAGAATCCACAGTAGATGAACACTACAAAACATCTCCAGCTCCCTCTTTGCCAGCCTGTATTGATGAATTGTTTCAAGTAGTTGAAATAGATATGTGGGATCTGTTTTAACTGCCAAATGGTTTGTAATGCAGTTTAGTGATCTAAGGACCCCTGCCAGACATTTGTAAGTCCTATCCTTTATATAAGGGTTTAATGAGGCAGTCAACAAGAAGTTCAAGTGACCATAGACCTCAGAGGACATTCACATGTTGGGAGAGGTCAGCACAGATCACATGTCTACAGTTTGCATACAGATGCATGCTTATACCTATAGAATAAGCTGGTTCAAGCAACAGTTATTTTAAGGCTGACTTTACATTTTATGGGTTTATGGGTATGTGTGTTGGTGCATCAGGTACAGAGCATAACCTGCCAACCTGACATCTTGTTTATAAATGGATTATCTCTGGGTGGTTTCACTTAGCTAGAGATTGCTTAGTGATATTAACACATGCTAGAAGTTTAGTATCATTGAGTACCACCTGCTGTACATAAAGGGCCTTTGTTAGATAATACCATTTATGACCTTTAAAGTACTTGCATATTTCTTAGGATTTAAGTTACTTGTTTACTGGAAAACAATGCCCTTCTGTAAATGTGTTTATGACAATAAGTCTACTTTGAAATATAAATGTAAAGTTTTTCAATAGGTGATCTGTAGTTTTTGAAATCAGTGCTAATTTAATTTAATTTTAATTTAAAGTTGATCAAATTATAATTTTTTTTTTTTACATTTTCTTGTTTTATTCTATTTTTTTTAGTGAAATATAGAATCAGATTAGAGTCAGAGGGGTTTATTTACTAAAGCCATGGGAATTTTCCCTTAGCTTAGTGAATGCAGTGAAAACTCACTTTGCAAAGAATACCCAATCAAGCAAAAAAAAAAGTTTTTTGCACATGATTAGATAAAGCCAGCATAACTTCACCCTAGTCACAAAGTATCTTGGGAAGGCAACATTAATGTGGTTTTTAAGGATACAATGGGCAATAAATGGCTCCTGATGGTTACAGAAGCTCATTTCAACCATCCTAGACTTATTCTTATGTCAAAAACATGGTCCCATATTTACATCATAATAGCTGTTAAAACAGTGTTATAATAGCAATCATACTTACAAAGGTAAATAAAGCATGTTATGTACATTTTTAATTGCGTTTGTACAGATAGGGAATATGGCTTGCGGCATGTCTGTAGATTTCATTATTATATTTATCTGGATTAACAAAATGTTTACCATGCAAAATGTAGCTGTCTTAGTTTCAAAGAAATACAATGTATTGCCTTTATCCTGGCATCCTAAATGAAAATTATATGATGACTGTGTGTCCTCAAGAGAACCATTCTTTCCAGGTTGTGCCCTCTCCAAATGGTTATCAGAAAGCAAAGTAAATACAGTATGCCCAAATAATGTTAGGTTCCCATCACAGATGATTGAGAACCTAATGTTATACCCCTTTTCCATTGTTTCAAGGCTAAAATTAATATTTGGAATAGGCTTTGGTTCTCCTTGACTGGTAGGGCCAACCTTATTAAAATGATTTGTATGCCCCAATTACTTTACTTTCTCCACAACTCCCCTGTAGTGATCCCCATATATTTTTTAGGCTAGTTAACTCTTTCTTCCGTACTCAGCTCTGGAAAGATAAATCTCCTAGAGTCAAAGCTTCAGCACCCTACAGATAAAGGTGGAGTAGCTCGGCCCAAACCGTGGTTATATTACCTGGCTGCTCAATTGCAGCACTTCCTTGGGGCCTTAACATCAGGGGAGGGTGTCACCACACAGCTGTCTCCCTCTGAACACTCTATCATTTGACACCATATCAAAACTTTAGACATCCCTGGACTGGACTCGTCTTCTTTTCAGTCCTCAAAAAAGGAGTTTCCCACTTACTCACTAATTTAGAAGGTCTGTCACAGGGTGAGAACCCTTCAGGGTGTAGAGGAATTTACTGAACATAGTCCCATTTTGGCACAATCCCACTTACGGTGAACTGAAACATCTTCAATGTGCAGGGATGAGGAAGTGCTGGGGGATTACTCATCTGAAGCAGATTTTCAACAATGGATCTCTCCATTCTTTTGCTGATCTACAAGCCACATTCTGCCTCCCTTCCACGCTGCAGTTTTCATATTTTCAGCTTTGCCATGTGGCCCGAGCCCAGGGCCCTATGACCAACTGATCCTTATCCCCCACACCCATCTTTCACTTTGTTCAATCTGCGAAGGACACAAAGGGCTTCATCTCCAGGTGCTATGCTACTTTTCCCATACCTAGTTAGTCACCCTTGCAAAGCTAAAGAACAATGGGAGCAATATGTAGGCCCATTGGATGAGGAGTTGTGGGATAATGCATTGGAATCAGTTTTTCTTAGCTCCCTTAACACCAGTCAAAGTCTCTCGCAGCTATACATGAACATCACATACTGTATTACATATTACTTTGTGCCCACTATACCTTACTCAAGCTATACCACATGGGTCTCCTGCAGTCGTCCCTTTGTACTAGGTGAACAGGGTGACCTTTTTCCACTTTCTGTGGCGCTGTCCCAAACTCCATTGGTACTGTCATTGTTGCAGTCTACCACATTACTGTCCCTGTTGAACCTAACTGCTGTATTTTGAGTATACTAGATGATCTCCCATTAACTGATTTCCAAAAGACCACAGTTAATAGGGCACTGTTTCAGGCTCGAAAGCTTATCCTCCAACACTGGAAGTCTGACAGAGCTCCCGCTCATAAAGAATGGGTCACACATGTGGGTGATACTCTGAGATTAGAGAAAATCATTTTTCAGCACAGAGGCTTCCCAGGTAAATGTAATAAATTATGGGAGGAATGGTTAGCTGTTCCATGCCTTGCGCCTACTGATTTGGTGATGCACAGGCTGTTGATTCAATTATGTCTAGGTATTGCTCTCTTTTCTCTTATTTTGTGATGTATTATTGCTTTGGAATGCATTTCACTGACTTGTGTAAGGGTTGTACTTATTTCTGTTTATTCGATGTGCCTCAATAAACTTTATTTCTGATTTAAAAAAAAAAAGATTTATGAGGGAGGTCCAAATAAAAGGACCATTTTTAAACTACCAAAACAGTATCAATAGGCAAAGGGCCCTTCAGCACCTGCAGTACATAGAAAGCAATTTGATAATTTGAACGAATATCATGTGCAACTGCTCCCATCAGGTTAATACCATCTGAATAATGTGAGGAATATACTCCTTATTTATATTCAAAAATTAATTGAATCATTGACAACATTAGGTATTGTGTTTTTGGTTGAAAACATTTTATAGGACAAAATGCATAGGGCAAAGCTTCAGAAACAATGATATCAGATACTACTTGTTAGTGTTGGTTAATAGTGCTCTTAGTGCTTGTCAGCTTTTATGGTTTTAGACATCTTGCTTGAGGTAGCTGCTTGGACCTTGAAGAAGGGGACATACCCCGAAAGCTTGTCCTGAAAATTTTATGTTAGTGCAAATAAAAAAAGTATAACATACAGTACTCAATGGATTTAGACAATACTTGCACTAACAAAGTCCCCTTTCTCTCTTTTTTTACACAAGAAAGCTATCTGTGAACTGATCGGACTATTAAGAAGAATATAGGCAAATTTTGTGAGCAGTACACAATGCAGACGTTGTTATCAAAGTTTAGCAGGAAATTATCTTGCTATATGCATATTGACCTCTTTTATATCTGAGGTCCAGTCAATCCTCTCTCGGTTTTGGGTGGAAGTCATGCTGCATGTCAACTTTCACAGTGGTGAACACCTGCACCCTTGATTGATACACCTATTTGAGAATTTAATTGGGGATAACACATATTGGTCTTTTGTGTATTGCTGATTATTATTATACTAGCACAGACTTTTACCTTTTTTTTTTCTAGGGTTGTTGTATTAGCTTGTATTTGGACACTCAGTGCCATTCCATTGTATATGTCTTTGAAACTCCAGTGCACTTCAATTATACATAATGGCATTTATAATCTGCTCGTGCTTTTGGACCAGTGAACCTGCTTGTGCATTCATACATAGAATGTGTTCATTCCATGTACTAGCAGTCTATGATTAGTTAGCATTTATGACACAGATTCTTAGATGTGACCTGCTATCTTTTTTCTTATTACATTTTTCTTACCTATTACCAGGGGCGGACTGACAACTCATGGGGCCCCCGGGCAATAGGGGGTCATGGGGCCCCTGTGTCCTTGCCCAAACTCAAAAAAGCCTATGAAAAAGGTACCAGGGGCATTTCATGGGGCCCCCTACTGACCCCGGGTCCTCGGGCAGTGCCCGAGTTTCCAAATGGTCAGTCTGCCCCTGCCTATTACTGAACTAACTTTTGGACTTGAAACTGATTGTGGAGATCGATTTCAGTTGTTCTTGGTGTAGCTAACACATCATTTGCCGGCAGCACTGTAACTAGGAATTCGACTTATTACATTAGAAGAACAAGAATGCATAACTTTTCTTTATATATAGTATATGCTGTGTATTTATATTTTTATATATATAAAAGAGAATAATTTTTTTTTCAGTCATTATCTTCAGATGCTATTATGTTTTATATAGATTTCATTATGGGAACAATTAAATATTAGTAAAGCTATATATACTTATATTTCACAGTTAGATTTTGATCACTTTACCAAATTATTATATAATACTGTATATTTAAATACTAAGTCCTGAATTTCAGTTTAATGGCTGTTACAGAATATTCTGCTTTGTTGTGGATGCCTTGTTTTTATGTACATATCTCAGAATGTATAGATTATTTATTGAACAATATACCTGCACTCTTAATTCCCATAATATTGGAGAATATTCTTTTAACATGTTCCTCAAGCAAATACAAATTCCCTGAGCTGATGCAGCATTTAGTAAATAGTTTCTTTATTATGGAATATATATTTTAATTGACAAAATGCACTGAAAACGGGGTATATTTTAAGTATTATTATGCTATGTTGATATACTATGCACTATTCATTGGAGAAGAAATAAATAATACGTATGAGTAAATGTCTTCAATATTGGTATGAGAATGTGCGTAGGAATCAGCTTATTGCCAGAAAAACTAATATTCTCCTTAAAAAATGGTTATCAATTTTAATCCCTGGGGAGGGTTCCTCTGACAGTTCAGCATGTAAATGTACTTTAAAATTATTTTTAAAAAATAAGTCCTATATAAAACAAATGAGAGATGCTAAACTGTACTGGTTGTACTTATTGGGTATTTTCTGATACAGGGTGTGCAATATACAAAAGGTAGAGAAACAGTACACTACATAGTAACATCTGAGATAACACATGCTTAGTTGTACTTATTGAAAATGTGTCTAGTCAAATGTACAAAATATAAATATGTAGAAAAACATATTATTATACTAACTGGCATGTCATTGGTAATAGAAATATTTTTGATGTTCCTGTTAGCACTGTCGCAATCAGGGGCGGACTGACAACTCATGGGGCCCCCGGGCAATAGGGGATCATGGGGCCCCTGTGTCCTTGCCTAACCTCAAAAAAGCCTATGAAAAAGGTACCAGGGGCATCTCATGGGGCCCCCTACTGACCCTGGGCCCTCGGGCAGTGCCCGAGTTTCCAAATGGTCAGTCCGCCCCTGGTCGCAATCACATGTAGAATTGTAAATGTTTGGCTAATAGAAATATGTTTGTATTATACACCCTTAGGCGTTGATTTACTACAAAAGACAAATAAGTTGTTGACTTTGCAAGGGAATTATACCCAGATCTTAGTGAATGAGTTGAAGCTCTGATGATTTCCCTCATCCAGTTATGTGCTGTTTTTTATTTTTTGCACACGATTGGGTAATCTTTTCAAAGTAAAACATCACCTCATTCACTAAGCTCTGGGGAAAATTCCCTCGCAAAGTGCAAATTCATTTTGACACATTACTTTACATATCTGTAGCACAACAGGGCAGAAACATGACTCGTTGGGGCTGTCCCTCTTTTAGAACCAAATCCCTGTGTCCTCTTCAGTTGTCCCTCTCTTTGTTATGATGTAAAGACATCTATGCAAAAAACATATCACCTATCAAAAGTGTTTTAGCACACTAAATTGTCCATCCAGCATCTAAATCAGTGGTCTCCAAACTGTGGCTCATGGGCCAGATGTTGTCCTTTGCTTGCCTTTTTCTGACCCTTAGGACACTAATCCTCCAAACTGATACGAAGCACTATTACTCTCACTGACACTGACACTGATACACCATTCCTTCTCCTAACACCAACAGTGGGGCATTTGTCCTTCTACTGACACCAACTATGGGCATAATTTCTCCCTCCGATAGCAATGATTGGGCAGCATTATTCTCACTGGTATCAATGATGGGGTACTATTCCTTCCACTATTACCAAAGATGGGACACCATTCCTCCTTCTTCTGAACACAGGAGCTATGAAATGTATTTATCCCCACTGACCACCTGGTGGTGCTACTGATGGGTATTACCTTCAGTGATTTCCTGTGATATATGTTTCTACCTTCAGTCTGGTGTATTGGAGGAGCTGGGAATTTTTGGAAAAGGTAAAGGGCAAAGAACAGAGCACCCATCCTAATCAGCGGCTCCTGCAGAGGCAGCGCTATATAGGTATAGTTCCCAATACCTTGTTCCCTCCTGCACGTGAGAATCCACAAGCCTTTAGATAGTGGCAACTGAGAGGTATTAAACATATATTTGACCTCTTAATGGAATAAAACAATTTCAATATCTTAGAGAGTGCTTAAAATTGCTCCATACGGAAAAGCTACATGCAAATAGGACATTATACAGCCTTATTAGGCAATATACAGATTGCCTGATATGTTAAACACCATTTAAAAACTTCTGCCTAAAAACCCCCATTCAAAAGACCTTGTCTCTGCTCTATATACTGCCATTACTGATTTCAAAAGCCCCTCAAAGCTTCAACAGAATAATGGGACCTGGATTTGGTAGAATCCCTACATCAGGCTGATTTCAATACAAACTGGGTTGCTGTAGCGAATTTCCCACCTAATGTTAGGTGCCTCTCCAGACTGCTTTTAGGGAAACTGGTACCCTTCTACAGATTTTGGTGGCACTGTCCTAAAACTAGCCAATTCTAAACCAAAATATATAATATGCTAAAGTCAGTTTTGAATTACAGTCTGACATGGAACCCATGGGAAGCTGAAATTGTGTTTCTTGCAGCCAGGCAAACATTGATTAATTCTTGGAAACAACCAACTATCAATTTTATAGAAGTGAAATAAAGGCAAAAGGGCATCATGGTGCGGGAGACGCTTACTGCAACAATCTTACTCAAAATCTGGTCCACATGGCTAGACTGTAATAACCAAATGAACCTCGGTTGCTTTCGTCTTGACGTCCGCAATGCATATATAAACATTGTGGTTCTCAAGTGGTTTACCGGCGTTATGGCTGATGATATCAACCATAACCCTGGTATCTTGTTTTTTTTGCTGACAGCCGGCTTTCTGATGAAAGTGGTTTGAGTGGCTCATTAGCCACTGGAACTCTTTCAGTATCAATGGGAAGGGACAATCCCCTCCCTCCGCCACTCGTCAGTGCTTCTTGGGCTTACTGTTAAAACCAGCACCTGAGAAACGATTTGACAGTGTGGCCGGCTGCTCCCAAAGGCGATGAGAGACACTATGGTCTCTGATCGCCTCTATGTTGTGGGAGGACTAGAGCAACGTCATGATGTCACATCTGGTCCCGATTGGATGTAAACAATTTTTTTTCTTGTTTAAAGCAAAATATATAAAAAGAGTTTTTTTAATCCTTTGCTTTTAACGGTAAAGGAGAGATTTGGGGTCTTTTTGACCCCAGATCTCCCCTTAGAGAGGACCTGTCATGCTTATTTCTGTTACAAGGGATATTTACATTCCTTGTATTAGGAATAAAAGAGATTTAAAAAAATACAATAAAGGGATAGTGTAAAAATTAAAAAAAAAGAAAAAAACACATTTTAAAATGCCCCCATCTCTCTGTGATCGCACGCAGAAGTGAACACATGTAAGTCGCACACGCATATGTAAACGGTGTTCACAGCACACATGTGAGGTATTGCAGCAAACGTTAGAGTGAGAGCAATAATCCTAGTGCTAGACCTCCTCTGTAACTCTAAACAGGTAACCTGTACAAAATGTTTACCTATGGAGATTTTTAAGTACCGTAGTTTGTTGTCATTCAAGCATGCACAATTTTAAAGTGGGACATGTTAGGTATCTGTTTACTCCCTGTAACATCCTCGTTCAACTTTTGGAAAAAAATTGGGGTATATATTGTGTTTTGTTTTTTTTTTCAATTCACTAGTGTTTTTTCTCAAAAAATTGTGCTTGAAAAGCCGCTGTGCAAATAACATTTGACATAATAAAACTGCAAGGATCACCATTTCATTCTCTATGGTCTTTGCACACAAAAAAACATATACTGTATAATATTTGGGGGTTATAAGTCATATTCTAGCACAAAATACTGATTTAAACTTGTAAACAAAACGTGCCAGAAAATGTTTCGTCTTTGGTTACCTTCCAGAGCAATGGGGTGGCCGCGTGCTCGACTGGGTTCAAATACAGTAATGAAAAAGAAATTCTGTCTAGAACACAGTACTAGAGAATATTAAGTATAGTGTAACAATGTAACAAAACCTCACTCTGGAAATAAACAAACAAATGTCTCTCAGTAAAAAAGAAACAAAAGTGTCTCTTATGATCAGTTCACACTGCTGTGACTTGGGACCCAACTTGTGAGACCCCAAGTCGCATGACATGTGAAATCCCATGTTAGTCAATAAAAGCTGTCCTAATTAGCACTACTGAAGTCACTCCGCCTTTGGAAAAGGTTCCTGTACTACTTTAAGGCGACTTCTAACCGACTTGTGCCCTAAGACTGTAAGACTCCAAGTTGGATCCTCATCTACACTCTATTGCCAAAAGTATTGGGATGCCTGCCTTTACATGCACATAAACTTTAATAGCATCCCAGTCTTTGTTTGTAGGGTTCAATATTGAGTTGGCCCACCCTTTCCAGCTGTAACAGCTTCAACTCTTCTGGGAAGGCTGTCCACAAAGTCTAGGAGTGTGTATATGGGAATGTTTGACCATTCTTCCCGAAGCGCATTTGTGAGGTCAGGCACTGATGTCGGTCAAGAAGGCGGCCTGGCTCACAGTCTCTGCTCTAATTCATCCTAAAAGTGTTCTATTGGGTTGAGGTCAGGACTTGCCAGAGAAGCATGATTTATCACTCCAGAGAACATGTCTCCATTGCTCTAGAGTCCAGTGGCGGCGTGCTTTACACCACTGCATATGACGCTTTGCATTACACTTGGTGATGTAGGGCTTGGATGCAGCTGCTTGGACATGGAAACCCATTCCATGAAGCTATAAAGTGCAGCGCTCTCCCTAAACTGATTACAATGAATTAAATTTAAAAAAATAAAGTGCACACTTAGCTAAAATGCTCTACATAAAATACACACTGCTGAACATATGTATAAGAATAGTGCATATACAAATATGCACATAAACAAAGATAGTGCAAACCATGTGCTTCAAAGTGAGAATAAAGTGCAATTGGAGATAAAATAAAGTGCAATAAAATCACTCCAATCATCTATTATACATAATAATAAATCTCAAATAAATAAAGTGTCCAAATGCATCAAAAACTAGCAATCTTCATGCATGTGTCACACGTGTCCACACTGTGTGAATCCAAACTTTGGCCGTGATGGCTCCTCACCTCCTTGCCCAGACCCCACAGGGTCAGCTCGCTCAACAACAGGACACCCTTTAGATGACTCGCCAGGACCTTCCCCGCCTCTTACACTCTAACAGCGATCTCCTCCTCGGTTAATATGCAAATGAAAACTCACATAGTGTAATCCTGTTTATTCAATCAGTAGATATAAGATAAAAATTGCCCACTCACATTTAGAATCGTCTTGTAACAAGCCTTCAGTACCCCATGCTATGAATCTCCTGCATGGGTATATGTATACAGGGGTTTCAAGTATGGCCGCCACGCCGGAAATGACGTCACCGCGCTCCCAGAATCCTCCTCGCGTTCCGACGCGTTGCGTCACGGTAACACGTGACTTCCTCAGGGTCACGTGTCACCCTGAGGAAGTCACGTGTTACCGTGACGCAACGCGTCGGAACGCGAGGAGGATTCTGGGAGAGCGGTGACGTCATTTCCGGCGTGGCGGCCATACTTGAAACCCCTGTATACATATACCCATGCAGGAGATTCATAGCATGGGGTACTGAAGGCTTGTTACAAGACGATTCTAAATGTGAGTGGGCAATTTTTATCTTATATCTACTGATTGAATAAACAGGATTACACTATGTGAGTTTTCATTTGCATATTAACCGAGGAGGAGATCGATGTTAGAGTGTAAGAGGCGGGGAAGGTCCTGGCGAGTCATCTAAAGGGTGTCCTGTTGTTGAGCGAGCTGACCCTGTGGGGTCTGGGCAAGGAGGTGAGGAGCCATCACGGCCAAAGTTTGGATTCACACAGTGTGGACACGTGTGACACATGCATGAAGATTGCTAGTTTTTGATGCATTTGGACACTTTATTTATTTGAGATTAATTATTATGTATAATAGATGATTGGAGTGATTTTATTGCACTTTATTTTATCTCCAATTGCACTTTATTCTCACTTTGAAGCACATGGTTTGCACTATCTTTGTTTATGTGCATATTTGTATATGCACTATTCTTATACATATGTTCAGCAGTGTGTATTTTATGTAGAGCATTTTAGCTAAGTGTGCACTTTATTTTTTTTAATTTAATTCATTGTAATCAGTTTAGGGAGAGCGCTGCACTTTATATTTATATTTATTCACTTATTTTGGTAAAGGAGTTTCGTGTCAGCAGCTTGGTTAATAGGGCCCCATTCTTAGCGCAGGAAGTTCTCGCACTATTCATTCCATGAAGCTCTCTTTAACTGTTGTGCTGATCTGAAGGCCACACAAAGTTTGGAGGTTTTTAGCTATTGACTTTGCAGACAGTTGGTGACTTCTGCACATTGTGCACTTCAGCATGCGCTGACCCTGCTCTGTCCTTTAACGTGGCCTACCACTTCGTGGCTGAGTTGCTGTTGTTCCCAGTTGCTTCCACTTTGTTATAATACCACTAACAGTTGACCGTGGAATATTTAGTAGCAAGGAAATTTCACGGATGGACTTACTGCACAGCTGCCAACCTATCACAGTAGCACAATAAAAAGCAAAAATCCTCCTGCGCTGCCACAAACCCTAAAAACACCCCGAGTGGTCGC
Source organism: Staurois parvus (assembly GCF_062004578.1). Lineage (NCBI taxonomy): Eukaryota > Metazoa > Chordata > Amphibia > Anura > Ranidae > Staurois > Staurois parvus. The sequence goes on along the minus strand of NW_028317815.1, from coordinate 16,635,140 downwards.
AGACACCTAATTATTTTCATATAGTTACATAGCTAGTCTGGCTGAAAAAAGACAAAAGTCCATTCAGTTCAACCATTAAAAAAAAAGTTATAATCCTATACCCACAGTTGATCCAGAGGAAGGCAAAAAACCCAGTAAAGCATGATCCAATTTACTCCTGCAGGGGAAAAACTCCCTTCCTGATCCCCCGAGAGGCAATTGGATATTCCCTGGATCAACTTTACCTATAATTGTTAGTAACCAGTTATATTCTGTGTATCCAAGAAAGATAAATCAATCCACTCAGAGCCCTAAGGAAGTCACGTGATTTTGATGTAAAATGTGGTGACATCATTTCCAGTATGGACGGCTACCGCCATCTTGGTACACCTCATTGTGTACACCTCTATGTATTGGAGTTTTTCTTTCCTGTATGGATCTGTGGACCCAGTTTTTATGTGTGTAGTCACTTTGCCTTTTATATCAATAAATGTTTACATATTACATTATGGGAAGTTTCTTGGTTTAATTTTCCATGTGGGGGCCATTGGAGAGGGGATATGTGCCATATCTGTGAGGGGACACCTGAGCCATTACTGCCGGTACGCTTATAAGTGTTTACTATCTCCACCATAGAGGATTACCATGACCATCAATCTAGAGGATACACAGGGATATCATCATTTGAGTGCAATCAAAAGCCTTATGACCCCTTGTGGGTCGCAGCCTTGAGGTGAGCTTGCACTCTAGCTGGTGGAGGATTTGTGGTTTTTGTGGTCACTGGATGGTACACGGCCTTTATTGAAGATACACAGATATATTGAGACTTACACTTTTTCATTGTGGCACTTCACATTTCTTCATTTAGATTTACCAGTGATCACTTCTATTGGTCTCAGATTTATTCATTATTGTCACTTTATTTACACTGTGTGTTTTCATTTACCTACATTGATTGTTTTGCCCAATATTTTTGTTCACGATTTATTGGGTCACTTATATTTATGACACAGTAATATCATTTGTTCTATGATTTGGTTTTTTAGACTATCACGGTACCACGCTTCAATTCACTGAGCTCCTGAGAGCGACCCATTCTTTTACAAATGTTTGTAGAAGCCGTCTGCATTCCTAGGTGCTTGATTTTTTACATCTGTGGCAATGGAGGTGATTGAAACACCTGAATCCAATGATTTGGAGGGCTGGCCCAATACTTTTGGCAATATAGTGTATATTGATATGATTTGGATCTGACATTACAGGAAGATTACCCAGGCATTCCCTGAAAATTGCTTCAACGTCGTTTCAAAGTTACATCAAGTCGCATCAAAAGTACTCAAGTTGCCAGGAAATCGCCTGGCAAAGTCACACTGTATGTCGCAAGACTTTCAGGTCACAGGAGTGTTCAAGACTTTTTTTTTGCAATTTAACTGTTCAAATTGCATCCAATGATCAGCAACGGAACCGTTTTAATCGGTGCGACTTCGACTTTATTGGAGTTGCACCAATTTGAAAAGAAGTTCGAGCACTACTTTTGCTAATTTTGGGTGTGACTTGCATAGAGATCTGTGCATGAAGTTGCATAATGTATGAAAGTTGCATCCGAAGTCAATTGTCATGCGACTTTGAAATCATGCGACTTCAAGTGAAGTTGCACAATTTCTAATTCTCATGCAGTGTGAATGGGGGCTTAGTGAATGAATGACGAAATCTTAAAGATTAGCCAGTTCTGTATAACCCCTTATCATCCACCTGACATTGGGCACACACTCGCAACCAAGATTTCCCAGCAATGATGCATTGGGCTTAGTATAATGCATCAAATGGATGGATGGATGGATGAAAACATTGCTCCCAGTGTTAGGCTCTACCTCCAAAGTTTCATCCATGCTGACTTTCTCTCTTGAGAAAGTCAGCATGGACAATCAGCATGGTAACCAATCAGCTTCTAACCTCAGCTTGTTCAATTAAGCTTAATAAAACCTGAAAGCTGATTGGTTTCTATGCAGACGTGAACGAGATTCTGAGTGACCCAGCTTTAGTAAATAAGGTGTCCTTTTATGACACAGAGAATAGCTGCGATTCAACGGATCTCAGCTATTCTCTGGTCATTCACAGTTTATGACACTCAGGAGATCATGTCAGCCCTTCTCTGGAGATCTGTGTTCTCCCTCCAGATTCTCCAGCCCAGAGCTGGAGAATCAGAGGGACCGAAAACTAAGCAGAGATAATTTACCTCTGCTTAGTAAACTGATCTTTTACTGTAATCTCGCGAGATTATAGTAAAATCAGCCGTTTTCCAGAGTTTGTAGACCGTTCTCCAGCGTTTGGAGACCGTTCTCCCTTCGTTCGGAGAACTGCTTCATAAACTGCATTCACAGGAGAACTGTGTGCTCCGAGAATGCCGGAGAACTGAACAGCGATCTATTACCGCTGGTTCGTAAACGGACACCTAAATCCCATTCATTGTGTGACCTGTGAATGAAGAAGGTTGGAGTTGCTAGTGGCCAGATATTGTGATTCTCTGTATGTTTTGAAGCTTGAATCCAGAAAGGCAGGAGGGGATTGTATCCACACTGCACCACAAATGATTCCTCCTTTTGTGTTCGATGGGAAGTACCACAGCCGAGTGCGACCCATTTATGTGAATAGGTCCACACCGTGCAATGTATGGCAATATGGGCTTTTCAGGGTTAAAACCGACCAACCTCCCAGCCTCTGGCCAACTGCCCTCTGAAAATTTATCCGCCACAGATTGCTTTTCAAAGGGGCAGCAAGGACTGCTGCCTTTGTATACAAGCCATTGATTACATGGAGAAAAACTTGTAAAACCACACACAATAATGCACACCAGAAAATCTTTAAATTATTATTATTATACAGTATTTATATAGCACCAATAGTTTGCTCAGCGCTGTACATTATAATGGGAGACAGTACACGAGACAGTACAGTAACAATGCGATACACGAGAGGTTTGAGGGCCCTGCTCCTTGGAGCTTACAATCTAGGAGGGAGGGGAGAGTGGTACGGGAGGAAATAGCTGTGGGGGATGTAGTGGTGGGAAGAGCAGAGGAGATCAGCAATTAGGTGAGGGCTGGGTAGGCTTCTCTGAAGAGATGGGTTTTCAGGGTGCGCCTAAAGGTGAGGAGGGTAGGTGACAATCTGATGGATTGGGGTAGTGAGTTCCAGAGGATGGGGGAAGCCCTGTAGAAGTCCTGGAGATGGGCATGGGAGGAGGAGACCAGTGAACTGGAGAGTAGGAGGTCTTGTGAGGAGCGGAGAGTGCGGTTTGGGTGGTAGATGGATATCAGGTCGGTGAGGTAGTTTGGGGCAGTGTTATGAACAGCTTTGTACGTCAATGTTAATATTTTGAATTTTATGTGTTGGGCAATCGGAAGCCAGTGGAGGGATTGGCAGAAGGGGGAGGCGGATATGGAGCGGTTGGTGAGGTGGATGAGTCTGGCCACAGAATTCAAGATAGATAGCCTGTGATGAGGTAAGCCGGTGAGGAGGGAGTTACAGTAGTCAAGTCAAGATATGATAAGGGAGTGAATGAGTTGCTTTGTAGTTTCTGGAGTTAGGAACGTGTGTATTTTGGAGATGTTGCGGAGGTGGAGTCTGCATGAATTTGTCAGCGATTGGATCTGGGGCTGGAAAGACAGAAATGGGAGGAGAGTATATATAATGACGTTTTATCTATTGTAATCTTACAGACGTACCTTACAAACACCTCAGTTAATGTAATTTTCAGTTTACGAATGAAAATCCACTGAAAATAATGCCTCGGTTTACGAATTTATTTCGCAATACGAATGGATTAATTGGTTTTCAATGCATTTACGATTTTTTTTTAATCATGTCCCTGTACAGTACAATCCTTTAAAGTGCACTTTACAAAGAGTTTTGAACAGATAAAACTTTTTTTTTTTACTTTTTTCGGACCTCTGGAACAGATTAATTGGTTTTCAATGCATTTATGAATTCATTTTTAATCATGTCCCTGTACAGTATTTATGCCATTAAAGTGCACTTTATAAAGAGTTTTGAACTGATAAAAGACTTTTTACTTTTTTCTGAGGTACGGAAAGGATTCATTGGTTTTCAATGCATTCATATGGGAAACCACGTTTCGGTTTACAAATGTTTTGCAATATGAAAAGTCCTGCAGAACGCATTAAATTTGCAAACCGAGGTACGCCTGTATGTTATTGCAGTACGAGGGAAGTTGTTGCATGATCTAATGGTGGCCATTTATGATCGATTTGTGATTGATCTAGGAATGAGCAACTGCAAACAAGCAAAGAAACAATCTACTAAAAAAACGATAATTTATTTGATCTGCATCATGACTGGTTGTCAGACACACACATAGCTATTTGTTCAATCGGTCAGAAGCAATTGATGAAATTCCACCGTGGCTGATCGGCCTGCAAGTATCCAAATAAGTTGAAAACTCAATAATTGATTGAATAGAGAGTCTGAGAGTTACAATGCCTACTCAATTTAAGCATTTTATGGTGGCCATACACAGAGCAATTTTCTATACAACTAAATCATCCACCCATTTACTGATCAGGAGAAAATTGTGATTGGAAGATTGATCAGATACAGCTGTACTAATAAAATTGGTTCCATACGATCAGACCATATACTCAAAATCGATCAAAAACAAGATAGAATTGTACAATAAAAACTGATTGAGTCATTTGGATGTGATGTAATTCTATGTGACATACTGTAATCTACAAAAAAAACTTAAAAAGAAAAAAGGTATCTATATTTTTATTAATTTATTACAGGCACTTATATAGCAGCATCAATTTATTATATAATAGATTACATGTACAATAGTACTTTATTTTTGGTACAGATTAAGCAATACACAGTTTAAACTGTCATTCTTAATGTTTATGTACAAGTACATATTTTATGGTATTCACAACAATATTGTCGACCACCCACAGTATTTGTATATTGTATATACTGTGGGTGGGTGGACGGGCAGCAGCTACAGGCTAAGTGCTGTACCAGTACATAGGTTAGCACATGCCCATGTCCATAGGACACAGCATATTGCAGTTACTGGTACCTGTCTGCATTGATCGGCCATAACAAAACTGGTATGAATTAATTCTATTCATAACAACTGTGTTTCCTAAAGTGATGGGCCAATCACAACACCCTGTACCATGTGATAGCTGTGGGCCAAGCAAAGATCACAATAGTAAAATCACAGTTGTTATAAATGTATCCCCTTCATGGCAGTTCAAAACATTGCTGTTACAGTAAACTTCACTCTGACAGCAATCAAAGTGTAGAAAAAAAACAAAAAACCCCTGATTGCACCCCAGACAAGTACAATGTTACTATGGTGACACTAAACTACATTGATGAAAGTAAAATAAAGTTTAAAAAATTGAATGAATAAATTGTTTTAAAAAATGTTTTTAGTTTTTTGGGGTTTTTTTTCTATACTGTCAGTTAGTGTCCCCTATCACCACCACACCAGTCATATGATGATGCTGTACTGCGCTGGTAACAGTATGTAAAAAATAGTGGAAAAAAAATTATTTCTTAATTTTCAAAAAATTGTGACAAAACAATTACAACCTTGAACACTCGCCATGCCTCCAATGAAATACCTCAGACTGTCTACGTTCCAAAAAGGTAACGAGGGCGGGGGGTTTGTACTGTCTTGACATTTTAAGGCCTCAAGAAATTAGATTAGCCATCAGTTCATCAGAATTGATGACTTTTCGAATATATATCCCATAGTTTGTAGACTCTATAACTTTCACACAGACTGATTAATATACACTTATTTGGAATTTTTGTTTACCAAAGACATGTAGCAGAATACATTTTGGACAAAATTTATGACGAAATTTGTTTTTGTTTTTTTTTTGGATATGTTTTATAACAGAATGTAGAAAATATTGCTTTTTTTCAAAATTTTTGGCCATTCAAAATTTTTGGCCATTTTTTTGTTTATATAATAAAAAAGAAAAAGCCCAGTGGTAATGAAATACCACCAAAGGAAACCTCTATTTGTGTGAAAAAAATAATAAAAATGTTATTTGCTTACAGTGTTGCATGACCACGCAATTGCCAGTTAAAGTAGCGCAGTGCTAAATAGCAAAAAATGGCCTAGTCATGAAGGGGGTAAAACCTTCTGGAACCTAAAGTAGAACTTTAGTCAGAAAATTGAATCCTGCTAGATCACCGCTAGTAATACACTGTCTCACCCTGTTCTGCACATGCTCAATTGCTCTCTATTTTTAGGCACTGTGCTGAAATTCTAGAGGCCGATTTGCTGACAGCTTAACGATTTACTGCTGCGTAGAGGCTCTGGGCTTCAGCAAAATTTCAGCCTCAGCAAGCAGAAACAGGAGCAATTCTGGAAGAATTTTACAGCACACACTTTGGTAGTATAATTATTGTACAATGTATGGTCCTTGCATTATTTTGAACATTATTTTTTATTAAATTGTTATGGGTAAAGTTCTGCTTTAAGTGGTTATAATGCTGTGTGAGTTTACCAAACATTGCTATCAAATTTGCCTTGATTAAAAAAGATAACCATATATCAGCCCCCCAACCGAATTAATAAAATGAACATTGATACAGTGGCTAAGTGGTTAGCACTTTTCAGCACTGAATTCCTGCATATGTATGGAGTTTGCATGTTCTCCTTGTGTTTATGTGGGTTTTCTTTTGAGTACTGCAGTGTCTTCCCACACACCAGAGACATGTTGGTAGGTAAACTGGCCCTGTTATATGGATGTATGTGAAATAGCGACCTTAGATTGTAAGCTCTTGAGGTCAGGGACTGATATGAATGTACAATATAGCATGTAAAGTGCTACGTAAATTATTGGCGCTATATTAAAAAAATAAATACATGCATAATAAATACATTGTAATAAAGCAATTCTAAATAAATAGTATAAATAACCAGAATTGCATGAAAAGTTTGCTCGAAGTGACGTATACTTAACAATCATATTAATCTATTTACTTTCTTATTGTTGTATTTTCTGTATAGACTGATCAGATGATATCAATTGATTTTGCATGAAATTGGTGTCTTTCCAATAATTCATAATTTGCTCATATACATGGATGAAGAAGAAGTTTTAGGGATTTTACATTTTAATCATGAAAGGCAGGGCCAGTGCTAGACTACTTTGCACCCTTGGCAAGACCAGCTACTTGTACCCCCCCACCTTAAAAAGAAAAACAAAAAAAACTTCATCTGTACTTCTACTTCACCCTTTTTAGCATACATCCTCTTTCCCCTTAGATTTTCCACCCTAGCACATATACTCTCCCCCAACAACCCCCCCCCCCAGCACAAATCCCCCTAAATCCCTCCTCATAGCACAACCCCGTCCACAATACCCTTCCCAGCACAAATCCTTCCTCCCATCCAAATCCCCTCTCCTAGTGCAAAACCCCCCTCCTAGCACAACCCCTCCTAGCACAAATCCCTCCTCCTAGCACAAATTCCCTCTCCTATCACAACCCCTTCCTAGTAAAAATCTCCCCTCCTAGCACAACTCCTTCCTAGCAAAAATCCCCCCTCCTAGCACAAATCCCCTCTCCTAGCACAAATCCCCCCTCCTAGCACAACCCATCCCAATCCTCCCTCCTAGCTCAAATCTCCCCTCCTAGCACAACACCTCCTAGCACAAATCCCCACTCCTAGCTCAACACATCCCAACCCCAATCCTCCCTCCTAGCTCAACCCCCCCCCCTCCTAGCACAAATCCCCCCTCCTAGCACGATCCCTTCCAATCTCAATCCTCCCTCCTAGCACAGTCCTCCCCTCCCCTAACACAAATCCCCCCAATCCCTTGTCCTAGCTGCCTAGCACGAATTCCCCCCAATCCCACTCCTAGCACAAATCCTCCCACCTAGTACAGCCCTCCCCAATCTCAATCCTCCCTCCTAGCACCCCCCCCAATCCTCTCCCCCTAACACAAATCCCCCCAATCCCTTGTCCTAGCTGCCTAGCACAAATTCCCCCCAATCCCACTCCTAGCACAAATCCTCCCACCTAGTACAGCCCTCCCCAATCTCAATCCTCCCTCCTAGCACCCCCCCCAATCCTCTCCCCCTAACACAAATCCCCCCAATCCCTTGTCCTAGCACAAATTCCCCCCAATCCCACCTTCTAGCACAAATCCCCCCAATCCCCCCTCCCAGCTCCCACCTAGGACAAATTCCACCAAATCCCTCCTTTAGCTAAAACCCCTCCAAATTTCCCTTCCCAGCATAAACTCCTCCCACCTTACCCAAATCTTCCCCCCTTTAGCAAAAATCTGGGGAGCATAGCCCACCCCAGCACCCCCCTAGATTCGACCACGGCGAAGAGTAGGGAAACCAGTAGCCGTGGCTGCACCCTAGGCAGTTGCCTAGTTCTCCTAGTGGTAGCACTGACCCTGAGGATAGGCAGGAGGATGTACAGTGCGATGACAGTGCCGCATACTTCTACGCTGCAGCTGGATGTCATTGTGACTCCGCCCCCTTCTATGTAAGTAGATACAAATTGGGAGGAGCCCACTGTGGACTGCTTTGGGTCATCATGGATTGTCATTTCCCTCCACAGTGTGCTTCTGATCCTGTTCAGTGAATGGAGATGAGTGCAGGAGATCTTCTATGATGGGGTGTCCCTGCCCAGATCTCCATCCACATCCATAGACATGGTATAGATGAGTCCCTGTCAGTCCTGCTCCGATCTCCGCACTGAATGTACAAGAAGCCGCCTAGATGGAGGGGCTCCCCGGCATCGTTAATGAGAGGGGATGGCCGATGTGCAGTGACGTCAGACAATGTCATTGCGGAGTGCAGACGTCAGGCTGTCTCCTCCAGTGGTATGCGATGCCGGTTGGGAGGAGGAGGAGATCCGGCGGCTTGGGGGGGAAGTAGCTCGTGCTCCATCAGTGACCCCATCACACTAGAGGCAAGGCTGCATATTGGCAGGTGTCACCAGAGGAGAGGGACCGCTCCGGAGGAGACCAATTCCAGTCCCAGGTAAGAGGAATGTCCCACCATTGTCATATCCACAGGGAGTGCTGAGTGTCAGTCATTATACAGATCTCCTCCTCTCATATAGTATGCCTGGTCTCCTGGATGTGTATGGGGACAACATAGACATTGCAGACTGATTGGTGCTTTCCCATCACTAACCTCAATCTATAAGTAGTCCTGGGGAAGTGTGGGAACCCATGAGTGTGTGTTGTCACTACACACAATGTGGGGAATTTATCAAAATTGGAGCAGCTGTGCATGGCAGCCAATCAGATTCTAGCTTTTATTTTCAAAGCTGAAAAAAAAAAGAAGATAGAAACTGATTGGATGTCGTGCAACTGCTCTGAATTCTGTCTGTGCCAGTTCTGATACATTTTTATGCAGCCAGTGCAACATTTGGTTTGTTGGTTGGATGATAATATTTATGTATGAATTCGTAAATACATATTTGTGTTATGGCACATGACTTGGAGGCATGAACTGAGCATCAGTAAAGGACTCTGATCACTAGCATCTACACCTTCACCAGCATTTTCACCAGGATCTTCACCTTCACCAGCATTTTCACCAGGATCTTCACCTTCACCAGCATCGTTACCAGGATCTTCACCTTTACCACCATCTTTACCAGAATCTCTACCTTCACCAGTATCTTTACCAGGATCTTCACCAGCATCTTTACAAGTATCCTCACCTTCACCAGCATCTTTACCAGTATCTTCATCTACACCAGCATCTTTACAAGTATCCTCACCTTCACCAGCATCTTTACCAGTATCTTCATCTACACCAGCATCTTTACCAGTATCATCACCTTCACCAACATCTTTACCAGTATCATCACCAGCATCTTTACAAGTATCCTCACCTTCACCAGCATCTTTACCAGTATCATCACCTTCACCAGCATATTTACCAGTATCTTCATCTACACCAGGAATTCACCAGTATCATCACCTTCACCAGCATATTTACCAAGATCTTGACCTTCACCAGCATCTTTTCCAGGATTTTTACCTTCACCACCATCTTTACCTGGATCTTCACTTTCACCAGCATCTCTACAAGGATCCTCACCTTCACCAGCATCTTTACAGTATCATCACCTTCACCAGCATATTTACCAGTATCTTCACCTACACCAGGAATTCACCAGTATCATCACCTTCACCAACATCATTACCAGGATCTTCATCTTCACCAACATTGTTACCAGGATCTTCACCTTAACCAACATATTTAAAAGGATCTTCACTTTCACCAGCATCTTCAACTTCACCAGGATCTTCACCTTCACCAGCATATTTACCAGTATATTCACCTTCACCAACATTGTTACCAGGGTCTTCACCTTCACCAGCATCATTACCGGGGTCTTCACCTTCACCAGCATCATTACCAGGGTCTTCACCTTCACCAGCATCATTACCAGGATCTTCACCTTCACCAGCATCATTACCAGGGTCTTCACCTTCACCAGCATCATTACCAGGGTCTTCACCTTCACCAGCATCATTACCAGGATCTTCACCTTCACCAGGATTTCACCAGCATCTTCACCTTCACCAACATCGTTACCAGGATCTTCACCTTCACCAACATCTTTACTAAGATCATCTCCTTCACCCGCATCTTTACCAGGATTGTCACCTTCACCAGGATTTCACCAGATCTTCACCTTCTCCATAATCTTTACCTGTATCTTCATTTTCACCAGCATCTTTACAAGGATCTTCACTTTCACCAGGATTTCACCAGTACCATCACTTTCACCACCATCTTTACCAGGATCTTCTCCAGGTTTTTGCCATGGTCTTCACCTTCACCAATATCTTTACCAGAATCTTTACCAGCATCTTCACCAGCACCAGGTTGCTTGGGGACTTCAGCCCAGTTATCTTGATCACAAAATATATAAGAAATGTTTTGCTGCCAGGGACACGCGCACTGGTACAGACGCTTGGTTCAATCTTGGTGGGTGATTCTAGGGCTGTATGCCAATATATCTGGGTACTGGTGTCAGCCCACTTCTGTAGTCCTATGTGGTGTCAAAAGTACACGTGGAGAGATCTTCTTAGCATACTGTGTTGGTTTTCTTTATCTGAACTCTGTTGTGATTAGGCTTCAGATTCTTTATGCCTGTCTCTGACCCCAATGACCTTATAGCTTTCAGCCCTGTTGACCTCTCTCTCTATTAAACTTTAATTTCCATTTCAAGTCCTTGGCTTGAACCTGACTCTGCTTCTGGTTTTCAACTCAGCCCCCCATATCTGCTGAACTAGTGCTGTAAAATACATTTTTATGTTACAATGTTATTGCTAGTGTATCATTTATACAAATACATTCTCCTTTCTAGCTGCAGTCTTCTCCATACTTTACAGCAGCGGTTCTCAACCTGGGGGTCGCGACCCCTTTGGGGGTCGAACGACCATTTCCCAGGGGTCGCCTAAGACCATCGGAAAACACATATTTCCGATGGTCTTAGGAACCGAGACACCGCTCCTCTGACTCAGGCGATCTGTGGGCGGGATGATACGCTGCCCTGTCACCTGGCCACACCTCCGAGATCACTCAACAGCTCCGCCTCCTCGCCGCTGATTGGCCACCGGAACTGTAGCTCAGCAGAGGCACACAGGCGGCCAATCACCGGCGAGAAGGTGGAGCTTGGAGAGGAGGAGCCGAGCGGCAGCGCGCGTAGATCTAAGAAGATCGACGGAGTTGCCGGAGTAAGTGAAGAGCAGAGCGGCCAGAGAAGGAAGACAGCTGACAGGTAAGTGAGAGAGCGAGCCCAGGCTGGAGCAGGGGTCAGCAAGGTAAGTATCATTGGTGTCAGTGGGAGGAATAGTGCCCCATCATTTGTGTCACTAATACCAACGATGGGGCACTATTCCTCCCCCCACCGACACCAACGTTGGGGCACTATTCCTCCCCCCACCGACACCAACGATGGGGCACTATTCCTCCCCCCACCGACACCAACGATGGGGCACTATTCCTCCCCCCACCGACACCAACGATGGGGCACTATTCCTCCCCCCACCGACACCAACGATGGGGCACTATTCCTCCCCCCACCGACACCAACGATGGGACACTATTTCCCCCCCACCGACACCAATGATGGGGCACTATTCCCCCCCTGACCCCAATGATGGGGCACTATTCCCCCCCTGACCCCAATGATGGGGCATCATTCCTCCCACTGACACCAATGATGAGGCACTATTCCCCCCACTGACACCAATGATGGGGCACTATTCCCCCCACTGACACCAATGATGGGGCACTATTCCCCCCACTGACACCAATGATGGGGCACTATTCCTCCCACTGACACCAACGATGGGGCACTATTCTTCCCACTGACACCAACGATGGGGCACTATTCCTCCCACTGACACCAACGATGGGGCACTATTCCTCCCACTGACACCAACGATGGGGCACTATTCTTCCCACTGACACCAACGATGGGGCACTATTCCTCCCACTGACACCAACGATGGGGCACTATTCCTCCCACTGACACCAACGATGGGACACTATTCATCCCACTGACATCAGTGATGGGGCACTACTCCTTCCACTGACACCAATGATGTGGCACTAGTCCTCCCACTGCAAAATTACAGTTATGAAGTAGCAACGAAAATAATTTTATGGTTGGGGGTCACCACAACATGAGGAACTGTATTAAGGGGTCGCGGCATTAGAAAGGTTGAGAACCACTGCTTTACAGCATGTCTGATATATCACCCAAGCAATGGGAATCCATACTCTGGAATGTAACCAATGCTCCAAATGCTGCACATGTTAGAGAGAATTACTGAGCAACATACATGTCATCAAGTATTTACTCTTCCTGACCACAGTATTAAACCAGAGCTTTTGGACTAAAGTTTCACCTTAAAGTAAAACTGTAGGCAAAACTTTTTTTTTTTCATTTTGGATAGAGCAAGGGAGGGTTACCCCTGTCAGATTTTTTTTTTTTTTGCCATCTGTGTCCCATTGGGAGAGATTTCCCTTCACTACCTGTCCCATAGCCAAGTAAGTAAGAGGAAATCCCTATAAATTAAGGGAATTCCTTGGGGACCCCCAGGTCACCAGAACTAGTGTCCCCATAGGAATATTTTAATCTATTACTTTTCTGGGACAACCCAAAATTTGGCATTTTCTTTTACTTTCACTTTCAATTCTAGTGGTGAACAGGATAAATAGTGATGGAGAATCTCCTTAACGGGGACACGGACAGCAATACAAATCTGACAGGGGTTCTAATCCCTCTCTATTCTGTCTAAAACTAAAAAAACGTTGTACCATTAGTTATTTTTTTTAGTTTCAGATAGAATGGAGAGGGTTAGAACCCTTCTGTGCCCTGTCACCCTCAATGGCCCCACCAACCTGAACAATTTAACACCCATCTCCCTGCTGCCATTTACCTCTAAACTCCTAGAACGCTTAGTCTATAATCGCCTGAGCTCCCACCTCACCGACAACAACCTTCTCGACCCTTTACAGTCTGGCTTCCGCCCTCTACACTCCACTGAAACTGCCCTACTAAAACTCAGTAATGATCTACTAACTGCTAAAACTATACAGTACTCTTACTACTCAACCTCTCTGTGGCTTTTGATATGGTTGACCATCCCCTCCTCCTCAAAAAACTACAATCTCTTGGCCTCAGAGACTCCACTCTCTCCTGGTTCTCCTCCTACCTATCACAGCGCTCCTTCAGTGTTACCTAGAACGCTGCCACCTCATTTTCACTTCCTCTTTCTGTTGGGGTCCCTCAAGGTTCTGTCTTCGGACCCCTTCTCTTCTCCATCTACACCTCCTCCCTTGGTCAACTGATGAACTCCCATGGCTTCAATTACAATCTCTATGCTGATGACACACAAAGCTATCTGTCTACCCCTCACCTCACCCCTTCAGTCTCCACTCGCATTACCAGCCTACTAAGTGACATATCGGCATGGATGTCACTCCACTTCCTCAAACTCAATCTTTCCAAAACTGAGCTCTTAGTATTCCCCCCAGCCCGCGCCACCCCCACTGACTTCTCCATCAAGATCAATAACACTATCATCAGTCCCTCCCCCCATGCCAGGGTACTAGGTGTAATTCTAGACTCCCATCTGTCCTTTCAGCCCCAGGTCCAATCACTGACAAAAACGTGTAAACTTTACCTCCGCAACATCTCCAAGATACGCCCGTTCCTAACCCCGGAAACCACTAAGCAACTTATTCACTCCCTTGTCATATCACGCCTCGACTACTGTAACTCCCTCCTCACTGGCCTACCTCATCGCAGGCTATCCCCACTTCAGTCTATCATGAACGCTGCTGCCAGACTCATTCACCTTACTAACCACTCTGTATCTGCCACCCCTCTCTGCCAATCCCTCCACTGGCTCCCAGTTGCCAAACGGATAAAATTCAAAACACTAACACTGACGTACAAAGCCGTTCGTAACACTGCCCCTAATTACATCACCGATCTTGTCTCTAAATATCACCCAAACCGCTCCTTGCAAGACCTCCTACTCTCTAGCTCCCTTGTCTCCTCCTCCCATGCTCCTCTCCAGGACTTCTCCAGGGCTTCCCCCATCCTCTGGAACTCCCTACCCCAATCTATCAGACTATCTCTTCAGGGAAGCCTACCCCGTTCTCAGCTAATACTGGAATCCTCTACTCTTCCAACCACTCCATCCCCCACAGTTATCACCTTTTGTACCACTAACCCCTCCCTCCTAGATTGTAAGCTCCAAGGAGCAGGGCCCTCTAATCCCTCTTGTTTTGAATTGTAGTGTTACTGTATTGTCTCCCACTATAATATAAAGCGCTGAGCAAACTGTTGGCGCTATATAAATCCTGTATAATACTAATAATATTTATAGACTTGGTGACTTGGTGACCAATGTCCCCAAGAGTAAAAGAATATCCCACATTTTGAGTTGTCATCAGGAATAGAGGGGGAATCTTTCAATAGGTACCCTAGTTCTGGTGATCATGGTGACTATCAAGGATTCACTCATTTTGGGGGATTTTTTTTCACCTGTGTTGGCTATGGGACAGGAAATAAGGAGAAACCTCCCCAATAGGACACAGATGGTAAAAAAACAGACAGGGGCTATAACCCTCCCTTTTTCTATTCAAAATGAAAAAAAAAATGCCTTTAGTTCTATTTTGTCCGTTACATCAGTTGCCATATGTTGTGCAAATACATGTCACATCAGGAGAGTAACCCTGAGAAGCATCCTTTGATTACCATACAGCCAGATGTACTGCATACTGCACATGGTACTGTTCTCCAGAATGCATCTATGTACAGTATGTGTTGTCATTTATATGAATGATTTGTAATTCTAGAGCAATAGCCTTATAAAGATGGGACTGTGCTGTGCACTGTGCAGGGTAGTTGCATTGTTTTAATTGGTATAAGGCTTGATTTACACTACTGCGACCTGAAAGTCACGCAACTTACTGTGCGACTTTGCCAGGTGACTTCCTGGTGATTTGCTGGTGACTTGATGCGACTTGAGTACAGATTTAATGCAACTTGATGCATGACTTTCTCGTCACGTGACTTTGCCGGGTAATCTTCCAGTAATGTTGGATCCAAATCACACACATATCTATATAATATAGATGTGGATCCGACTTGGAAGCTACTTCCATTAAAGTCTATGGGCACAAGTCGGATAGAAGTTGGCTTGAAGTAGTACAGGAATCTTTTCCAAAGTCAGAACGGCTTCAGTAGTGCTAATTAAGACATCTTTCATTGACTAACATGGGATTGCATGTCATGTGACTTGGGGTCTCATAAGTCGGATCAGTGTGAACCGAGCCTTAGGGCTCATGTACACTGCAGCTGATAAACTCACGTTTAGGAGCTGTTCAGCACTTTTTTCAGCAGCACCTGAACTCACCCTAATGTTTTCCTATGTGTCCATGTACACATCTTCGTTTACAGTAGTTCTTTTGAACGTAGAAAACTTGCGTTCAGCAGTCGATTTTATCAGCGTTTCAAACGCAAAACGCTTGTAAACGCAGGCTAAACGCGTCTAAATGAGGCAGAACGCGTTTATCATTTTTTTCTAACTCTTCCAGTTCCCAATGCTGTCCAGAGACTTTTTTCATCATGAAAAATGCATGCAAAGCAATTTAAAGGTAACAAAAGATATGTTAATGCCCATTCACACCTCAAATTCCTCATGAAGGCACCCTGCCAGGTGACCTTAATGACTCACTCCACCAGACACCTTTCCCACCCTTGGAAACAAAAGAAATGTTATTAAGCAATTCACACCTAATTATCTCAACACATACTGCTCTCTCTGCTTCTACTCTCTGTATTTCTCTGAAACAGTCTGAAATAGTTAACAATTTACCACTTTTCAGTGCATTCTGGGCATTTGGGAGGTTATCCTGTGCTTATCTTTAAAAAACGCTTCTAAACGCAAATGCGCATAAACGCGTTATGCAAACTCAGCTAAACAGACGTTTTTTAACCTACATTTTCCAGCAGTTTCCATCGTTCAGAAGTGTCCCGTGTACATGGGGCCTTAGGGCTCATGTACACTGCAGCTCCTAAACTGACGTTCAGGAGCTGTTCAGCGGGTTTTTCAGCAGCCCCTGAACTTTCCCTATTTTTTTCCTATGTGCCCATGTACACATAGTTGTTTACAGTCATTTAGTTGAGTTTACAGTCATTTTTTTGAACGCACCAAACTTGCGTTCAGGAGTAGATTTTACCGGCGTTTCAAACGCCAAACGCTTGTAAACACGTGTAAACGCTTGTAAACACGGTTAACCGCATTTATAAGTGTTTGCGTTTAGAAGCTTTTTTTAACTGTTCCATGTCCAGATGCTGTCCAGAGCCTCTTTTCATCATCAGAAATGCATGCAAAGCGCTTTCCATGTAATGGACCTGGTACACCATGTCACGATCGTGGCGTCAGACCCCAGACCTTCTCACCAAACTCGTGACCGAAGGACTAGCTAATCTAAAACCGCGATGTGACGTGTGTAACAATGCCACACCCAGCTGCACCCTGCACAATGATTTTCCAGCTAACAGACCACAATCGATGAACCGGTAGCCTGGGCGATTGTTACTGGGTCAGGTTAATTACGCAATTAACCCTTCACACTGCCACCACCTCCTTTTTGTACAGAGAAAGAAACTCGGCGATATCAGCTATAACACTATAATGATTGAGATAATTGTCTGTATAAAACGGTCATAACACAGGCCTGTTATACAGAGGGTTAAACAAACAGTAGCGTTCTTTTTAGAGGCAGGGATTCGTAAATTGCACTACAGAGCTATAGAAACAGTTCAACACTTTCAGAAAGAAAGATTTATTACTAAAAGGTCAAACGGGTGCAATAAAAATATTTACAGAAACAAGATGTAATTAAGATATATAAATAAATATAGAAAGAACCATAGCACAGCAAAGAGATATCAGAGAGAGGTGAAAGGGTTAAGGTACTTGCCAAAGTCCTGGGTTAGCAGATCCAAATTTCAGAGCAAAAGGCAAGGGTCTTCCCAGGTGGTATTGATGTTAAAAATGGGAGACGTCTTCAACTTTACTAATCTTAGGCCTGACAGCCAGTTTTGTAGTCCCCAGCAGGTGGTGGCTCTGCAGTCAAGGACTTATGGCGTGGAGAGATGGGTGGATGCCTCAACTAGAGCAAAAATCTCCCATAACTCATATTTGGCCTATAACTTTTCAGCTGCACAAGTGACATTCGACCCGCGGGTAGATTATTATGCAGACAAGTCTGAGGATTGATTAGATATGAATTATGAAAAATGTACACTAAACGGTTCACGAGATTTATTTTTCTGCTTTCCTGTGTGTCCGAGACAAGGCGAGTGACCCATCAAACTGTTCGCCTGCTCATCGTCCATTTGACGATATGTTCAGTTTTTATGTAAGTCTCTCATATTCCAAGATATGAGACATAGGGGAAAAATGGATTTAACAGGGGTTATGTGATTCTGTCACCTACGCCGAGTTAGGTTTTATGAGGTTGGAATCTCTTTCAATTCCTGAGAAAGCTTGTCTTATCTCTTCCGAGGTGTGAAATGGTACAGCTTTCCGAGACAGCTAGGCACCTAGCTCAAAGATGCCTTGGCCTGCCAGTGACCCACAACCAGCACACACACACACACGCTGGCCAAATGTCTCCTCTGAGAGAGGGAGGGGGAGGGAGTGAGGGGAGAAAATGGATACTCTTAACAAAATGGAGTCTGCGTCCTTCACTGTGTGTTGCGCACGTTTGTGACACACCAGTGCAGTCAGTTCCAGGTTCCGTGTGATGGAAAAAATGGTAGAACGTGCTGTATTATGCTCATGATGGGATCCATAGTGAATACAACCAGAAAAGATAAGTAATCTCAACACATAATGCTCTCTCTGCTTCTGCTCTCTCTACTCTATTCCTTTCAAAACGTCTGAAATAATTTTTCACTATTTTTCAGTGCATTCTGGGCATTTGAGAAGGTCAGTTTCCATCATTCAGAAGAGTTTTCCAAACGCCCCGTGTACATGAGCCCTTAGAGCTATCTTGTTCTTTCTTTTGTGTGTGTTTTGTAGGGCTAATGTCGGCTGTGACATTGATTTATAGATCATTTTGATTGCCTAAACTTCTATATCAAACCATGCATGGAGTAGTTTGGTTCTCTATATTCATTGTATCAGGTTCAAACTGTCATTTCTGGCTGTTGTTTTCCTCTTCTGCTCTGAATCTGGTAAATTGATCAATAGCAATCAAACTGTCACTATTTCCAACACTTTTATAATGGACAGTTCTGCAAAATTCTTTTTAGAGAGGATTACTCTTCCACATGCAAGTGATCACTTAGGGAATTATTGCGTGTCATTTTTCATCCATCTTTTTAAAGTATAATTAAAAGCAAAACCTTTTTTCCCTCAGTTTTGGATAAAGTGGAAAGGGATTAGAATACCTGTCAGTTCTTACTGATGTTTGCCCCATTATAGGGAGATTCACCCTCTCTATTTGTCCTGTTTACTATTATCATCAAAAATGAAATTAAAGAAAACCCCAAATTTTGTGTTGCCCCCAGAATAGTAATAGAGGGGAAATTTTCCATTGGGGACTCTAGTTCTGGTGAATCTCCTCAATGGAACACAGATGGCAACAATCTGACAGGTGTTATAACCTTTCTTTACTCTATCCAAAATGAAAAAATTTTTTTTTGCCTATAGTTCTACTTTAAAGCAGAGTCCCCCCCCCCAAAAAAACAATAAATAAATAAATAAATAAATAAAAGTCAGCAGCTCTAAATACTGTAGCTACTGACTTTTAATATTAGAACACTTACCTGTCCAGGGATCCCCACTTGCCTGTCCTCACCCCAGCTGATTCTTCTGTCGGCTATCGGATGCTGGTGCCGCCATCTTGACTAAGGGAAACCGGCAGTGAGATGTTGCGGTTTCACAGACGGTTTCCTACTGCGCATGCACAAAGCACACATTCTTTTAGGACCTGTGAAGTGTCCCAGATGGCTTCCAGGAAGAAAGAAGGGGGGGTGAACGTCCAGCTTGTCGGAAGTGGGAGCAGGTACCTGTCAAAACCAGGTACCCATTCCTCCACAAAAGGTGCCAAATGTGGCAGTGAAGGGGGAGGAGACAGATAAGTGGAGCTTCTACTTTTGGGTGGAACTCCGCTTTAAAGATCTAGCAACACATACTTAAAGCTGAACTCCAGAAAGCAAGAACATTCTCGCTTGCAGTAGGCCTGTGCCCACACTCCATGGATTGACTGTATGTTTGGATCTAAAGGATTTGAAAAAGTAGATTTAGCTACCTGATCCTCTGTGCTGCTAGACTAGTCCCTGCAGGGTGTATCCCTATCCCTCCCCACTCCAGCAGTGCATTGGACACGAGGATGCCAAGGGACAGTCCGCTGCCACAGCTTGAGATCCTGCCAGAGAAGCAGAGGATCAAGTACAGTTGTGTTCAAAATAATAGCAGTCAGACATCACTAACCTGATGAATCACTGTTTTTGGTAGAAATGATACACCAGTAAATGTGCAACATCTTGGTTCCAGACCAACAAGATTGACGTTATGGAGTGGCCAGCCCAATCCCTGGATCTTAATCCAATAGAAAACTTGTGGGGTGACATCAAAAATGCAGTTTCTGAGGCAAAACCAAGAAATAGAGAAGAACTGTGGAATGTAGTCCAATCATCCTGGGCTGGAATACCTGTTCACAGGTGACAAAAGTTGGTTGACTCCATGCAACACAGATGTACAGCAGTTCTCAGAAACAGTGCTTATACAACGAAATATTAATTAAGTGATTCAAAGGAAAGCAAAATCTTCAAACATTTTTCAGTTTATATAGTGAATGTTTGAGTTTGTAAAGAAGAATACAAACACTGCTATTTTTTTGAACAGTCTAATATTCACTTTTCTTCAATTTTTTTAGAGGAACAACACAAATTTGATATATTTTTCTTCATGTTTTGATTTGGAAGAGAATGTGAAGTGTTCTCAATGCATTTGTGTGTATGGAAATAAAAGCTTTAGAAGGATTTTGAGCTTTATTCACTCTTTTCAACACACTGCTATTATTTTGACCACAACTGTACATTGTTTTTCATGGCTCCTAGACATAATGTTGTTAACGCTTGTAGTGTGGCAGCAGCACATTTCATGGGAGAATTTTCATGTTTCCCGGAGTTGGGCTTTATTAACGTTTAAAACAGGCCAGTGGTCTTTCCGTTGTCACGGATTTATCACATGACTGTCAGGCTGTGAGATACAAGTGTTTTTGTAACTACAATGAGCAGGGCCAAATCAATATCTAATAATAGACATAGAATATATACAGACACAGCATGGGATCTGGTGGCATACTGTGTCTATGTCCATCACACAGCCGGGGAAGATGCAGTTGGAAGACTAACACTTTTTATAGCTACATACTCAAGGATGGTGTTGATAGCTCATGCTGTTTAGCACCAAACAGGTTTTGCTGGAGTTCACAGAGAGTAATAATTGAATTGGCTGCCATCACAGTGCTGAAGAAAGTCGGGGGAAGGATTGATTTATATGTGAGCAGCTATTTAATGGACAGGAGCTGTTTTCATCACAAGGCACCCATAGGTGCTGTACTCCATAAATGCCCCCATGACTTTTCCAGGTCTAATCCATAATAAGAAGAAATGCCAAAAACGTCTAAATAGAGAATCGCCGTTCATACATTTGAAAGTTTTTTTCCCACCACGTGATTTCTAATTGTGTTCATCTGCTATATTTGCAAATACAGGCATACCTCGGTTTACAAACGCCTCGGATAATGTCATTTTCGGTTTACATCCATTGAAAATCCATTGAAAATAATGCCTCGGTTTACAATTTTTTTTTCACAATATGAACGGATCAATTAGTTTTCAATGCATTTACAAATTTTTTTTAATCATGTCCCTGTATACTACTATGCCTTTAAAGTGCACTTTATAAAGAGTTTTGAACAGATAAGACTTCTTTCTGATCTCCGGAACGGATTAATTGTTTTTCAATGCATTTATAAATTTTTTTTAATCATGTCCCTGTACAGTACTATGCCTTTAAAGTGCACTTTATAAAGAGTTTTGAACAGATATGACTTTTTTTTAACTTTCTTTTTACTTTTTTTGACCTCCGGAACAGATTCGTTGGTTTTCAGTGCATTTACGAATTCATTTTTAGTCATGTCCCTGTACAGTACTTATGCCTTTAAAGTGCACTTTATAAAGAGTTTTGAACTGATAAAAGACTTTTTTTAACTTCTTTCTGACCTCTGGAACGGATTAATTGGTTTTGAATGCATTCCTATGGGAAACCGCGTTTCGGTTTACAAAATTTTCGCAATACAAAAAAAGTCCTTCAGAACGCATTCAATTCATAAACCGAGGTACACCTGTATTCAATAGAAATATTTAACTCATTTTCAACATATTCCACTCTGGAGTTGAACGTCTAAGGCAGTGGTTGTCAACCTATGAGCTAAAGGGGGCCTCAGATGTGGCCCCTGACATCACTAAAGGGCCACACTTAATGTGTTACTAAACCCACAACTGTAAAATCAATCTGTATATGCTGTAAAGCATGCTTGTTATACTCACTGTGGAACTTAAGGGGTTAATCCTCTGCATTGTGTAAAAGGATGTTTAACCTCCCTAGCGGTCTGATTATGTCCATATTTCTGTGCTCAAAGTGGTACATTTTTGTGTATGGAAATATGTATTTTTTTTATCGTAGGCCTGTAATTTTTAGGAATAATTCACTGAAACAAGAGTCTAGTAAACATCCCGGGTATGTTAAAATTTGAAACACGAAATCATAAATTATAATTTAATAAATAATCATAAAAAATAATAATTTAATAATAAATTTAGTTCAATAATATAATCAAACCAAAAACACTGAATTTTGAAATATATAGCGCCAAGTTCGCACATCACTGAGCAAAGTCACAAAATCGTTTTCAGTGTCTGATGACGAATTTCCTCACGAATCATTATCACTCAATTCTGCAAGTAGTTCTGATTTACTATTGCTGTTCTCTAGCTGGCCTAAAACCGATTTTGACCTAAAGGGACGCTTTTTGGACGCCATGGACGTTTCTCAGTTTCCAGGCAGAAAGAACAGTAAAAATGCAGGCAGGGCGCAGGACAAAGCACTAAGGACAATATGTATGTGAAATGGGTTGATACAGTAATGTTTTACAATGTGATTTTAGTGATTTTAATGAATGTCACTTTTTGTCATTTTCAAATTTCCCGCCGTTCTGTCCCCCGTACGTCCCGATGCTCGCAGGGGACGGAACCCAGAAGACAGATGCTGGCATCCGCCGGAGGACATTACAGGGGACACTGCAGGAGGGACATCGCGGGAGTGCAGGACAAGGTAAGAGCAGAACAGATCCCGGAGCAGCGCCGCATGGTAAGCCTGAGTGTAGCTCGGGGTTACCGCTTGTGGTACTGAAATTTTACCCCGAGCTAAACTCGGGAATACCGCCAGGGAGGTTAATCCTGTCTTCCCTGATCCTCCCCTTCTTCCACTGTCCCCAGTCCATCTCCTGATAGAATAGAGCTTTGGAGGTAAGCTGCACATGCTCAGTTTGGTGTGTATTGTTAGATAGTTTTTTTTTTTCTTGGGAGAATGCATGTGATCAGCACAGGGCCAATCAGCACTGTTCAGACAGAGGGTCAGGGGTCCTTCAGCCTCATAGGACAGTGAGAGCACATCCTACAAACTTTAACCAGTGCTCTGCTGAACTCTGATAGAAGTCAGAAGACTGCTCTAACTGCTGATGAGAAAAAGTTTTTGACTGTTTAGATTTACTAAAATAATTGCATTTCCATGTTCTGTGTACTGTGGGAGACTGGATATAGTGAATACAGGTTCCTGGGTTTGGTAACACGCTAATGTTCAATATATGCATCACTTGAGAGGACTGTCAGAGACTGCCAACCTAATAGAGGAAATGAGGATCAGATAGTGTTTATATTATATTTTTTGGCTCAGGATATGTTATAAAAGACAATATGAAACTGGGAACATGTTACACGAGGCTATTAGAGATCAATATTATTACACTAATCAATGTTCCCACTACAGACTGCTGAGGACTGCACATCATATACCAAAGGGCCGCACGCCTTAAAACACGTAGTTGACCTGTGATTTTACTGCCCTCTTGACACAGCCTACCCAAACAGCCATTTTTAGGGCTAAACACATGCTGCAGCAAAAATTAAATCTCCCCCTGGTTCATTTGAGCCAATGATCCACCGCTGATTGCTTTTTAGAGGGCCAGCAAGGCCTGCCACGCGCATGAAGGTCTGCTGCAAATATTTCCTGGAATTCATAAAGAGCGTCACAGACACTTTTTAGAATTGTGTTGTGCATCTGAATGCCAAATATTGGTGCGATTGATTTGTGTACCAGTTGGAAACAGGTATGTGAATTTATCTCCTGGAGGAATGGTGTGTGGGGGGCAGCAGTGGGGCCAGAGATCCTATATTGCTGCCATTCTGTCTTCAGTGTATATTCAGCCTTCAGGCCATACAGCATTGCTTCTTACTAAGATTCTGTCGGCTACACAGCAACGCTGGTTGCTAGGATGCTGTCATATAGCTCAGGTGACAGCCATGCACTAGCTCCCCAAGTGTGTTTTTAAACTGCTTGCTAGCCAGTGGTGGTGCAATTCTGAGAGCATTGACCTTGTGGCATCTTGCAGTAAAGTAGTCTGGCGGCCACTAGGGTTACCGGCCTATCATCCTGGCAAGATGCTCACATTAGGACTAAACCTCACTCTATGCTGTTAGAAACAGATTCCCTCATCTGCACAAATGAGGTGGATGAAGGAATCCCCCTCAGAATACACTGAGCAGTGGCTGCAGTTGATTGACTGCAGCTGCTGAATCAGGAAAATGCTTTAACATGTCCCCTATAATTCTATGAAGAAATCTGGAAAATGTGACCTGTTAGACCTCATGGACATGGGCCGTGTGGCCCCTGTGTGTCAAAGCCCACAGTTTTCAAGCACCCGGAAGGCACAGGTACAGAATCCAGTCAAAATCTATGACAGGCTGAACTACATGATGGTTGTACCCTGTACATAGCAGAACTTGCATTTGACGCTGAATGTCTGGAATGCCGGGATTTGATGCCCGAGGGCCAAACCACCTGTGTGCATGTAGCTCTAGAAGTCTGAGAGGGTTGGTTCATTTCTCTGTCTTTATGTAAGAGCTCAAGGACCACAAAAAGGTCATGTTTTCTTTACTTCCAGGTTGCAGGGTGCAGTGTTGGTCAGTAACAAAAATAAAAAAGATCCTGATTTTCTCACCTATGTGAGGAAATCTGGAAAACATGATCTGTTAATGGTCCCTGAAGAGTTTTGGAAACACTGTGTACATACTCAAGCATGGGCTTACTTCAAGAAATTGTGTTCCAAATAAATGTAATGTAATGTTTGGGTCAGAAGTTGCACTGGGTGTGCAAACTTTGCTTTAATTTAGCAGAATGTTACTGAAATTGAAGTTTTGATTTTAGTTTTGTGTAGATTGGGGATGTTTTAAAGGAGAGAAACCTCACTTCCTGTTCAGTCAGAGAGACAATAAAGCAAATATAGCTCTTGGACTTTTTTTTGGCTTAGTTAGTGATTCCTCTTCTCTTCCTGTGATGTCACGAGGACAGCCCATGAGGGGAATTCTAATTAGCAGTGACACAGACAACAATTTAAAACTGACGGAGGTAGTAACTTTTCATCACTCTCTTCAAAACTTAAACTGATACTAAACTGAAAATTCTATTCAAACATGTATTCTTAACTCCTTTTATTGTTCTCAGCCTCCTCCAAATCTCCAAATTCTTGTTTTTGCTACAGTTATCTGACTTACTGTTAGAAGGTGGCTATGTTTGTTCTCCATGGTCATACTGTGTGTAGGAACATAGCCATGCTCCTGAGATTGATCATGGACTATGGGCTGTATAGTGTGCATAGCAGTGCACATGACCGCAATTAACTTGCACTGCTCATTCCAAACAAATTAAGTCGGAGCACACGAATGATGTTACAAAAAGACAGACAAAAAAACTAGTTCATGAAAAATAGATTACAGGACATTAGGCTTCATGTACATGGGGCGTTTGAAAAATGCTTCTGAATGTGATGTGCATGTGCGTTTAGAAGTGTTTTTTAAAGATAACCTCAGTAGACCTTCCAAAATGCCCAGAATGCACTGAAAAACAGTAAAAAATTTACTATTTCAGACATTTTGAGAGAAATAGAGAGAGCAGAAGCAGAGAGAGCAGTATGTGTTGAGATTAGCTGTCATTTCTGGTTGTATTCACTATGGATCCCATCATGAGCATAATGCAACACGTTCTACCACCTGCAACTGACTGCACTGGTGTACTTGGTCCATTTGAATACATGGAAAATGCTTTGCATGCATTTCTGATGATGAAAAAAGGCTCTGGACAGCATTTGGATATGGAACAGTTAAAAAACGCTTCTAAACACAAATGCTTATAAACGTGGTTAGCCGCGTTTACACGCATTTACAAGCATTTGGCGTCTGAAACGTTAATAAATCTACTCCTGAACACAAGTTTGGTGCGTTCAAAAAAAGACTGTAAACTCAACTGCCTGTAAACAACTGTAAATGACTATGTGTACATGGACACATAGGAAAACATTAGGGAGAGTTCAGGGGCTGCTGAAAAAAAATGCAGAAAAGCTCCTGAAGTTTATCAGTTGCAGTGTACATGAACCCTAAATAATGGATGTGTGGATTATTTTTGGAGAATAAGGGCTCAGACAAGCGATGAGTCCCATCCTCTGTGCCACATGTTGCTGTGTCTGTATCCACCTTGGAGCTGCATGCAAGCAGCCCATAGAAGTGGATGCAGATGCAGCTGCTGCATGGGCATAGTTGCATGTAAAAATCTGAAATGCAGGCAGGGACGGGTGCGGAGATCCAAATGCAGAATGAGTCCTAAGGATATCATATAGTGTCCCTTTTATTTGGGCTTTTTAGTTATAGTTACTTCAGTGCTGCGCTTGGTACATTTACATTCCATGCCAAGCAGTGATATTGTTGATTATATGATCAGTCAAAGTCTTCAGATAGATTCTTCTTTCAGCCTTGGTTATTAAAAAAAATAACAAAACAGTAACATTAGTGAGCCAGACATGTCACCTGGTGTCTTTTCCCTTTGACACTGAAAAGAGCTTACAGACTGAACCATGGAAACCAATAAATCACAGAGTTGTCCAAGACATGAGTGACACCATGAAAAGCAAACATGCTTAGGTTAGGATTACATAACTTGTATTAGTGTAAGTGTGACAACAGAAAAGAGTAAGAACTCAAACAGTAAGAGCAGTGGTTCTCAACCACCAAGTCTCCTTTTTCTTGGATCTTAGCGTCTTTGCTTTTCCAAAAGCTACTGCTGTCACACCAGGTTTGGACTGGCCGGCAGGAGAACCAGAGGATTCTCTATTGAGCCCCCACCCGCTTCGTAACTGAAAAATGCCAGAGTTCTACTACTACTTCCTATGAATGAAAGTACCCTTGGTGAAATTACTCCATGGGTGGATAAATCTGCACCCGATGGATCTGAAATAGTTATGGCGCTGCTGCACCTACACACAGAAAGACATCATTTAAAGGAGGCACCGGAGGCCAGCATGCAGGATCGTCAGTCTTAATCTGTGGGTGGGGCTGGCTAAAGGTGAATTAAAGTAGAATTCCAGACTTTTTTTACTAACTATGCTTAGAAAGCTTTCTCCCCCTGCTAACATTTATACTATGTAACCTGTGTAAAAAAATGTATATACTTACCTATACTTAGGTCACTCCAGTCCAGTCATGTTATCTCCCCTGTGTTAGTCAGCACAAACTACAGGGGAGAGAGTACTCAACAATGGTGAGTGGTGATGCCTACTGTGGCCCATCTCCTGTTGATGCCCCATCCTCTCCACTACAGCGGGTGCTGCCTGGCACAGGGGACCTGATCACATGATTGGACCAAAGCTGCTTGAAAATAGGCAAGTATATAGGTCTTTCCACTACATGGTAGTTAGTGTAGGTGTTGGGGGAGGGGGGGGGGTTTAAACAAATTCACTGACACTAATGATTTGGAGGGGGGGGGGGCATTCTCCTCTAGGACCCATTATTAAACTGACATAAGTAATTTTGACTGTTATTTTCTCCTGGGGCACACTATCCCATTGGCACCAATGATTCAGGGTGGCATTCTCTCCTGGGATCCACTATTTCACTGACACCAGTGATTTGCGTGGCTATTCTCACATGGGGCACACTATCTCACTGACATCAATGATTTGGTGAGCAATTTTCTCCTGGGGGGCTATATACCCCCAGGGGTTAGTCGCAGACAATATGTCTCTTTCCTGAGTGTCTCTTTAACGAGTGCTGTCGGAGTTTTACCGTCGTGGTTTAACAAAAGCTGTATGAAGATACAACAAAAAACGGCAAACAAATCAACATTTGATATTTTTTTTCCTATGACATTGATTCCCACTAATATTCTCCCTCTACTCTTCCTTCTCACATTAGTGTTCTCTGTCCTCAAATTGTCCTTACTTTACCCCTCATCTCCATCTCACATACATATTACCCTCACTTCTACCCTCTCCCTTTTACTGCACCCATCACCTCTTTCATATACTGAACCCACATGCTTACACAAACACCAGGCCTTCTTCTCCTAATCTCTAGGGACATTTCCCCCAATCCTGGCCCGCCATTTTCTAACTGCAAACCCCACATTCGGCCTCCTTTTTTATCTGGCCACAATCTACTCAGTTTACTTTCTGTACCCCTGCTCCCAAAAGCCAGTCCCCCCAATCTCATTAGCCATCTGGAATGCCAGGTCAGTTTGTAACAAGCTCACATCTGTGCATGACCTTTTTATCTCCAATTGCTTTAACATACTTGCTATAATTAAAACTTGGCTTCTAGATTCTGACTCCTGCTGCCCTCCCCCATGGTGGCCTCCACTGGATTCACTCACCCAGACAAAGTGGATGGAAAGGAGGTGGAGTTGAATTCCTTCTATCCCCACAGAGCACCTTCCAAGTCCTTCCTACCCCTCCCTCTCTATCCCTCCCTTCTTTTGAGATGCACTGTATTTGTCTGCTTTCGCCAATTTCTCTGAGGGTTGCAGTGAGTTATAGGCCTACTGAACCAATATCACACTTTTTTGATGACTTCTCTGCCTGGCTACCTTACTTTCTCTCCTTTGAAATACGCACTATTATTCTCGGTGACTTTAACATTCCTGTTAATGTTAACAACCTGGCTACTGCTTAACTTCGCAACTTAACCTCATCTTTTGACTTAACACCTCCACTCACTCCAATGGTGATACCCTTGAACCTGAATTCTCCCATCTCTGCACTCCTGGCAACCTTACCAACACCCCCTGTCCTCTCTCTGATCACAACCACATCACTTTCACAGTATTATTATTATTATTATTATTATTACTACTACGAGTTTATTTAGCGCCAAAGGGTTTGCTCAGCGCTGTACAATAGGGGGGACAATACATGGCACAGTACAACAACAACAAACAACGTACGAGGGGTAAGAGGGCCCTACTCTTACGAGCTTACAATCTAGGAGGGAGGGGGTAAAGGTACAGTAGGAAGTGGCTGAGGGGGATGAAGTGGTGGGAGGAATGAGGGAGGATGGCCGTTAGGTGAGGGTGGGGTAGGCTTCCCTGAAGAGATGGGTTTTGAGGGAGCGCCTGAATGTGAATAGGGAAGGCGACAGTCTGATGGATTGGGGCAGTGAGTTCCAGAGGATGGGGGAGGACCTGGAGAAGTCCTGCAGTCGTGCATGGGAGGAGGAGACCAGGGAGCAGGATAGAAGGAGGTCCTGTGAGGAGCGAAGGGTACGGGTAGGGTGGTACTTGGTGATCAGGTTGGTGAGGTAGTCAGGGGCAGTGTTGTGAACGGCTTTGTAGGTCAGGGTTAGGAGTTTAAATTTGATGTGTTGGGCAATCGGGAGCCAGTGGAGGGAGAGGCAGAGGGGGGTGGCAGAGGTGGAGCGGGTGGTGAGGTGGATGAGTCTGGCAGCTGAGTTCAGGATGGTCTGGAGCGGGGAGAGCCTGCACTTGGGTAGGCCAGTGAGGA
Source organism: Staurois parvus (assembly GCF_062004578.1). Lineage (NCBI taxonomy): Eukaryota > Metazoa > Chordata > Amphibia > Anura > Ranidae > Staurois > Staurois parvus. The sequence continues at coordinate 16,605,422 of NW_028317815.1, read as the reverse complement.
GGGAGTTGCAGTAGTCAGTATCATTGTCTTCAACCATCTATCCCTCCAAGCAGCAAATGATTACTTGTAGAAACCTTCACCACTTTAACCCTTCACTTCTCTATTCTGCTGATCACCTCTCTGACAAAATCTCTCCCCTTTCTTGTCCTAACATGGCCACCTCTGTCTACAATGGTTCACTACCATCCACACTGGACACACTTGCTCCTTTGACTACATGAAGAATCAGACTCGACCGATACAACCCTGGCAAGCTGACAACACCAGAAATCTGAAGAGACGTTGTCGTGCTCTTGAACGACTGTGGCGTTAAACCAAATTACTGCAGGACTTCACCCAACATAAATCTGCCCTTCTAAAATACCATTCCTCCCTCCATGCTGCCAAACAACCTTACTTTGTCTCTTTTTTTAATAGCTGGTCATCCATTCCTCGCCGACTCTTCTCTACCTTTAACTCTCTGCTCTGTCCCCCCACCTCCTTTATCCACTAACTCACTCACGGCCCAAGAGATTGCCAATCACTTCAAAGACAAGATTGATGCAATATGTGAGGACACATCCACTCTACAGATATCTTCCCCACTTAACATAGTTTGTCCAACAGCACAGTCAACACTTTCCTCTTTGGACCTGGCTACTACTGGAGGTTATCAAACTCTTCCCAGATGCCCACCTCACCAATTGTCCCCTGGATCCTGTTCCCTCACAACTACTACGGTCACCCTCTTCTATCCTTTCCTCTCTTACATCTTCAATCTCTCCCTCTCTACTGGCACCTTCTCTTCCCCCCTAAAGCATGCACAGATCACTCCCATACTTAAAAACCCTTCACTGGATCCTGCCAACCCGAACAACTTAAGACCCATCTCCTTGCTCCCATTCACCTCTAAACTTCTAGAACGCTTAGTCTACAACTGTCTTAGCTCCTACCTCACTAAAAACAACCTTCTTTACCCCTTACACTCTGGCGTTCGCTCGCAGCATTCCACAGAAACTTCCCTACTAAAACTCACTAATGATTTACTAACTGCTAAAACCAATGGCCATTTCTTCATACTCTTACTACTAGACCTCTCTGCGTCCTTTGATACTGTTGACCACCTGCTCCTTCTCAATAAACTCCACTGCCTTGGTCTCCAAGATTCTGCTATATCCTGGTTCTCTCCCTACCTGTCACAGCTTTCCTTCAGTGTTATCTATAACTCCTCCTCTCCACTTCCTCTTTCTGTAGGGGTCCCCCAAGGCTCTGTTCCTGGACCATTCTCTTCTCTATCTACACCTCCTCTCTTGGTCACCTGATAACCTCCCATGGCTTCAAATACCACCTATATGCCGATGACACTCAAATCTATCTCTATTCCACAGCTCACTCCTTCAGTCTCCTCTTGCATTACTAACTTACTAACTGACATATCAGCATGGATGTCGTGCCATTAAATCTCTCTAAAACCGAGCTGATAATATTCTCTCCCCCTCGTGCACTCCTGCATGACTATTCCATCAAGATCAATAATACAACTATCAGTCCCTCCCCTCAAGCCAGGGTACTAGGTGTAATCCTAGACTCTGGCCTCTTCACTCCTCCTCTCCACTTCTTATTTCTATAGGCGTCCCCCAAGGCTCTGTTCTTGGACCCCTTCCCTTCCCTATCTACACCTCCTCTCTTAATCACCTGATAACCTCCCATGGCTTCAATACCACCTATATGCCGATGACACTCAAATCTATCTCTATTCCACAGCTCACTCCTTCAGTCTCCTCTTGCATTACTAACTTACTAAATGACATATCAGCATGAATGTCGCACCAATATTATCAGCTCGGTATTAGAGAGATTTAACTCTCTAATACCGAGCTGATAATATTCTCTCCCCCTCGTGCACTCCTGCATGACTATTCCATCAAGATCAATAATACAACTATCAGTCCCTCCCCTCATGCCAGGGTACTAGGTGTAATCCTAGACTCTGACCTATCCTTTTGGCCTCAAATCCAATCGCTGTCAAAAGCTTGTAGACTTCACCTCCATAACATCGCTAAAATTCACCCCTTTGTAACCAATGAAACCGCCAAGCTACTCGTTCACTCCCTTGTTATTTCTCGCCTTGACTATTGCAACTCCCTTCTCATAGACCTACTTCTCTGTAGGCTATCCCCTCTTCGGTCTATCATGAATGCTGCTGCCAGGATCATCTACCTTACCACTGCTCAATGTCTGCCACCCCTGTCCGCCAATCCCTCCACTGGCTTCCAATTGCCCATCAAATTAAATTCAAAATACTAATAACAACATACAAAACCATCCACAACTCTGCCCTGAGCTACATCATTAATCTTGTCTCCAAGTATCACCCAAACTGTCCTCTCTGCTCCTCTCATGATCTCCTGCTCTCAAGCTCCTCCCATGCTCATCTCCAGGACTTTGCCAGAGCCTCTCCCATTCTCTGGAACTCTCTACCTCAATCTGTCTAGGAATCCCCTACTCTGGCTGCCTTTAGACGATTCCGGAAAACTCATCTCTTCAGGGAAACCTATTACGCCGCTGAATAGACATTTATCACTTCCATTAGCTCATCCCCCATAGTTATAACCTTTTGTACCACTTGCCCCACCCTATTAGATAGTAAGCTCTTATGAGTAAGGCCCTCTTAATCCTCTTGTTTTTACTGTATTATAGCAGTACTCTCTCCCTTTATATTGTAAAGTGGTGTGCAAACTGTTGGCACTTTATAAGTCCTGTATTATAATAATAATAATAATATCCCACTAACACCAATAATAAGGGGTCTATTCCCACTGATACCAATGATTTGGGGGACTGTTCTCCCACTGGTGGCCAAAATTGCACTGGCACCAATGGGGGTGGTAAGGTGGGTGAGGTTATTCTTTCCTGGGGGCCATGATCCCGCTAACACCAATGGTTTGGGTGTGTACTTTCCCACTGGTGGCCACAGTCCCACTGACATGAGTGATTTGGGAACTATTCTTGCCTGGATGCCACAATCCCACTGACACCAATGATATGGGGTTATTGTCCCCAGGGGGTCATAATCCCAATGATTTGGTGACTATTTTCCCCAGCGGACCACAACCACACTGACACCAATTATTTGGGAAGTATTCTCTCCTGGATCCTATGATCACACTGACACCAGTGATTTGGGGGCTGTTTTCTCACTGACATCAATATTTGGGGGGCAATTCTCCCACTGGGGACAACTTTCCCACTGACACAAATGTCTGTTTTAATTGCAGTAGCATATTTTTGGCTGATTACTCCCTTTTAAATATATATTTTGCATTCCCATACTTTTATTGTATTCCTATTACTATTTTTCTTTGAAGGTTTTGGAAGCCTTTACTGAGCCCCAGTCTTGCTAAGGTTGAGAACCGCCTGCCTAGAGTATGTTTATTGGATAAAAGCCAAAGAATCTGCTAGAATCTTACCAGAAAAAGATGTCCTGAGAGATCTTTGAGTACAATTCTGTTCTCACATTATAAATGAGTCGTTGATAATACATAACATAATAACAGCGAATTAGTAAGTTATTGGAGAACATGGCAAGAGGTGATATTGACCTTCTGTTGTGCTGGTGGTTGCAGCTGCTTCTTGTGGCAGTGACAACTGAGACAGACTGACTTCAGCTGTCCATCTCAATCTTTTTCCGGCGATAACTGTCCTTCTACTGACAGGACACTTAAGCGGGACAATATAAGGTAGGAGGTACACCGGAGCATTTTCCATAAAACAGATCTATACCTATAAGCTCTGCACTACATGATAAGACACATTCTCCATTCTATAATGGTTATCAATTATTTATTCTAAGTATAGGTTCTGGTTTGTGTAGTGAGGTATGGCTTATGTAATATACACTATAATATCCCAGTGGATCCGACATGCACTAACACCTCCTAAATGTTGGGACGGCAAGAAGGAAAGTCTTTCTTAATTAATGATGACAGCTAATTATTTATAGCATGGAGAAAGAAAGAGTAATTATATCATTATTATGTACTTCTATGTAAAAATGATTTCATGGATAATATACAAAGTAATCACTGTGTGTCAGGTTTTCCTGGCAGATATTTGTGATCTGTCCTGTATTGACCGGTGGGTGATTGAGCCAGTTTGTGCCAGCTGCATACAACTAGCTATATAAATACATCTGAGCATTACGTAAAGAAACAGAGGTAAATGACCTTCAGGGGGATCATAAAATTGACAAGACACATTTTACATTGTTTTGGTTGAACATACAATATACTTACATATTGTTACTGTGGTTCATTATCATTTTTCCATTAAAAGACTTGTATATGATGTTGTTTTGCCTCAAGCACACAAACACTTTCAGGCATCTGATGTAAATCACAGGTGTATTTCTACCTACGGAAGAAAAAGCTGCACCAAACTACCAGCCATAATGAATGGATGTACGCAAGTATACACCATGCTTGAGTAAACTTGCAATGTATAGCCATTCACTACTACGGGTGGCTGTAATCTACACTTGACTATCCCAGGCAAGAAAATATGCCTGTAACTGATGTTGAATGCTGAAAAGTCTCCATGTGCAATCAATGTGCAATCTAATAGTAAATGTATTTGAATACAATGTACTAATAATATTGTTCTATTCACAATTTTTTTTATTAAACTAAATTTTTTTAAGTATTGTTAACTTTTGATTACAGTGACTGTAAAAATAAAAAATAAATATTCTGCAAAAGTTCATTACTAATATTTACTAGTCAGGGAAATCTAGTCCACACTCTTTTACAGAGCTAACCCCCCAGCATCCAGCTGCATGTTTTCGTTCTATCCGCCAGCCATTACATTCCTCATGCAGATCTGTTCCTTGCAAGGCATTGGAAAAATTAGACAATTTTTTTTGCCCGTGGATACGCATTAGGGGTCATTCAAAACAAATGGACTAACTGAATGCACCGCACCAAAAAACACAGAAAAAAGGGCATGCAAGTGTGAATGGGCCCTAAAGGAGTAATAATCCAGAAACTATTTATTACTGTATTAATGTATCCTGTGAAAAATTTTAGGTGCCATAGTTAGTCACCATTTCATGGGCATGCTCAGTTTTGAGTCTTGAATGTTTGGTATCTATTTACTCAACACGATCATGTTTTATATTTGACCAAAAAAGGGTATTATATTGTGTATGTGTGCACTAAAATTAATTTTAATATATTTTTTCCTGAAAATGCGTTTGAAAAAAGGCTGTGCAAATATCGCATGACCCAAAAAATTGCAAAAGCCAAGTGCAGTATTTACCGTGAGGCAAACAAGGCGTTTGCCTTGGGTGGCAATTTTCAGGGGGGCTATGCCACCTCTTGGAAGATGTGGCAGGGATAAGGACCTGGTGAGGCACTGACAAAGCTGCATAGGAGGCTGAGGCTGTGCACTGCTGGAGGCTGCAGGGATAGCTGGCTGCTTCTTCTTTCACTCCGGGTAAGGTCAGTGCTTGAATCTTGTGGTTGAGGAGGGTGCTGGTGGCAGGAGGGCTGTTGTGGTGGGCAGTGAAGGTTGGTGTTGTGGTGGGCGGCAGTGTCAGACGGAGGTTTCCAAGGGGGGTTCTGGTGTTGCGGGGGGGTGCCCGATTATAGTGTTGCCAAGGGCAGCACAAGAAATAAATACAACGCTGCAACAGCCACCATTTTATTCTCTAGGGCCTCTGCTATCCAGAAATATATAAAATTTGGGGGTTCTAAGTAATTTTATAGCACAAAATGCTGATGTATGAAAAATTAAAAAATTTCCCTGGATCAAGTGGTTGAATTGTTCTGGCTAAATCATGAGAACACTGTTTATGACAATAAGCAAAAGAAAAATAAATTCTCTACAAACCTACACTCTATTTTTGGCTGTACCATGAGGCAACCCTTAGCAACTGATTAGACCTCCTTATAACAGGTTTATTGTGTCACTGAATGATGTGGCCAATTGTAATATGCTAATAGTACCATTAGGTAAAAATTATGCAAAGAAACAAATGTATTTACAATGCCAGTTCCAAAAGAGTTGAGATGCTGTGTAAAATCTACATAAAAACAGAATGCAAAGATTTGCAAATCTCATAAACCCATATTTTATTCACAATAGGAAATGTATCAAATGTTTAAACTGAGAAAGGGCACCATTTTGAAAAAAAAAAATAAGGCAATTGATGGCAGCAACACGTCTTAAAAAAGATGGGACAGTACCATGTTTAAAAATGGTGTAGTGTCCACTCTTCTTTTAACAACCCTCTGTAAAATGTCAGGGAACTGAGGAGACCATATGCTGGAATTTTGGGAGAGGAATGCTGTCCCATACTTGCCTTATAAAAGATTTTAACTGCTCAACAGACCTGGGTCTTCTTTGTCGTATTTTTTTTTGAAGAAGCACCAAATGTTTTCAATTGGGAAAAGGTCTGGACTATAGGCAGGCCAGTTACGCACCCAGACTCTCCTACTACGCAGCCATGCTGTTGTCATAAATGTAGATTTGCAAATCATGGAGTTCTGTTTTTATGTAAATTTTACACAGCGTCTCAACCTTTTGGGAATTGGAGTTGTAATTAGAATAAAAAGGAATTAGACATTGCTGAATTGAGATTTGTGTATGTTATATAGAAATAGTTGAATGCCATGCTAAGAACATGACATTGCAATTGATTCTGTTTCCTATGGAAAGTGTAGCTTCTGCTCTTACACATACATCTGGCATTAATGACTGAAGGATTAACTAGCATGGATGAAATCTCTGAGGATCAGTATGCATGTGTCAGCTGGCAGGTTCATTCTTACTCCAACTGGTTTTACCCAAATCACAGCTTGCCCCAAGCTACAGGGTCTATATATTCTGATTCCTATATGTATGTGTACCAGATTCCACCTTTTGTGGCTGAAAGGGCCGACAAGCTGCAGGTACTGTCATTAAACCAACATTTCTATTATCTGGCTTACATGCTTATATGTAATGTAAATGTAACTTTTTTGGTAATCAATATTATTGCATATTATCCTTCTTATTTATACCAAGTTTTATAAAATTAGTCAGTGAAGACTTCAACAAGCCTGGAAATGGTTTTGACTTGCACAGAATACGTATTTGAAATGACTGTAGTGAGAAAGTGAATGTCTAATTTACAATGGAAATACAAAGGTGGCAGATTTTAAACTGGCTACATACCTGTTTGGAGGCTATCATTTTACCAACATTGGTGTTACTGACTGGCAGGGTGCCCAAGTTTTTCCAAATGCTAGGATATTTGTAAAACAGACATTTAACTTATCTTAATTTTACTAAGAAGATTATGAAAGCCTAAACCTTTGCATATGATATGTATAAGTGTATGGGTATGTATATGTGTTCATATGTATCTATATTTATAGAACTTTACACATTCAATTTTCAACATTCCAAGGGGTGTTCCTAAAGTTAAATGATAGCTAGTTCTTTGCTAAAAACTGCCCCTTCCCACCTCTAGAAATGTTAGGATCTAATAGTTTGTCACTATAATGTTTTTTATGTTCTTTATGGAGCCCTCAAGTCTGTATGTGATTTCATGTCCTTATGAAATGAGCTGCAAAAGGCAAGCAACTATTAAAGTTTATGCTACTTTCTTTGTTTCTTGTCAATGACTTACTACACTAGCATTTAATTCAAGCGGTCCCCCATATTTATGTTTTTTTTATGTTATTCTGTACGATGTCTCACTTGCAAGTCAGAACAGAAATTTAAATTTTCTATGTACCCTTTTTTTTTTATTTAGCACTCTTTGAAAGAGTGACATGGCCATGGGGAGAAAGTTTGAGAACATAGTGTTAAAGTGCATGTGTACAGGGCACTGCTAAAACACTGGATGACTTTTGCTCTGTGCCCCTCAATTTTCCAGGTGACTGCCCTGCTGCTGATATAATGTGGTGGTGGTCCTTGCTGGATTCAGAGAAAAGTAAAAAAAACAAGAAAGGAACTTCATTCATGAACTCATACTGAATTGGAACACTTTGAAAACAATAAAAAGTTGTTAACAGCACTTTCTTCCATTGCAATACTACATCAGACTCGTGAAAGCTCTGGCACCGGCAGGTCATTCTAAGCCTATAAATCTTTCAAGGAACATTAACTGGTAACAAAGCACTTTCTAGCAGCCAATATTTCATTAAGTATAAACTGCCTCAGATGCCCAGAAGGCTAAGAAAGTCTTTACACCTTTGTGCTTTAGATATATTTTAATGCCCCAAAAAGCCTCATAATAGGAAAAACATTTTATTGTTTTGAATAGAACTGGGAAAGATAAGCGCCTCTGTCATGTTTGTATTGCTGACTGTTTCTCTATTGGGGAGATTATCCCCTCTTTTTCCTGTCAGGATAAGAGATCTCTCCAGTGGGGACAAGATAACATTTTCTATATCGATGTGATTGCATAATATATGTAAAGCACTGCATAAAGTATTGGCACTATATACTACTGTGTATGTATATATATATATATATATATATATATATATATACACCTGTATTAAATAAATAGTAGACTAAAGCTGATTATACAGCATGTTCCTGATGAAATCTGAGCTGTGGGTGACCCTGATGGTGTCCTTCTGCTTGACACTCTTCCATCTGAAAATCAAAGGAACTGGACGCAAGGGTAAATGCCTTTTGCGTGGATGGGGAAATCAAGTGTAAGCGCTGCGCAAACTGTTGGCGCTATATAAATCCTGTATAATAATAATCTTAAAGCCCCTCTCCATGGTACAAATGAACCTCTCCCATTGCTCCCTCCAGATTATGTGGCCACTCCTTGTTGGATAGCTGCTGGCAGGGTCCTCTCATGAGAGAGAAGAGGCTACATCATGACAGAGGGATGGCAGAGGACCAGTGGTCTTGGGGTGCCATTGCAGCACTGGACCAGTGGTCCCCTGCACCACAGTAAGAAGCCTGATCCAGGAACTTAGGTGGGCATTGTGAACTGGGGATGTTTAGTGATACATGTGTTTTTCAGTGTGTCCATGCCAGACCAGAACTAAATTTAAGGGCCTGGTAGTCCACTTATTAAGAAAGAACAAAGTCTTTACAATGCATGACTTCCCATGCAGGGGGTTTCAGCTTCAGCAAAGACAACTGAAAAATACAGAGCCTTCTGGCTCTTAAGGCTCACTCAGCCTCGGTTGCAGTACCTTGCTACACAGGCCCACTCCTGACTTCTAGGTAGGGGTTCTCCTGACACTCCAGGCTCTCACTCCTCCAAGACTCACAGTTTCCTCTGTTTCCCAGGACATTCCCAGGGTTGTCTCAGCTATAGTCTCCGAGACTCTCTCAGCTGGCCCAACTCTCTCAGTCCACTGACCTGGAACCTCTGCTACATGGAGTGCTGTCTCAACTGGATTGCCTTGGTATCTAGACTGGAGCATACCTCCCTTCTGGCTGCAGCAATTTCAACTCCAATACCACCTTCACTAGCTGTTCTCACCAACCCATCATTATAAGGGCTGTGTGCACCTGGGCACAAGCCCTGCTGATTGTTCTCAACTGGGTTGGAGATTACGCCCCGCCTAGGACTCTTTGGAATCTCCAAACTACAGAGCCCCAATACCAAAATCCAGAGAAAGGTGCAAAAACAGCTTTCTCCATGCAAAATGAATGCTCTGTAGTCCTGCACTTGGCACACATGCAAACCTTGAGTCCTTCTCCTGATCATTTCCACAGTGACAGAGGCTCCCACTGTCACAGTATAAATAAGGGGGTGGGGAAACTAGGAGAATGGGTTGGGGGGATAATAAGTAGGTTTGGTTAAAAGTTAGTTTTTGCGCAGAGTGGGGCTTTAAGAAAGGGTGAGAAGTTCTGAAAGGTTTTCTTGATATCTGTGCTTTTCTATCCCAATGACTCCCTTTCTCTAAATTTCTTGCATGGGTGTCTCAGGGATAGGAAGTGAGAGAAAATCTAAATGAAATCACAGACAGAAAAAAAACCTGACAGAATTGTAACTCTTTCCATCCTCTACAAAATTAAAGCATTTTGGCTTTACCTTTGGAGCAGTTATACTGTAGTCTACCTGTCCCCATTTCCCCAGAACTCACCATAGAGATCTTGAGAGTGCAGAATGCATGCACAGGTCTGGCCAAGAAGATTTTAACAAGCTGGTGTGCAGCCTCATGGACAACATTGCACTAGACTGGGGAAAATAAGATTGAGAAGGAGGCTGGAGATGAGGACAGAGAAATGTAGTGTAAGTGTAACTGTATCAAATATTAAACTGCACCAAAATGCATATAATACTGCACTCATCTATGCACTTTAATGTATAGCCCTCTAACCCTTGTGTATCGTGTATTGTTTTGCTACTGTATTGTCTCATGTCTTGTTCCCCATTCTAATGTACAGCGCTGAGCAAACCCTTTGGTGCTATATAAATACTCAGCATATAAATATATAGCATATAAATATATAGCATTTAAAAAAAATCGTGCTTGCTGCATCCTGAGTGCAGTTTGAAATGAGTTAATTTTCATTGTGAATGGTACCACATCTATAATACACTACACATGAATTTGAATGCATGGAATTGCATGCAAAATTCATCCCTTCACCCACCCTTGAAACTGTATAAAGAACAGAGGGTAATTAGACCAGCCATTCTTAATCAGAGGTTGCTATGGTTTCTTTGAGCAATGAGCAATTTCTGCCTCTTGGATAAGTAACTACTGGCGCCAATGATCCTTTTATCTGTAAGGAGAGGAGACTTCCCAATGACTACAATAGTTATTACCACTTGCCCGCCAGAGGATTTACTCCCCTTCCTGACCAGACCACTCTTTGCAATACGGCACTGCGTTACTTTAACTGACAATTGCGCAGTCATACAATGCTGTACATAAATTAAATTTATGTCCTTTTTTTCCCACAAAATTTTTTTCAGTGGTATTTGATCACCTCTGGGTTTTGTGTTTTTTTTTTTTTGCGCTATAAACAAAAAAAATCTACAATTTTGAAAAAAAACTGATATTTTTGACTTTTTGCTATTAAACATGTCTTTGCTAAAAAGAATCCCAATAGGTGTAAATTAATTAAAAACATGAAAGTTATAGCGTCTACAAATGGCGGTATATATACTGGAATTTTTTTTTTTAATACTAGTAATGGCGGCGATCAATGATTTATAGCGGGATTGTGGCAGGCATTCTGTCACTGAGTGGGAACTGACTAACTACCACTGACATCCCCAGTGACACTAATACAGTGGTCAGTGCTAATAAAAAGCACTGACACTGTACTAATGACACTGAGCAGGAAGGGGTTAACTTTTGGGGGATCAAAGGGTTAACTGTGTGCTGTGTATGTTTTACTATGTGTGCTGTGTGCCGTTTTACTAGGGAGGCATGCTGTTTTGTATTTCTCTGCTGCTCATGTCCATGCTGACTGGGGAGAGACCTGTGTTGTTTACACACAGATGTCTCCTCTGTCAGTTTTGCACAGCGATCACGGGGTGCTGGCCGGTGATCTCTGGCTGGGACCCAGTGATTGACATGTCTAGCCGCCAATGGCAGCGTGGGTAGGGCGGCGTTCACGCACTCTACCCGGAAATGCAAATCACACATATATATATATATATATATATATATATATATATATATACAGTTGTGTTCAAAATAATAGCAGTGTGTTGAAAAAAGTGAATAAAGCTCAAAATCCTTCTAATAGCTTTTATTTCCATACACACAAATGCATTGGGAACACTACACATTCTATTCCAAATCAAAATATGAAGAAAATATATCAAATTTGTGTTGTTCCTCTAAAAAAAAATTGAAGAAAAGTGAATATTAGACTGTTCAAAAAATTAGCAGTGTTTGTATTCTTCTTTACAAACTCAAACATTCACTATATAAACTGAAAAATGTTTGAAGGTTTTGCTTTCCTTTGAATCACTTAATTAATATTTAGTTGTATAAGCACTGTTTCTGAGAACTGCTGTACATCTGTGTTGCATGGAGTCAACCAACTTCTGGCACCTGTGAACAGGTATTCCAGCCCAGGATGATTGGACTACATTCCACAGTTCTTCTCTATTTCTTGGTTTTGCCTCAGAAACTCCATTTTTGATGTCACCCCACAAGTTTTCTATTGGATTAAGATCCGGGGATTGGGCTGGCCACTCCATAACGTCAATCTTGTTGGTCTGGAACCAAGATGTTGCACGTTTACTGGTGTGTTTGGGGTCGTTGTCTTGTTGGAACACCCATTTCAAAAGGCATTTCCTCTTCAGCATAAGGCAGCATGACCTCTTCAAGTGTTCTGATGTATTCAAACTGATCCATGATCCCTGGTATGCGATAAATAGGCCCAACACCGTAGTATGAGAAACATCCCCATATCATGATGCTTGCACAACCATGCTTCACTGTCTTCACTGTGTACTGTTGCTTGAATTCAGTGTTTGGGGGTCGTCTGACAAACTGTCTCCGGCCACTAGACCCAAAAAGAACAATCTTACTTTCATCAGTCCACAAAATGTTGCGCCATTTCTCTTTAGGCCAGTCAATGTGCTCTTTGGCAAATTGTAACCTCTTCAGCACGTCTTTTTTTCAACAGTGGGACTTTTGCGGGGGCTTCTTGCAGATAGCTTGGCTTCACATAGGCATCTTCTAATTGTAACAGTACTCACAGGTAACTTTAGACCTTCTTTGATCTTCCTGGAGCTGATTGTTGGCTGAGTCCTTGCCATTTTGGCTATTCTTCTATCCATTTGAATGGTAGTTTTTCGCTTTCTTCCACGTCTTTCAGGTTTTGGTTGCCACTTTAAAGCATTTGCGATCATTTTAGCTGAGCAGCCTATCATTTTCTGCACTTCTTTATATGTTTTCCCAATCAATTTTTTAATCAAGGTACACTGTTCTTCTGAACAATGTCTGGAACGACCCATTTTCCTCAGAATTTCAGAGAGAAATGCACTGTAACCAGCATGTACAACATTTGCTGCCTTCCTTCCTTAAATAAGGGCAATAATTGCCACCTGTTTTTCAAAGAATGAATGACCTCACTAATAGAACTCCACACTGCTATTATTTTGAACATGCCCTTTTCAATTAGTGATTCGATTACACAGAATCAGCAGCATGCATGTCATGACTGTTGGGTCTGTTGGATTTCTATTACTCTACTACACCTGCTAGTAAATTATTTGCCATGTAGAAATATCATTTCTACCAAAAACAGTGATTGATCAGGTTAGTGATGTCTGACTGCTATTATTTTGAACACAACTGTATATATATATATGTGATTTCGCACAGCCCTGCCATCCTGTAGCACTACTTCTAATATAGGCTGGTGGGGAAGTGGGTAATAGACATACCCCAAGATGAATGTGAAGCAAAGTCCAGTTGCAAGGGCCCCTGATGATGATGTAGCACCTGTCTTTATGTCGGAGACCTGAAGACAAGATCAGCAGGTAAAGGATGATCCTCCAACTGTTGTTCAACCAGCCTGGAACAGAGCTTCTCTCCAGCAGTGGTACCAGAACTCATGGTTAGTCTATCTACTCTGTGCTTTATTCCCTCCCTAGTAGTTTGTTATCTGACATGCAACCGGACCTCTGCCTTCCAGCAGTGTCGATCGGATGTCTAACCTGTCTCTAGCCTATGCTGGCTATTAAACTAAAACTTAAAGCTAAAACTAGCTATATAATCCTAGACCAGAAGGGATAAGGTTAACTACAATGTATAATAACAAGAGCTGTGAATTACTAAATAGGAGGAGTTGCATATAAACTTTAGTTCATTAAACAGGTTTACCTACTAATTGGAAGGTGACCACTATATAAATACTGTAGCACAGACCTAGCTATCTGGCAATGTGCATGTGGGATAAGAACAATAGGACAGAGATTCAGAGGATCCAGATGCTCACTCAAGAAATTATGGGCAGCTGCGGTTAAAACTTTTAGAACATAGGAATACTTGCTTAATTGTCTCCACTTCATGTCTGGGTAAAATTACAACAGCAGCAACTGCAATGGACAGGACATGTGGCTGTGATGTTCTCTCTCTCTTTACTTCCTCCTTTTGGGGTTTTCAAAGCCCCTCAATGAGTTAGGAAATGTTAATACATTATTATACATAACACTGTGATATTAGTGGCTAACAAAGGGCAGATCCCTACACAATTACCAGACCTGAGATCAGAAGTGTATTTCTAGGGTGCCTTCATATTGAAAAGGTTGAGAAGGCTGAATTAGAAACTCCTAGAAGATGATAGGGCTATAGCGTGCTAGAAAAGAGAGGGCTGTGCTGAGGCATTTACCCTATTGAAGCAAGTTAGCTTTTGAAATACTATGATTTTCTGTGCTTTTACCTGCAATTTGTTAAGGCTACTAACCTAATGCTTCTTCAAGTAGAATATAATATCTGAAATCAGTACAATGTATCCGTGTGCCACGGCACTGCTTTGGTCTTCTGTGTGCCATACAGTTGAAGATGAGCATATACAATCACCAACAATGCCAAAGTGGAACCCCAACCAATTTTCTTTTCTAGTGTTTTGTAAAGTGTTGGAAAGTTAAACATTTTGTTATATTTGCTGCCAGCATCCACCTTAGGACATGTTCCTTCACTTTTTGTTCCAGTGATCGTGCAAAAAGTCAGAGGAATCTCCCCGATGAGGACATAGGCAGCAAAAACAAAACTTATCAGAGATTCTAACCCTTCCTCGCACTACTAAAATGTAAGAATCTTTCTAATAGATTTACAGGCAGCAGTAAACACCAGGCAGAAATTCTAACCCTTCCCCAATATACACTCTGAAATGAATTGAAGGCAAAACTTTTTTCCCCTCTTTGGATAAGGTAATGGAGGTTTGTGACCCCTAACTACTACAGGAAGTGAGAGGAAACCATGGCTGGATCTAGGGGGGTGTTGGGGTGGGCTGTGCCCCTCCAGATTTCAGCTGTGCCCCACCAAAGCAAACAGTCCCTTCTCCTGCCTCCACCCCAGGACAGTCGCTAACTACTTCTTCCAGGAACATGACAAGGAAGGTGCACTGCATACAGGCAGGGTTCCATTGAGAGCTCCAGCAGCTCTCATCCTCCTTGTAAAAGAAGACACAGAATTCAGCATGGAATTAAAGGAAATCTTCTCCCCTGATCACAGAATTTTCTCTGCACACAGCCTGGTTTACTGCCAGGCTGAACGTGTATTTCCACCTCCACTCTATACTGAACGATAGCTGCACATTGACAGTCAGTCCAGTATAGAGTGGAGGTGGAGGTACACAATCAGCTGGGCAGTAAATCAGGCTGTGTACACTGAAGGTTCTGTTATCAGGTGAGAAACTTTACTTTGCTTTAACTCTTTAATTCTGTGGAATTGATTGTTTGGCTACTCATAGGCAAACCATACATTATGCAATTTTCTTTCCTTCAACCCCAGGTTGAAGGAAAGAAAATCGCTTGATTCCCTCAACAACACAGTTTGTGTTGATGGAAGAATCCCTCCTGTGGAGGTATTGTTTTCTGACAGTGGGAGTTTTCCCAGCCGTCAGAATACATTAATCACTGCTGGCGGCTATAGCTCCTGGCAGTAATCGTACAAAAAAAAAACCAGACAGGGTGGCTGTACTGAAGTCGATCAATAGATTGACTTCAGTACAACCAGTCTGCCCATACATGGATCGAAATTCAGCTATTTCTGGCTGAACCTGCCATATTTTGATCTGTCTATGGTCAGCTTTAGCCGCACTCCCTTCATTTTATCTTTTATTCTTGCTGTCTATAATTCAAGAGGGGCTCTTAGGTCCCTGATGTAAGAAGGAGGGGGACCTTGATGTAAAGGGGGGACTCTGGGGATGTGATGTAACTAGGGAAACTCTGGGGGCTCTCCTTTAAGGGAGTGACTCTAGGGACTCTGATGTAAGTGGGGTGACTCTAGGGACCCTAATGTTAGGGCAGCTCTGGGGTAAGGCTGATGAACCCCAGGGACCCTGATGTTAGGGGTGGGTGACTCTGGGGACTCTGATGTAAGGGGATCACTCTGAGGGGATAACTCTGAGGACCCTGATGTGAGGGATTTCTCTGGTGATCCTGACACAAGGGGGGGCGGGAGTGACTCTAGGGACCTTGATGTTAGGGGGGGGACTCTAGGGACCCTAATATTAGGGGGGCTCTGAGGACCCTGAGGTAAGGCTGAGGAACCCCGGGGACCCTGATGCTAGGGGGGGAGTGACTCTGGGGACCCTGTTGTGTTGGGGATTTCTCTGGAGACCCTGATATGTAAGGGGGGTTACTCTGGAGATCCTGATGTAAGTGAAGGAGGAAGGGAGGCTATGGGGACCCTGAGGTAAGGCTGAGGAACCCCATGGACCCTGAAGTTAGGTGGGTGACTCTTGGTACCCTGATGTTAGGTAGTGATCCTGATGTAAGGGGGATTACTCTGGGGACCATGAGGTTGGGGGGGTGACTCTTGGAACCTTGGGGGAGGAGGAATTCTAATGGCGATTCTTGATGTGGGGGAGGTTTGGAATCTGTTGTAAACAGGTGGGCTCAATCTGATGGTGTATGACATATGCTGTTTTGCATGTTACTCCTTGCATTCTATAAGTTATGCTTTACATTTACAACAAGCTCCTCCCACCTTTAGGAAAAAACAGTGCTCTGTGTAATCAACTACTGACCCCTGAACTCTGCATCTCTTACACCTGACCCCTGAACTCTGCCTCACTTACTACTGACTCCTGAACTCTGTCTCGCTTACTACTGACCCCTGAACTCTCCCCTACAAACTACTGACCCTATCCTTTGCCCTGCTGACCCCCTGTACACTACCCTACTGACCTCCCATCCTCTGCCCCACTGACATTTTTTTACTGCACCCCCACATTAGACAGGCTAGATCCAGCCTGGAAGGAAAACCCTAGTTGTCACCAGGGTCACCAGAAATAGTATTCCCATTAGAAGATTTCCCTACTATTCCTGTTCTGGGGACCAATACAAATGTGGTATTTTCTTTCACTTTTGGTGATAACTGTTGCCAGGACAAATAGAGAAGGTGAATCTTCCTAACAGGGACTGAGACAGCAATAAAAACCTGACAGGTGCTCTAATTCCTCTCCACTCTATCCAAAACTAAAAAAAAGGTTTCACCAACACGAGTATATTCTTCAAGCGCTAAGGGATTTGTAAGGACCAACAGAGCTGTAGTATAGATCAGGGGTCTCCAAACTTTCTAAACAACGGGCCAGTTTACTGTCCTTCAGACTTAAGAGGGGCTGGACTGTCAGCACTGGGAGTAGAAAAGGTCCCAGTGTCAGTGGGAATAAACAATGCTCCATTTTTGGTGTCAGTGGAAGGAATAGCACCCCATTCTTTGTGTTACTGAGCCCCATTGTTGGTGTCATTGGGATCAATTGTGCCCCCTCTTTGGTGTCATTGGGATGAATTCTGCCCCTTCATTGATGTCAGTGGGGGGCAATTATGCACCATTGTTGGTTTCAGTGGATAAAAATTGAGTCCCAAGGGCCAGATAAAAGCAAGCAAAGGGACGCACCTGGCCCCCGGGCTGCAGTTTGGAGACCACTGGTATAGACCATTCAAATATCACTTCTGGCTACATCCTGGTAAGCTGTGCTAGTGCTGCCCTTTTGAGATCTTGAAAACAGATATACAAAAAGAACAAAAGGGAGCAAAGACCTAGTGCATTACCAGGTATTACAGCCAATAGATTTTTTAGTGGAGGGGAATTAGAACACCTGTTAAGCTTTTATTGCTGTCTGTGTCCCCATTAGGAAGAATCACTGTATTTGTCCTGGCAATGGTTATCGCTTTCAGGGCTTGTCCATACCACAATTTTTGCATTCCAGATGCGTTTTTTGCATATGTGTTTACATGCATTTTTGATGCATTTTATTTTAATTTAAGACAATATGTGCTCTGGTGCGTTTACATGCTTTTACACATGTTTTGATGTGTTCCAGATGAAAAAAATGCAGCAGGTTATACTTTAGTTGAAAACACTGAACTGACCACACTGGTGTGATCTAGGGCCATTGGAATACATGGCAAACACTGTGCCTGCATTCTGGATGCAGTTTAAAATCGCACTGGATAGCATCTGCTGTGAACCAGCCCTCAGTTCTACTTTTGAACTCAAACTATAAAAAGAAAGTATAAAAACGTCTGTCAATATTTTAGTACAATAAATATTATGGGTACATGCTTACCCTTGTTACAGTAGAGAGCCTGAAAACATCATCTTTGATCTGTGTTGTCACATGCCCTTCATTACTATGGTTGTCTACCACTTCCAGCTGATAGCAGCTTCTGGGCTAGTAGTCTTTTAATTGAAAGCAAACCCTGACTGTTAATCAAGGAGATGACATCTTTAAGGCACATTGCTGTGTTGAATCACTTATCTTCCCAATAAATATTTCTTTGTTTTGTTCCCTCTCAGAAAACATCAGAAAGGATGGATGTGCCTATTCTTGCATATGATGAGTATCTTGTATCTCGATCAATTTACTCCGAACTCAACTTCCAGCAAGAAAATGAAAAGAAAGAAATTGTTCGGAAAAGTATTCCAAAAAGACTGATAAACAGCTGCAGGTGGGTAGTAGCTTTCACATAGTATATGCATTTATAAAACAGATCCATTATGTTTATTCATAATTTCTAATTGTGAGACAGTTTATCCACAAATCCAGAGAGGTGATTTGGACATTTATCCTGGCATTGAGCTCAGTGTGTGCTCATTGAGCTTTCCTTTTATACCACCATCCATGTCAATGTGAAGACAAACTCTTGTAAACATAATAAAAGTATATGGAATGTATCCCCAGAACCTGTGTATAAAAGACACACATTCATCCTGCTCTGTAATCTTTATCACCAGGATCAATCATCCGGAACATGGCATTTAACCCAAAAACTAAATGTAATATATTGCAGCATGTCAGTTCTTAGATGTGGTGGTTCCATTACTTTTTTAAAGCTTTTCCCCTTTATTTTCACCTGGCAAGCCGGCCAGGAAGTCTGTTATTTTTCAACTTCCCTTTAACAGACAAAGCTGTCCAGCAAAAATGGCAGTTATAGGGTTGGAACAAGTTATTAAATACTGACAGGAGTGCTTACTATGATTAGCTTCAGGGGTGGACTGACAACTCATGGGGCCCCCAGGCAATAGGGGATCATGGGGCCCCTGTGTCCTTGCCCAAACTCAACAAAGCCTATGAAAAAAGGTACCAGGGGCATCTCATGGGGCCCCCTACTGACCCCAGGCCCTCGGGCAGTGCCCGAGTTTTCAAATGGTCAGTCCGCCTCTGATTAGCTTTGATTAATTTATCTAAAACCTTTATAGCAAAAAGAAAAAAAACTGCAGCTGTAATTGCTTAAAAAGAGTTAGCTTCAGTTCAGCTGTACATTTTTAGACAGGTCCATCTAAATCTGCTTGCGCATCTTGTGCCACCCTCTCCCTAATTTGACAATGCCGCTGTCCAAAGGTGTCTCCATTGCTCCTCCATCCAGTGTTGAGACATGCCTAGACAGGAGGTGTTTTACTGGCAGGAACACCATGTGAATAAAAGGACAAAAGTCTAAAAAATAAAACTAATACAGCCACCACATTTAGGCTAGGTTCACATTAGTGTGAGCTGCGGGAAGCTGTGTAATCACACACCTGCCCATATCCACACTAAATAAAGAATGCCGTTTAGGCGATGCCTAGGGGTACCATTAGCCTTGATGTCACCCTTGAGGCCAAGGGATGTGACGATGAACATTGCTCGGTAACTGGAAGTGGCGGAGCAGCCATCTCAAGTGAGGTTATATTGCTATTTGGAGTTACAGGAAGCTGCTTGTGGATGGGAATTGGGAACTGGGGCGGACTGACCATTTGGAAACTCGGGCACTGCCCGCGGGCCCAGGGTCAGTAGGGGGCCCCATAAGATGCCCCTGGTACCTTTTTCATAGGTTTTTTTGAGTTTGGGCAAGGACACAGGGGCCCCATGATCCCCTATTGCCTGGGGGCCCCATGAGTTGTCAGTCCACCCCTGATTGGGAATACATGCGATTTTATGTTTTATCTAATGTAAGCATATGGAATAAAGCCTGGATCTTGTTTGATTTGATATACTACACTATATGGCTATTTTCTCTTTCTCTACCTATGGATGGCTCTGAGGAATATTAAGGCATGATTGGAAGGAAGGGATAACTTGGCATCTGATATAAATCCTGTGGGATAGTGCTGATGATTGTGGACCCACTGGAGTATTCTCTTAGAAGGCCTTTATATCACTTATTTAGGGTAAAGGTATTTAATTTAGTCACATAGAAGTGTCCACGGAGTGTTCACAGAGAAGTGTGTATATAGAAGTGTATACGGAGTGCTTCACTATCTCATGTGTTTTCATGATGTTTTTTGTGTGGTTTTGTGCTTGCACAATTTTCTACACGTATTTATATGATTTAATCACTGTTATACTGAGGATAATACACTATCCAGTTTCATTTTCATTTTTTGGAGGTATACAGCATTTTTGGAGACACATGGCGATTATGGATTAGAATTTGGGACTATTATATTGAAGAATAATTTTGGAATTTTGGAATTATTTCACTGTCACTAAAAAGGTTTATGATTTAAAATTTTGGACTTTCAAGGGTGAAAGAAGGATTTTTGAGTGTCAATGTATAGGGTATTTATTGTATCACAGTTTGTTATTGTTTTGGATAACAATTTTGTTTTTATCATATATTAGAACTGAGAATGAGCTTTAGTTCGCTTTTCATATGAATGGGTCCCATGGGGAAACCCAATGGCTTCATTCATATCCAAATCAACAGTTGGTTCATTCTTATGTGGACCCTGCTGTAATTTGAATATGAATGAGCTGTGGCAAAGCTTTTGCAGGACAAAGCCCCTTCCCCCCTGTACATGGCAGAGCAGAACTAGGATAAAATTGTTGGCAGAGTGACTGAGAAAGAAGCCCATAACTGTGCTGCATCTACTTTGGAATCTACTCTGCATGGAAGATTTTTAATTACTCTAAATTTAACCAGTGTAATGGCAGTGTTGATACTACAGATGGGAAATGTATCTGAGGAGTATTACTAAGCAGTTTCTCAACACTTCCAGGAAAATGATGCTCCTATAGGTCTGTTAATGTCAAATGAAAACATGATTACAAAAGCAAGGTAACAGAGTAGATTTTGTTTAATCTAAGCTATAAAATGTACTGTCTACCATAAACATACTATGAATCACATGGGGAATTAAGTGTACCGATAATCAAAATGTATGTAAACCAGCAAGAAATACATTATAACATTTAAACCATCTACAGTTTTTTTTATTTCTGTTCATATAAATTCATTAAAAGAATATACTTCACAAAATTGCAAGCTGTTACATAATTTTGTCTTTCTTTTCATATATACACTTACCAGCCACTTTATTAGGTATAGCTGTTCAACTGCTTGGTAACACAAATTGCTAATCAGCCAATCACATGGCAGCAACTCAACACATTTAGGCATCTAGACGTGGTGAAGACGACTTGTTGAAGTTCAAACGGAGCATCAGAATGGGGAAGAAAGGGGATTTAAGCATCTTTGAATGCAGCATTGGTGTTGATGCCAGACAGGATGATCTGAGTATTTCGAAAACTGCTGATCTACTGGGATTTTTACGCACAACAATCTCTAGGGTTTACAGAGAAAATATCCAGTGAGCTGCAGTTATGTGGATGAAAATGCCTTGTCAGAGGTTAGAGGAGAATGGGCAGACTGGTTTGAGATGATAGAAAGGCAACAGTAACTCATGTCAATATGGACCAAAATCTCTGAGGAATGTTTCCAACACCTAGTTGAATCTATGCCATGAAAAATTAAGGCAGTTCTGAAGGCAAAAGGGGGTCCAACCCAGTACTAGCAAGGTGTACCTAATAAAGTGGCCGGTGAGTGTGTATCTCATGAAAAAAGTAACCTCCAATTTTTTAGAATATTGCCTTATCGGTTTATGCAGGTTATTTATTACTGAACAAATATTAGATTATCATTCAACTTTACAGATGATAATTGCAGAGGGAGGAGATCACTTCTTAACATGTTTCCCACATATTAAAGCTGCTTCTTCAGGAGAGAGAAAGTAATAAATAATTTTGCTTATAACGCTTTGCTAATAAGGCGCACACAATCCAACCAAGCATCCCACATGGGACGGGGTGGGGGAGGCGTGGGCAGGGGCATATCTGCCGCGAGGCAAACAAGGCATCTGCCTTGGGCAGCACTTTTCATGGGGGCGGCACCACCCCCAGGCAGAAGGGACTAGTGCTCTCGCTGCAAAGGGCTGTACTTGGCCAGGGGGGCGTGCTCGGGCGGGTTCGTGTGTGCTCGGCGGCGAGGATGGGTAAGGAGACAGAGAACCTGTCAGCCATGGAGCTGGCTGGAGAGGGGGCTGGGCGGCACATAGAGGACCTTGCATTTCTCTTTTGCTCTATGTGCCGCCAGTCACCTCCCCTATCCATCTCCTGCATGCGGTCAGCTACTGTATGCTCCCCCACGGCCGCCCCCCCCCCTCCAGCACTGCAGGCGATCTGTCAGCATATGCAGTCCCCAGTGCTGACAGTTTCCCCCCCCTTCCCTCACACAGACGGGAGAGGAAAGAGAAAGCTGCCCCTCCTCCTCCTGTCCTCTATTCCTGTTTCTGCCCCACCCACACTTCCAGCCAGCCTTGTGCATTCTTTCCCCCTCCCTCTCTCTCTTCCCCCCTCTCTCTCTCTTCCCCCTCCCTCTCTCTCTTACCCTCTCCCTCTCTCTCCCTCTCCCCCCTCTCTCTCTCTCTTCCCCCTCCCTCTCCCTCTCTCTTCCCCCCTTCTCTCTTCCCCTCTCCCTCTCTCTCTTTCCCTCCCTCTCCCTCCCTCCCCCCTCTCTCCCCCCTCCCCTCTCTCTCCTTCTCTCTCCCTCTCTCCCCCCTCCCTCTCTCTCCCCCTCCCTCTCCCCCCTCCCTCCCCCCCCTCCCTCTTCCCCCTCTCTCCCCCCCTCTCTTCCCTCTCTCTCTCTCTCCCTCTCCCCCCTCCCCCCTTCTCTCCCTCTTCCCCCTCTCTCCTTCTCTCTCACCTCTCTCTCCCCTCTCCACCCGCCTCTCTCTCTCCTCCCCCCTCTTCCCCATCTCTCTCCCTTTTACCCCCTCCCTCTCTCCCCCCTCCCCCATCTCTCTCTCTCTTCCCCCTCCCTCCCCACCTTCCCTATCTCCCCCCTCTTCTCTCTTTCCCCCTCCCTCTCTCTCCCTCTCTCTATCCCCCCTCTCTCTCCCATCCCTCTCTCTCTCCCTCTCCCCCCTCTCTCTCTTCCCCCCCCTCTCCCCCTCTCTCTTCCCCTCCTCTCCCTCCCTCTCTCTTCCCCCCTCTCTCCCTCTCTCTTCCCCTCCTCTCCCCCCTCTCTTTCCCCCCTTTTTCTCCCCCTCTCTCTCTTCTCTCCCCCCTCTCTCCTCTCCCCCCACTCTATCCCCCCATCTCTCTCTCTCTCTCTCCCTCTCCCTCTCTCTCTCTCTCTCTCTCCCTCTCCCTCTCCCCCCTCTCTATCTTCCCCCTCTCTCTCTCTCCCCCCCTCTCTCTCCCCCCTCTCTCTCTTCCCCTCTCCCCCCTCTCTCCCCCTCTATTCTCTCTTCTCCCCTCTCTCTTCCCTCTCTCTTTTCTCTCTCTCTCCCACCCTCCTCTCTCTCTCTCCATCCTCTCTCATCCCCCCCTTCCCTCCCCCTCTCCCCCCCTCTCTCCCTCTCTCTTCTCTATCTTCTCTCTCCTCTCTTCTCTCTCCTCTCTCTCCCCTCTATCTCCCCCTTCTCCCTCTCTCTCCTCTCTCTCTCCCTCCTCTCGCTCCCTCCTTCCTCTCTCTCTCACTCTGATTGGTGTCAGTGGGAGGAATAGTGCCCCATAATTAGTGCCAGTGTGGGAGGTATAGTTTCCCATCATTGGTGTCAGTGTGGAAGTAATAGTACCCCATCATTGGTGTCAGTGGGAGGAATAGTGCCCGATTGTTGGTGTCAGTGGAAGAAATAGTGCCCCATTATTGATGTCAGTGGGAGGAATAACGCCCCATCGTTGTCAGTGGGCGGAGCTCTAATAGGAAGAGATAGGGCCTAAATAGGAAGGGGTGGGGTTTACAGATTAAGGGGGGAATCTTAAACAGGAAGGGGTGGGACAAATTTAGATGCTGGGGGGGTGCCCGATTTTAGTCTTGCCTAGGGCAGCACAAAACCAAAATACACCACTGGGCGTGGGCAAGGGTGTTTAAAGACCTGCAAGGAGCCTCATTTATATCTTACATAGGTGTATCATATGTCAATGAAAAAAATCTCAAACATCCAAAGGACACTACAATTTGATTGTTTATCGGGTTGCAGATTGAGTACAGACGATCCCAAACTTGAATATTATCAACAGTTTAATGATGCCAACATAACCCAAACAGGTAATAAGTGCCTAGTAAAGTCCCCATCAAACAAGTTCTTTAAGACTATGCAATTATGAAAAATAAATGTGAATAAAGCACGTGGGCCATGTGGTTTTCACTCTTAAGTCATAAGTCCCGCTCTACGTCCTTGATTTGCTTGAGCAAAATATGATACAGTCCCTGAAGTGCCAGCATTATGATGCCAAATAAGTGAGGACACCCTGGATACCTTAAAAGCACTGCCAAATCCTCACACAGAGGGATTGAAGCATAAATCTACATTTTCATAAGCTCCAAGGTGATGGGCACAAATATTTCAAATGCTGAGCATGCAGACACTGTGAATGTGCTGACCCTGTTGAGAGAGCCAGACCATTAACTCCATTTACTAATAATGAATCTAAATTAAAGTATTCCTTCACATTCACCGGTCTGTGGAAAATTTGGGGCAGGGGACAGCATCCTGCAAGGGAGTCTTTCCTAGGACATTCATCTATACTTAAAACACCTGCCAACCTAAGCTGACTTAAAGGCCCTTGTTCACAGAAATGGAACCTACATATCAACATAGCTTAAATGAATTTAAAACAGAAATCACATCTGGATCAAGGGCTCTTAGAGGTCACTGGAGCTAAGGAATTATTACTTACTTTGATAGGCATCTTTAATCAGATTTTGGAAAATTCAACTAATCAGTCTATGGAAACATAAAGAGTTCTAAAGATCCTCATACTGAAGGGTGAGGATATCAACAAGCCCAGAGATATGATCTGTAAATTGTTTCCTTACAATAAAAAGAGGCTAACATGAAAAACATGAGATAGTGTCCCTTCTGACTTTGATTTGGCTAAGATTTAATGCTTTCCAGTCCCCATGATGCAGAGGGTGTGGAACCCCTCCTGGACTTGCTCTGGAAATAAAAAGTATTATATTGCTGGGGGGGGGGGGGGGGGGTCCCATTTCATTTTACAGCAAGTAGAGATTACTGTATCCAACAGCATCCCTACAGGGGAAAAGATAGGCTTCCTGAAAACCCTGTGGATATCCCAGATTGGATCGAAGACGTTACAGTTCCTCCACCTACAGAAGACTGAAGTTTGGTGTGCAACAAACATTGGAGATTAAGACAATCAGGAAAACCATTTGCTAGTCACCTGTTTTTTGACCAATGATTACTCTGCCCTGTAGACATCTACTCTCTGATTGGAATACTTTCACTTGTTTGAGACATAATTCTTTTGAATGGCTACAACCAAAATAGGGATCTGGAAATTTGTACTCCTTTCCTGATATGAGTAGGCAGCATATGACAGTATGACAGAACGCTATAGGAGAGTGACAGTGGAACGCTTATCTCGTCCCACAGATACTGCTCTCGGTCACCAACAGGCCCTTCGGCGAAGTGTCTGTGACCCATACTTCATTTATCTTGAGAGACTATACTTGTTTTATGCTTTACAATACCTAGTCAATACTCGGCAATTGTTTACAGGTGTAGCTGAGCTAAAATAAGTGCCAACATTTTTTTTTATTATTTCCGCAACTCGCAACAAGAAAACAAAACAGCAGCCAAAGCGTTTGAAAAGTCACAAATCCCCCTTCATCCCCCCTTATCTCCCTTCATTGTGGAGGTTCCATTATACTACCACTGATTCTGGAACAACTATTTGACTGTTGTCCTAAACATCTCCTGCTATAGTACAGATTAATTTTTTCCCTGGAGCTCTTCTTTTTGAGTCCACTATACATTTTGATACAGTGTCTTAAGCTTTGAAGAAGAGGGAACCATGACCCCTGAAATGTGTTGGCTGTCTTTTGTTTCCTCGTTGACACTTGTCAGAAAAATGGAAAATTTTGGATATTTGTTTGGAGCTTATGTAGGCTTCACTACATTTGGGTTTTTCAATGTAGGTGACCCCCTCTTCTTGAGAAAGGGGGGGAGGGGTGTCCTTTTGTGGATAGTTGCCAAACCCAAGGTATCAGACTCAAACACTACTTTTTCTACAAGCTGAAGATTTGTGGTCAATGCCTCAAATCTACTTATCATTGGAATGAAATTTAATACTGCAGAGTTACATATACCAAAGATAAATCTTCAAGACTTTTCAGGTTAACCATGTTATGTGGCAGCCTGACAATCGTATCTGCTGCTCACTTAGGATTTTTATTGATGAGGGGAGGGGGAGCTGGTAATGTGTGATGGCTTCCCACTCTACCCTCCTAGACCTGCCCCCTGTCCAGATGGGAGTATTTTCTAGGATGCAGATACTCCTGTGTGGGAAACCTGTATCTCCTGGGTTTGGAGCTGGGAACATGTATGTGTGTAGAACTGATATACTGTTTACATATTTTTGTTCCCTTTATGGGAAATCTTTATATGTCTTTACTGTAACCATGACAGAGTTGAAAGTTATGACCTGCGATGTAAGAAAGCTTGCTCGCCCACCAAGCAAAATAGAATTTGAGGTGAACTCAAGTGATCCATATATTATTACGGAAAAGGAAATGCATTTTACTCTGACATTTTACCCACACATACCTTGGATACCTCATGGTAAATCTGTGTTCTCAGTTGCAGCACTTAAAGTGGTAGTAATCTCTTAAAAAAAATAAAATAAAAAAATGGCACCCTGCAGGTTTAAGTCATAATGTACTAGTATGTACTGTATACTATCACAGTATGAGAAACTTACTTGGCATAATGTGCCCTACAGCGCTGTGGTGTCTCGGATCCTGTGGGTCCTGGGCACTTTGCCTGGTCTTTCTTCCAGGTTCCATTTTTACGACCGCTTGAATGGCCGGGCCACAATGATGTCACTCCCATGCATGTGCAGGGGACCCACATCATCTGGGTGCAGATTGGGTGGTGGTAATGCACGCTGAACTGTTCAGTGTACATCACAGCTGACAGACAGGAGAAGCATTCATGACATAAGAGACCGATAACTCTACTTTACAGCAATTTTTTTTTAAAAAGTGGGTTTAATACCACTTTAAAGTGTATGTTACCCAAACATTTTGTATTTCTGATATGTGTCTGCATTACCATGTATTTTTTTAAAAAAGTATCCTGTTCTCTTTCCATTGCTTCCTTTGTGTGAAATTTCTGGTGATCCTGCCAGTCCTGCTTTCCTATGTCAAACTGAAAACGCTAGGCATAGAAGCACATCCATCCCAGCCTTGTTAGTTTTCTTTTTTGCATTCTACTTGGGAGCACATTTTGCCTGACTGTTGACACAATTCCCTGCAAACTCCTTTTATTGGCAAGATCAGTGTCCTGCTGTTTCTCTGTCTCCTGCTGACATGATCCTCCCTGCAGTCTCCATCACTCAGCTCTCTAAGCTCCTTATGCAGCTGAGAACAGAGGTCATGTGATTATTAAAAAAAAAGTACATATACTTTTTTATATATTATATACACACAGACTCATTTTACCTTTCATTTCTATTTGAAATGTATTTTGTTAATTTAAAAGGTGAGGGTTCACTTATACTTTAAGCATTTTCAACAATGACTCTAACAACTAATGCTGTCAGACTGTTGGCGTCTTCAGCATGTTTCAGAGACAGATTTCACATACCTTTCTATATTATACCAGTCTTACTCATGAATAGACATGGTGATGATTAACCGGGATATCTCAATAGAATCTCTAAAGTGGCCATTAATCCTATTACACTTTCAGATGCCTCTGTAATGCTTTCCATGTCATTACCCATGGCAGGACAGAAATAACGGGCATGGCATCGGAATGAAGATCCAGAATATACACATGTATTTGTTTGTGAGTTGGTGATAACTTTACATAAAGGCAACCGTACTAGCATAATCTTTATTTAAATGGGTGACAAATAAATACTGTATAATAATAATAAATACTGTATAAATACTGTATAATAATAATAAAATCTTGACATGCACCATTATGCATGCACCTACAAATTTTGAAAAGCATAGTTCATGTCTATGGATGGATTTTCATTTACATACAGTATTAAATCCCAAACAGCCACTGGTAGACACAAAATGTGTGTTCTGTATAAAACTCTATTATTATTATAGTTCTTTACCCATTTCATTGTATACTTTTTTGCTGCATTCAAAGTTTTAAAGAAATATGTATTGTGTGATTGTTATGACTAAATTGTTGTTGTTTGACTGACAGTTGCACAC
This sequence comes from Staurois parvus, assembly GCF_062004578.1. Lineage (NCBI taxonomy): Eukaryota > Metazoa > Chordata > Amphibia > Anura > Ranidae > Staurois > Staurois parvus. Next base: position 16,576,807 of record NW_028317815.1, on the reverse strand, counting down.
CTGTAACAGCTCGCCAAAAACTTAAGAAATTTTTCCCTGTCCTTAACTGGCTGCCCAAATACCGATGGAAAGAATGGCTTGTACATGACCTTGTCTCAGGACTTTGCACAGGACTCGTCGCCACTTTACAAGGTATGCTTTTTCCTCATATGAGTTTGTTCCTTGTGATATATTTTACTAAACATTTATACTTCAATCTTTGAATAGCAGCCTTGTAGGTATGGCTGAACTATCTTTTTCCTGCTAGTGATAGAAAGTAATAGGGGAAAAAAAGGTTTTAAAAAGTATTAAAAACTGCCACAAAACAAAGAAAGTGGGTATGTTGGAGATCAACAAGATTTTGACCAACCTAATAAGTGTATTTAGTGAATCAAGGTCAAAGGATTGATCAAAGTTGGGATCATAGTCATTGAATGGTTCTTATCCTTAGCCTACTGGTTCCTTTGCAGATCTAATTGGTTTTGCATTGTAGACATCTGCCTGGTGACATTTAATATGTCCATATCAGCAAACATGTATAGGATATACTGTACAGTTACATTGAGTTCACTAACAGAATTATTCAGATAAAATTATTACATTGCCCTGCAATAAATAGGTAAGAATGCTAGTCATTGAGTGCATTGCTTACATTGATTAGGGTACATCTTATCTGTTTTTTTTAATATGATTGTACTGTGATCAGTGCTTGAAGAAGTCAAAGGGCTTCAAGATATGTCAGTGTGACCATGACATTTTATCTATAACTTTCTTATACCAATCTCACTACATAATATTTTTATTGTTAATCTGTGCTTTCTGATACTTACAAAGTGAATCTCACAATGCACGTTGAACTCTCTTAGCCTTGTAGCATATATAGATAGAATAGCCTTCATTAAAATATAACTGTTTCTCACAGCTGAGCACTTTTTCACCTTTTGATTAGATAGGATGCACGAATATAGATTGTGCCTGTACTCCATATTGATGTGAAGTGCTAAAAGCAGACATTCATTGCATAATGTTAAAAAAATAAGTTCTGCCCATAAACCTATAGCATTTGATTCCAAACAGCCAATTGTGGAAAACAGAATTCACATCTACAAGGATCCCTCATTCCTTCTTTGTTCTTAGTCTTGGCCAGAAGACATGTTCTCGCTCTGAAAAAAATCAACTAACAAAAGCCTTCACTATTCCAAACCCGATTTTTTCCAGTATGGCACCTAATTGTCACTAAAGGACCACCGGAATAAAACTTAACCTTTAGTAAGGATTATGATCAAATGTATAGCAAAGACTGTGTGTGCTTGTTTTACTTATGGGGCGGAATAGTAGACTTCATAAATACATAAAGTATTCCGAACATACAAAAAAAGTTTGTGATGAGTAATTTTTTAACTTGTCCAGAAGAAAAAAAAAAAACAAAGTTTGTACAGAAAGCAACAAGCCTAAAAGTCCCCACTACCAATTCTGCACCATAATTCTTATGCAGAACCAAGGGGACATACAAGAAACCTCAGAAAATCATATCAAGGTCCATGAGGTAAAGATCATTGAATGGATGTCGTGTTTTAACAGCTTAAATCAATGTGTTTGCCTATACCAGTGATAAATATGCTCAGCACAATATTATGCCCCATTCAAAATGGACCATTTTTGGAGGTGCTACATTTTCGCAAGGGAACAGTGACTTTAGGGATAATGGACGGCTCCCTATTTCACCGTGCCCCTCCATGAAAACAGAACTGGACTGTTAGAGAGGTCACTAAAAATTTAACATGGAGTTAAAAGGTCGCTTTCCTAAAAAAAAAAAAAAAACGTATGGGCCTTCCCCAAAAAAAGAAAAGATTCAAAGAGATAACAATTAAGCACCTCTAAAACCGCACCCTTGTCCTGTAGTAATGTTCTCTCTCTGCTCTGTAGTAAAACTCACTTAGTAGCTGTCTGCTTTTTGGTGTTTTTGATCACAAATAACTGCATGAGTGCACTGCAGCATGGAAATCATAATTTCAGACATGATCTGTGGAACTGTAATAACACCTCTCAAGGCACACGGACTAAAACGGTGATATGTATAAACGCTATTGGTATCCCTAGATATGTTAAGATAACTAGTATGCTTTAAAAGTACACTAGAGGTAGGCCAGTATTCCTTGTCAAACTGGTTGTTGACATATGGCACCACCTACTTGAGTGAGCCAGCCATTTGGAACAAAAATTGCGTCCAGAACATTTAGGATAACATGAGGGTGGTGAGTCCATTTGGGGGCCATAAGAGAGGAAAGAGACACTCATACCTAACTCCCATAGTGGACAGACACCACACACCAGTGTTCTGTCCCAGAGACTAGCTTTACTTGCATTGCTATGTCCTGCTGAGCATGCTGTTAAGTGTGCCTCAGTAGTAAGATATACATTCTGCTCAGTGAACTGGTACTGCACCTGACCAAACTTTTCCGTCTGCTCTGGTGTTTTGTTCTTCATCTGTGATTCCTATTGCTATGTTTATTATGACTCTTACCTTCTCTGAACTCCCTGTCCTGGGTCTATGTTATGACTCTCTCTGTATTCCACATGGCCTTACCTGTGCCTGTTTTATGATTCTGACTTAGCACCACCTGCCGTAACTACACCTTGATTATGGACTATGCTGTAATCTACTGTTTTGATGTTTTGTTGTGGCCACCTTCTGTACTTCAGCTGACATTACTAGGGTGATGCTGAGGGCTGCAAGACAGGATCTCTGTGTTCAAACCAGTACTTCTTGCATGTATTCCTAATGGAGACCGAATGCTTCCAAGAATCTGTGCCTCAAGGAACCCCAATCCTTTTATTTGGATACAAAGAGTCTAGGATCCCTCATCCAGGATGTATTTAGCCAAAAGGCAAGCATATACATATCTGCTTGTGTTAGTAAAGGTTTACAGTGAGATAAATATGTATGCTGCCATTGCTCATCTTCTCCTTAATTAACCACTTGCCTACAGGGCACTTATAACCCTTCCTGCCCAGGCCAATTTTCAGCTTTCAGCGCTGTCGCACTTTGAATGACAATTGCGCAGTCATGCAACACTGTACCTATATGAAATTTTTAAATAGAGCTTTCTTTTGGTGGTATGTACTCGCCGCTGGGTGTTTTTTTTTGCTCTATAAACAAAAAAGAGCAAACATTTTGAAAACAAAAGCTTTCTTTGTTTCTAATATAGAATTTTGCAAACAGGCAATTTTTCTCCTTCACTGATGTGCGTTGATGAGGCTGCACTGATAGGCAGCACTGATAGGCAGCACTCATGAGGTGGTACTGATAAACAGCACTGATGAGCTGGCACTGATAGGCGGCACTGATGGGCACTGATAGGCGGCACTGATGGGTGGCACTGACTGACGGCACTGACTGGCGGCACTGCTGGGCACAGATGGGTGGCATTGTTGGGCACAGATGGGCGGCACTGGTGGGCAGCACTGATCATCAGGGCACTGATGATCGGTGCTGATCTGTCCTCTGAAATTGCCGGTTATCGGCAGTACTTTCCTCACTCTGTGACACCGTGAGGAAAGTGCAGCTGATAACCAGCAACTGCATTCACCAGTGATCTGCTGTGTCATTGGACACGGCTGATCACGTGGTAAAAGGCCACTATGATTGGCCTTTTACCACATCACGTGATCAGCTGTGTCCATAATACACAGTGTTCACAGAGATTGCCGGGTGCACGTGAGAGTGCACGTTCTGGGAGGATGACATATGGGGGTTTATTTACTAAAGCTGGAGAGTCCAAAATCAGACTCCCTTCTGCATAGAAACCAATCAGCTTCCAGGTTTCATTGCCAAAGCTTCATTGAACAAGCTGAGGTTAGAAGCTGATTGGTTTCTATGCAGAAGGGAGTCTGATTTTGGACTCTCCAGCTTTAGTAAATAAACCCCATGATGTCCTCCCAGAACTGGCCGGCCACAATGTAGCTGTCATTCAGCTATCTGCGGTCGGCAAGTGGTTTTTAAAGTGCTAGTTGCCTGGCTGCCATTATGATATTTTGCCGTCACTACTTTGTGAGTTACTAACCTAGAATAAGGGTATACTTTGTGAAGTTGGAAGTTCTGACTTGCAAAACTTCCTTCAGACAATGACCTACTAAGTAGTGAAGGCTAGAGGATCTGCAAGATGGTCAGGCCACTAGCATTGTTATAGGTGCACAATGATGGCACTAGACATGTGTCTTCTATAACAGGTTTCCTTTAATGCCTTTTAATACTGTGGAGGTTTCTCTTATCCAGCAGGATGGATTGGACAGATTCTCTAGCAGAACTCTATGACAAATAAAATTACCATATATTTTGTTTGATTGCAGGTCTGGCTTTTGCATTACTTGCTGAGGTTCCTGTTGGATACGGTCTTTATTCGTCATTCTTCCCCATTCTGACATACTTCTTCTTGGGAACCTCTCGGCACATCGCAGTTGGTAGGTAACATGACCAAATAGCCTTGTTTAGTTTTAGTGATTTCTTATGTATAAAGACTAAAGGAAAGTAAATATCTTTATATAGCCCATAGCAGCCAGCTTGATTCTTAATTAAAGTGATATTATATCCTTGTATTTATTTTCCAAAAAATAAAAAGATGTTATTCTTACCGGCTCTGTGAAAGCCACTCCTCCGTTTGTGCGTATTTCCCCATAGCAAGCCATGTGTGGTCTTGAGTCAGGCTGTGTGTGTCCATAGACACACACAACATGGCTCACTGATGCCCCTGCTAGTTCCTCACAGGATTTGACTGACAGCAGCAGGACCCAATGGCTCCTGCTGCTCCCAGTCTGTCCTATGAGGGCAGTAAGAGAGACCAGTGCTGCACAGCTCTGCATCAGTAGAGGACTCGGGTAAGTATTTAGGGAGGGAAGGGAAACAGCAAGTGGAAGGTTTTATCCTTACTGCAGGGAATGCAGTAAGGAAAAAAACCTTTTGACATTAGAGCCACTTTATATTCTAACCAGATCTAAATTTAAAGTTAGAATCATCTTGGTCTTTACTTTTCACCATATGGAACTGATTATTTGTGTGTGTTAATGTTTTGAGTATTTTTATGCAATTTAAACATTTTAAATGTTTGATGAACGCACCGAGACATGGTGATACCCATTTATCATGTAGGCCCCTTTCAGATGGGGGGACGGGACCCATCAGTAGATCCGCCTGCTCAGCGGAGATCAGCAGAGAGACAGGTCTGTGTCCGCTCCGCTGCTGCAGAGCGGACACAGACACAGCCCGCTGTTTTCTACGGGGCAAGCAGATGGCAATGGACTGTCTATCTATTTCCACCCGACTGTTATCCGATCCGATCTGTTAGACAGATCCGTCTGTTTTAGCGTACAGGATCAGAGCGAATGCGGCGGGTGTCAGCAAACACAAGTCCCCTGACAAGAGCCGCTCCATAGAGAGCTATGGATGGTCCGATCGGGTTCAAATGAACAACTGACAGGCAGACCTAATCAGACCATCTGTCTGAAAGGGGCCTTATTCATTTATTATTTATTTACTTATACAGCAACACATTTCTATATTTATACATAAAACACTTCTTTTTTAGCAGCAGGTCAGCATAATGATGTTTTAATTAAAGGGGAAGTACACCCAAAGCTTGCTTGGCTGTACTTTTGTGGATCACAGGAGTGCAGTTTGTTCTGCACTCCTGTGACCTGTTTTCAGCCAACAGTGGGCTAAAGCCTGCTGTCAGCTGACGTCACAAAGCTGGTCCAGGCTGGGGAAAGATCGCAATCATATGGTTGGGATCCACCCAGGAGCCTGGCCTGGCACCTGGCTCAGTCTCTCAGTGAGTCTCTGATGCCTGAGCCAGTCACTCCTGCTCCTCCACAGCTCAGCACTTCAGTGAGCACTGGGGTGGGGCAGAGCAGACACCGCTGATCGCTCAGTTCTCACCCTTAGAGCTAGCAGGGGACAGATGCCGCATCAGATCGATGCTGCATCTACCTAGATAAGTGCGATTTTAAAATTAAAAATCTTCCCATACTTCTAAGTACCCCCAGTTATTAATTTTCTGCCACTACATAAACTAAAGTGAAAGTAAACTAATGTTGAACAGCTGTGATTTAAAGTAGATCTAAACACAATCACTAAAATCTCTTATTAGCTTTAACATGTTATTGTCATGTTTAGAGTTGTTTTTAAATCTGCAGTGTCATTTAAATAATACTTGTTGATCTTACCATGAAGGGGTTTATTTAGTCCCTTCCCTTAATGGGATGACAAATGTCTCCAAGCTTTGCTTCTCCTATGTCCCCATCTCACATGCAACCAGATGGAGACTCTAGGTGGCCATGCTGACACATTTCTCAGGTATGGTCCTGCTTTGTAACTATGAGGAAGCCAATCCAGACAGTGCTCGAATGAAAGCATGCTACACAGTGCTTTAGCAAAATAATTCCAGCTAGGAATCTATTATGAGTGGTTATTCCTTATTGGCATTCTTTCCCAATAGGACCATTTCCAGTTATCTGTTTGATGGTGGGACAAGTCGTGCTGGCCATGGCTCCAGATGAAAAATTTATTATTACTAACTCTACAGAATCAAATGGAACAATGATAGATTACGAAGCCCGGGATGCTGCAAGAGTTGTCATTTCAAGTACACTGAGCTTCTTGATTGGAATTATCCAGGTAATGCTTGTCATATTTCTTATACTACAGTACATATTATAGCAGCACATTCATGCACATATTTTATATTGTAAAGTGCTGAGCAAACTGTCCGCGCTATATAAATCCTGTATAGTAATAATTTTTTGCAAAGCAAGTGTCACATGAGAGATCAATACGGCTGTGATGGTACTTATGTGATTGAGTCAGTTGGGAGGATACTCTCTTACAAATACTGCATGTCTGACATGATCTATTTGTCAATCTTTAAGGCCTCATGTACACTGAGTGTTTATTCCCTGTGCCAGAGATCCCGTTTTTTTTGTGCGGGGGGGTGGAAACCACAGGCACACCATCCAGCCCCTCTGTACCCCAGTGTACCGAGTGGCACTAACGTTTAGGGGAGTATGTGAATGCCTGCAAGAAGTCTGCTGTCTGGGCATTTGTCCCTGGGTGCATACTGCCCGAAACGTATGTACTATTTGGTGCCCCATCCAGATACAGCATTTTTAAACCTCTTGTACAGTTTTACAGGCTGCTATCAGCAGGGCTGGATGGTGCGCCTGTGCCTTACACATGTACATAAATTCTGGGATCCCATGCACAGGGGCCAAGTGCTTGATGTGCATGAGGTATAATGAAAAACAAAGGCAGGATATTTATTACAAACAGTGTACAAAATAAAAGCCTTATACTGTATGTCCTTAAAATGACAATGAAAAAAATGATTTAGGCAGGCAGAATACTCATAAATTTAATGTAACGTTGAAGTGTTACTAAACCCACAACAGTAAAATCAGTCTGTAAAACATGCTTGTTATACTCACTGTGGAACTTATGGGGTTAATCCTCTGCATTGTGTAAAAATAATGTTTGATCCTGACTTCTCTGATCCTCCCCTTCTTCCAGTACTCCTCTTACATCTCTTGATAAGACATAGTGTGATCAGTCACTCTGCACATGCTCATGTTTGGTGTGCATTGCTAGAGAGGTTTTTCATCTTGGGAGTGTGCATGTGATCAGCACAGGGCCAATCAGCACTGTTCAAACAGATGTCAGGGGTTCTGCATCCTCCTAGAGCAGAAAGAAAACTCCTCCTGCAAGCTTTAACCAGTGCTCTGCTGGGCACTGATAGAAGTCACAAGACTACTCTAACTGCTGATGAGAAAAGGTATTTGTAAGTTTATACTTACTAAAATGGTTGCATTTTGATGTTCTATGTACTGTGGGAGAATAGATATAGTGAATGCAGGGTCCTGGGTTTAGTAACACTTTAACATATATTTAGACTGCTAAAAATTGCTCTACATGTAAAAATTCCTCTAATATACACAGGTTGTGTTTGCAAGCAACAATCTCAGGAAACAGCACAGTCCACACACAGTGCTAAGGTCAAAATACTGAATGGGACCTAACTACTTAATACATTAGGTCAATGTTCAAAGTGTGTGGCATTACGTCTTCGGGGAAATGTTCACTCATTCTCCCGTTCTCCTATGTACAATATATTAGGTTCTGAGTTTCTTGATTAGTGTGAGGGACATATTAGGCTCTTTGAGTACATTTTTCAGCATCTTTGTTTTTCCCAATTCTTTATGCCTTTTGGTGGCTGTTAATGTGCTTATTACTGTGAGTGTAGCTTGATATGTACTACATAGACAGCACACCTAGTTATTAATCGAAGCAATCTTTAAGTCTATTAAACAGGTAATTGAGGCAGGTAATATCTTTATGGTTTGTTTGTAGTATTTGTAACAGAGTTCTGTCCATAAAATCTTAGTAATATAGCTGTGTTTTTAGATATTATGTTGGGCGATACAGATACAGAACTGTCTCTTGAGAAGACACCATTGCCTTGTCCATGCAGAGCAAAGTGACATTGTTCTTGCAAAGGGAGCCCCACTCCCTTTAATATTCAGCTTGCCTGTGTTCTCTCACCACTTCTTTCTTCATTGCCAGGAGATTGCAGAAGAATCAAGTGTAAAAATTGCTCGTTTTAGTGAGTAATTACACGTGTTTGTGCATTTTACAGGCAAATGGCATTGAGCATAAACTCATTCTACTGTCCAGAATTTTAATGTATTCTGGGCACTGGAATAAATTTACACGCATACACATGAGTTTATGTGCACCTATACATGTGCGTGTGTAAAATATGCTCATAAGTGCCTCTCGGAACACAGCTTTGGGGCATTTTTTGTATCCTGGACACTGGAATAAATTTACACGCATACGCATGAGTTTATGTGCACATATGCATGTGCGTGTGTAAATTATGCTAATAAGTGCCTCTCAGAACACAGCTTTGGGGCATTTTTTGAATGTCCCTAAACACTGCCCTTAAAATACTGATCTAAATGCCTAATGTACAATGCCACATAGGCTAATGTAGAACTGCATTTAAATGCATAAAAAATATGTTATAATCTTGTAAAAGTGGATTTTTTTATGCCCATGTGCAGGCGGCCTAAAATCTTTGTCAGTTTTTTTTTTTGTCCTGAAGAGGCAACAGAAAGTGAAAGAAAATCTCTACGAAGTTGGAAACATTTCCTTCTTAGACCACTGCCACTGGAACAGGTGTCGCATTCAGAAGATTTCTTTTTATCTCTTGTACTGTTGACAATTGTAAAATTTAATATTTCCCATAACTTTCTGTTTCAGTGACAATGGTCACCAGAACTAAAAGAGAAATTTAATCTCCCTACCAGCGGCGCATACAGCATTAGAATCCTGATGGGGGTTCTGTTTATTTATTTATTACAGTTACTTGTATAGTGCCGTCAGTTTACACAGCACTTTACATATATATTGTACATTCACATCAGTCCCTAACCCTCAAGGAGCTTAAAATCTAAGGTCCCTAACTCACATTCATACATACACATACTAGGGCCAATTTAGACAGGATCCAATTAACCTGCCAGCATGTCTTTGGAGTGTGGGAGGAAACCAGAGTACCCGGAGGAAACCCACGCAGGCACAGGGAGAACATGCAAACTCCAGGCAAGTGGTGCCGTGGTTGGGATTCGAACCAACAACCTTAGTACTGCCAGGCACTAACTAAGGAACAAAGTTTTGACTATACATGTAAACATACTAAGATACATGCATTTTTCCCCCTAATGTTTTCATTACATACCTTCTATGAACAAAGTACAGTCTCAATGTACAACCTCATTTATCATTATACTTGGGTCAAAGGCCTCATAATGTCATACAATTAAATTTGCACAGTACTGTAAAGGTTTATGTGGTATACTGTATATTAAATCTTGCACGGACACTTTTAACAATCTTGTCTTTCCCTTTAGCTTATATTAGGTGTTTTCCAGTTTGGCTTCGTTGTTAGGTATTTGGGGGATCCTTTAGTCCGTGGATTTACCACAGCTGCTGCAGTCCAAGTTCTTATCTCACAGGTCAAATTGATACTAAATGTACCCTCAACAAACTACAGTGGAATCCTCTCAATGGTCTATGTAAGTGTGTAAAAGCAAGCTTACATTTTATTGATTGTACACACAGTATATATGAAAGAGCTACTGATATCATTCACAAATATGTAGGTAAAAGTACAAAATTATATTTCATATTTCTGGAATTTATGAGCTGGAAGGTTTCTTTCTGTGACTACTGGAAAGGAAGCCAGCTGTGTCCTTGAAATGATTGCTTATTATTGTACCAGCTTCTTTAAACTATCTTTTGTTCTGAAACCTCCTAAAAATACATATTTACCTATGAGTTCTATTAAAGTTTTTGTGTAGTTACAGGCAAGTTGTTTCTCATGCTGGCTACTTTCACATCTGGCACACTCGTGACCAAATAGCTTCTGGGAGTTCTAATTCCATCGAAATGTCTGCAACCATTATTTTATTTATTTATTTATTTCAGGTACTTCTATAGTGCCGTCAATTTACGCAGCGCTTTACATATATATTGTACATTCACATCAGTTCCTAACCCTCAAGGGGCATACAATCTAAAGCCCCTAACTCACATTCATACATACACACACTAAGGCCAATTTAGACAGAATACAATTAACCTACCAGCATGTTTTTGGAGTGTGGGAGGATACCAGAATACCTGGAGGAAACCCATTCAGGCACAGTGACAACATGCAAACTCAAGGCAGGTGGTGCCGTTATAATATTTAATAATATGTGATGGTGTCATACTCCTCCTTTGATTCTCCATAATGCCATGAGCTCTAAAAAGACAAATAATTATGCCAAATTTCAATGTATGGAACATTCAGTCTTTTCACGGAGAGATTAGTCCTTCATTAGTTTATGAAATTTATCCAGAGAGATTATAGTCACCCGATGGAAGGGCAATATAAAATAAATGAGCTTACTTATTGACTTAAGAACTCATGCACATGGTGATTTCCCAGCTCTTCTAAACACCTTTCCTTTTGGCAATCAAGCGATTGGGCGTTAATTCATTTCATCGCTGCTCATGGACACACTGGCAGTGGGTTTTTTTCTGCCTCTATATGCCTATGTGTGCATGGGCACATACAGTAGGCTAACATGGAGGGACATTTAGAGGCAGAAAAAAAATGCTAGATGCCCTTAGAAGCAGTATTATTAACGCTCTGTGTGCATGAGGGCTAAAAGTTTTTGGTGTGTAAAATACCACGTAATATGTGGTATTTTTATTATACATTGGAAATTGAGTCTGGATTGTAAAGTCTAACTTAGTTTGTATCTAGAGTATTTATATTTCGTAAACTCACTTAATGCACTTCTCAATTCTCAAAAAACCTTTCCGCTCAGCATTCATTGGGCAAGGGGATTCAATCCTCTACATGTGCATATAGCTGCTACCTCCAGGACATTGGACACTAGATAAAGCAAAAGGCACAGCCCCATGTCGTGGCTATAGCTTTGGATGTACAGTTTAGCTTAGCCATCCTGAAGAGTCAAGGGAAATCATTAAGAGTGTCGTAGACATCTTTTAGGATTCTATCAGGTTTTCGCACTGAAATTGTCAGTGTTAGTCCCAGATTCAGGTACCCATCAGAAACATGTACATGAATGTCTTAGGGGCAGCACTGAGTTTAGGATGTCCACAGTGGGCACTCCTTCATCAGTGTGCCTCTTTTCCCGGCCACTACACTTGTCACACAGACAGGTGGATGGCCAGGGAGTTTTCTAGTGTGGTGGGCACAGCCTGATGGGGAACTATGAGACTAGGTACTCAACAGTTCCACCTTCTTTTTGATTGACAGTTCATGGCAGTCAGCGGATCCATAGTCTCTGTTTAGTCCAAGATACGTTTTTATTCCATCCACCACCAGTCAATAGCAAGGCGGAACTGATGGAAAACTAGTTTCTCAGTTCCGCATCAGGCTTTACCCACCCAACGCATGCTGTGGCCATGGAGACTAGCTCACCATTAGGTTTGCCACCCCTGTGAGCTTCTCTTTTTCCAGAAATGGGCATTGATGTATTTGGGTAATATCACAAATGTCCACGGCCCCTTTGTTTACATTTAGCTTTGGCTGTGCTACTGCCCGACTGACAGGTAAATGAGGCTGGGGACAAAGCCCTGTCCAGGAAGCTGTCACATTCATGATAGCTTCCCAGCGCAGACATACAGTATCCCACTTTGAGCACTGGGGTACCTCTGTATGTCATCTCAGAGCTGCTCTTTAAATACTGCCAGTATCCTAATCTGCAAACTGACGATTATTTTTCACTGCCATAGCAACAGTTTCTTAAAATGGCAGTATTAAGAACTACCTGAATTTGTTATACATGTCAGTAATGTTTCTCTAACTGGTTATATGCAGGTAGTTTTAAAAGGAACTACCACCAGAAAAGTGATATTAATGGATCTGTTGAATTCCCCAGGGAATGTCTCTTTCCAGCTCTGCAGGATTGAAAACTTACAGATAAAGGTTTTTCTATCAAGCATCTGCTGGCACTATCATACTGGAACCCCAGATACTAGATATTCATGCCAGGAACCAAGGACTTGCAACTACAAATTTTTGCTTTCTACCTTCTTTTCCTAACTTTTCCCTCTAGAACAGGTGTGTCCAAACTTTCTAAAGAAAGGGCCAGTTTATTACCCTTCAGACTTTAGAGGGTCTGGACTGTGGCCTGTAGGAGTAGAAAATGTGCTGGTGTCAGTAACAATGCCCCATTGTTGGTGTCTGTCAGAGGAATAGTGCCCCATCATTGGCATCAGTGAGGGAAATAGTGCCCCACCACTGGTGTCAGTGGATGGAATAGTGCCCAATCATTAGTGACAGTGGGCTGTACTGTGCCCCATCATTGGTGTAAGTGGTAAGAACGGTGCCCCATCATTGGTGTCAGTGGGAGGAACAGTGCCCCATCATTGGTGTCAGTGGGAGGAACAGTGCCCCATCATTGGTGTCAGTGGGAGGAATAGTGTCCTATCACTGGTGTCAGTGGGAAGAACAGTGCCCCATCATTGATGTCAGTGGGAGAAATAGTGCCCCATCATTGGTGTAAGTGGTAAGAACGGTGCCCCATCATTGGTGTCAATGGGAGGAACAGTGCCCCATCATTGGTGTCAGTGGGAGGAACAGTGCCCCATCATTGGTGTCAGTGGGAGGAATAGTGCCCTATCACTGGTGTCAGTGGGAAGAACAGTGCCCCATCATTGGTGTCAGTGGGAAGAACAGTGCCCGATCATTGATGTCAGTGGGAGAAATAGTGCCCCATCATTGGTGGCAGTGGGAGGAATAGTGCCCCATCATTGATGTCAGTGGGAGGAATAGTGCCCCATCATTGATGTCAGTGGGAGGAATAGTGCCCTATCATTGGTGTCAGAAGGAGGAATAGTGCCCCATTGCTGTCAGTGGCAGAAATTATGCCCTATTTTTAATGTCAGTGGGAAGAATAGTGCCTCAAGGGCCAGATAAAGGTAAGCCGCATCTGGCCCCCGCAGTTTGGAGACCACTGCTCTAGAAGAAAATAGCTTTACGCCCTTTATATGTGGTGAAGGCTTTCAGGGTGTGCCTTCTGGCACAGGCATCAGACTCCTAGGTATGCAAGGCTTCTCTCTGGTTTTTAGTTCACACTTTACTACTTTTTATTGTGAAGATGTGGCTGCATTGGCTGATGCTAACTTTGAATGTAAAGTCCTGCTTATGGCTGTGGCCACACAAATTCTCCTTGAGGGATGTCTTGGCACTTGTTTTGTTCTTCCTTTCCATTTCAATGGGGCTGTTTTTGGCTATCCCATATGTAGACGGTTATATGCTGCGTCCTTGAACACTGGCTCACACTAATGCAGTGCGGCACATGACATGTGATTCACACAGGAACCGCACTGCATTCCTGTGCAAATCACATGCGATGTTTATGCAGTGTGATTAGAGAAGTACATTTTGTATGGCTCAAATTGCATCCACACCAAAAAGGTGCAGGAACCTTTTTTCCCCGCACCTGATTCGCATTGCATGAGTATTTACAACCATGCAATGCGAATTTTGGTAATCGTACTGCGTTTTGTGATCTGTGTCGGGTTGTCGTTAATTTACCATTGACACATGTACCAGATTGCATGGATGATGTGCGATTGCAGTGCGGTGCGGGAAACGCACAGGATTTGCTGCATTTCCCGCACCACATTAGTGTGAACCAGGGCTCAATGAACACTTGGAGAAAATAGGATTTTGTGTACTCACTATAAAATCATTTTCTCCAATAATTCCTTAGGAGACTTAGCACCCTCCCATCAGGTGCTTGTCTTTTTTGCTTTGTTGACCTGTTGTTGTGTCCCAGATATTCTTTAAAAGTTTTCCTTCCATGTCTACAGTTGGCTGACTTATTCCTACTTCTGAATTTGTGGTGTACCTGCAGAGGTATAGCCGCTAGGGTCCAGTCTCCTCCAGGCAACAACTATACTCATACATAATGATTTGAATCCTGTGTCTCTCAAACAACTACTGTGGAAAAGGATTTTTGGGCGAGTGAAAAAAAAATCAGATTTTCTTGCAAAAATAAAAAGCCTTTAATAATTGAAAATGTAAAAGTACTAGACCTTCTTTTCCCCGTTTAGCCAGTTTAGAGTAGGAGAACAAATCTAATAAAGAAAACAAAAATCCTTATTCGATGCAGCTTTGTAAGCAAGGAAATCCAGGGATGGATTTTGATCAGGGCATTTGGGGAAATGATGGACCTGTCTGAAATGTTGTAGCATTATTTGGAACTGTATACTGTTCATTGTGTTGAGTGTATTTCTTAGAGGCATAATTTTTTATATTGGTTGTATAGTAAAAACATAACCACATTTTTTTTCTTTTTTATTTAGACAACTATGGACATTTTTGCCAACATTGGTAAAACCAACTTTGCTGATCTTACTGCTGGACTCATAACTTTAGTGTTATGTTTGGGGGTGAAAGATTTAAATGAGCGATTTAAACATATTCTACGTATTCCAGTTCCTATTGAAGTAATTGTGGTAGGTTAAGTCCCTGAATCTGTTAATAGCAATTACTTTTCAATTGTTCCAATGTCAAAGTAAGGCAAGGTTCACACTGCTGCAATATTATTTTGATCCGACTTTCAGTGCAATTATGTAGTGCCATGTGGATACAACTTTGATAAGGTTTGTATATTCTAGGGGGCATAATTGCAATTAAATTATATCAAAGTAGTACAGGAACCTTTTTAAAAAATGCTCCATTGCATTGATGTGACCAGATACCATTGAAAACAATGTGATTTCTCGACCCTGATGGGTTTTTGGGTCTCTATTATAAGACATTATAAGACATTCTCTGCCCTTCTAGCACTTCACTTAGCCAATTATTTAAATGCCCTGAAAACTGTGTCAATGCCCTCATCTCACACCCCCAAAACACCAGAGGATGTGAGTGATCCCCAAGCTTTCTGGCTGATTTCCCTTCTGAACAAAGACTTGAAAATTCTAGGGAAGATCTTGTGCCATCTAATACATAGAGACCAAGTTGGCTTTGTGCCCAGTAGGCAGGCGGGCGATAATGTTCTCTAAGTTGTACATCTCATCCATCTCTTACATCACTGGAAGATTCCTGGCTTTCTTTTCTCTTTGGATATCTATAAGGCATTTTGACTCTTTATCCTGGGAATACTTACAGTTTGTACTTTCTCGTTGGAGTTTTGGAGACTCCCTGCTAACCTGGATCAAATCCTTATACTCCACACCTACAGCATCGTTTAAATATGCTGGGTATCTTTTAGCACCTTTCCAGACAGGGTTGCCCGGTGTCCTAAGCACTGTTTCTTTTAGCACTAGAACCCTTAGCAGTCGCGCTTTACACGAACCAAAGTGTTACTGGAATCCCTTATGCAGGCCATGATTTCAAAGTGCATCTTTTTGTGGATGATGCCCTCCTTATGCTGACTAACCCACTTATGACTCTTCCTAATTTGCTACACTAGTTGATGCCTTTTTCATCTATATCGGGTCTCTGGGTCAACCTAGACAATTCCAAAGCTTTGAATGTCACCCAGGATCTGGCTCTGATTACTCGTCTACAATCCCATTTCCTGTTTCGCTGGGCAGCCTCATCCATTAATTATTTAGGCATTCCACTGACCCCTACCTATTCCTCCCTGTTCTCTGTCAACTATTACCCTTTGCTTCACTCACTAATCTCTCTTATGCAGTTTTGGGGTGTCCATATCTGTCTTGCATATGTCATATTAATTCAGTGAAGATGACTGTTTAATATACTCCTGTACTATTTCCACACCCTACTTGTACGAGTACCCCCACATCTCCCCTGCCTGATCCAGAGTAGAATTCTATGCTTTATTTGGGCCGATAAACACCCCAGAATCTCCAAGGCTACCCTTTTCATACATAGGTTACATAGATTACAAGGGGGATTGGGGGGCCCTCATACTTCTAAATACGATTTGGCTGCCTAAATTTCCCCACTGACCTGCCTCCATGCATCTTTCAATGTACACCTATGGGTGCTGCTGGAGCTTCCCAACTGCGCCCTTTCTGAATCCAAATGCTTTTATGGCTCCCTCAGAAAATGTGACTAGTGGCTTTAAGCCCTGTAATGCAACATTGCTTGCATCTTTAGGACTCGGTGCTTTACTCAAGCTCTCTTGTGTCTCCCTCTTTTCCTTTGCTACCTATCACTAACAACTTCCTGTTTCCCCCTCTCCTTGACCAGCCTTGGGCCTTCTCTTGGTGGACCTCATACAAGTGCGACACTTTCTGACCACCCAGTCCCCCCTGACGTGGGCTGCCTTTCATATATCCCATGACGATCCACAGTCAGAGTATTTCTGATTTCTTCAACTTCAGCACTGGATATCTTCCCTTCAACGTACCTCATCTTATCTGTTTCGGAAAACACCACATTTGAGCATATCTGCCAGCACTCCCCAGTCTCCTCTCCTCACTCTATGCGTCTCTGAATAATTGATCATCTCATGCCTCTCTCTCTTATGTGGCCCAATGTGAATGAGACCTGGAATTTGAGATCGAGGCAATGGACTGGAGCATAGTCTTTGTCTTCTACCACTAAATTCCCATTAAACACTGCCATCCTAGAGGCAGCATACGAAGCATTGCTGCTGTGGTATTGGGTCCCTGCTCGCATAGCTGACGCTAACCTAACTTCTGCTGACCACTGTGTTTGTGGGTGTGGCCATCGTGGGGACTTTTTACATACCTGGTGGACATGTCCACATCTGGTAGGCTTTTGGTCTCGTGTGTTTGGCCTAATGTATTTTCTGTTCCGTCTGACCATCTAAAAGGAGGTGAAATTCACCTTGTAGCATTGCCCAGGTATGGAAGAAACCCCCAGTTTTCTTTCAGGGGGTGAAAGACCATTTGACGGTCCTGATGCTTAATGAACACATGTCTAGTATTCTTAATGATTCCCATGCCAAATTTAAAAAAAAATGTGAACCATGGTGGATGTACGCCTTCCCTGATCTTTCTTTGACACATGTGGGCCGGCTCTGGCTGGTGTTTCCGACAGTCCCAGATCCCTTATCTCTTATCCTCCCTTTCTCTTGCCTATGTCTTCCCTTTGAATTCTCTTTTGTTTCCTTTTTCTTTAGGCGGCCTGTGCCTTTCTTAGATTTATCTACACCCAAGTTTGTTACACTATGTGTTGATAGTTTTGATAGCTGGGCTACCTTTGACAGCCACTGGATATCCCCGGTGGATTCACATGTTATGCCTTGTGTTCAATATGTTCATGGAGGATGCTCCTCCTCCTTTATGCCTCTTATGTACGGTATATTTGTTCCACCTGATGGCGCCAGTCATAACCCCTGTGTGGACAGACTAGGTGCTCCTTGTAAGACTGTGCCTTTTTGTTACTATTGATTAAAAAAATATTGAACAAGAAAACAATGTAATTTCCCATGTCATGCCATTCTGTGTGACTCAAGTCGCATCTAAAATTACACTAGTGTGAACCAGACCTAAAAGTTATTTTAGGTAAAACATATATATATGTGACATGAATTATCAGTATCTCTTGAAAAACGGGAAACACGATTGTGCTTTTTAGGTTCATTTAAATAATAAGTTAGAAAAACCACATAAAGTCTGTCTGAAATTTTTGATTTAGATAAAATGTTAAATACTGATAAGATTCAAAATGTGCAATTTTGCTTATAAGCCTATGTAATATTTTTTTCAACGCTATTAGTTGCAGTTTACTATGAAAAAGAAATGTTTTATAAAATCTGGTTGGTATATTATTCCAATTCACTTATGAATTATTATATATAGTAGAAACAGGTACGCAATATCTCTACTAGTTTTCTTTATTAGTTTTATGTATTTTGTGAAGCAGTAGTTCTCAAAGTGACCCTCAAATACAACTGACAGTGAGTTATTCCCAATTCACAAGCCATATAGGAAGTATGACAACATTAATGTGTAACTACACCTCTATACAACATACTCCCTATGTGCTCCCTCCCCTCTAAGGTGGCAAGCATAAGATTCAGACCTCAGATACTCAGATATTGTGTTGTACCCCTCTAGGTTTTGTACTCTATTTTCTCCCCGGCTGTGGTTCTATACTGTTCAGGCATGTATGCAAGCTTCGTATAGATGAAAGAGATAGGCTCTCCCATTTATTTTATGTCCACGACACACATTGTTGCACTTGCACTGGAAAACACAACAACCAGGAAGAAAACTGCCTGGTACCATTGAAAGCCTGGCAGTATAGAGAGATACTGTGCTGTATCTGGGGCCTACTTCTTAAGGGGGAGTGGGGGGCACAAAGGGAGATTTTTGTTTAATTAAAGGTACAGCTGTCTTATAATATAACTATTTAACTGTATAAAAGTAATAAACTGTCATTTGGTATTTGAATAGTGAAGTCGTTAAGTGGAACTGCACTGCATATGAGCACCACAAACCGAAAATGCAATTTAATTCATTATTAACATTTAAAGCAGTCTCACCCATCCATCCATGTCTCCATGCTTTATTTTGCTGAGAATTCATTTTGAAAAACACCCCCTGGTATTTCTGGCAGTGGCCATCTTGAGAAATGGAAGATGATTTATGTGGCATTTACTTCTTGGAATCCATCTACCCTTACCTCAGGCATTGGCTGAGCTGAGAACCCTCCCTCCCCTCCTGAAGGCTCCTGGGATATGTGACATCATTTGCCTAGGCATAGAAACTAGGAAGTAACTAAAGAAATGTAAAAAACAAGTTTAAAACAAGTAAATATGATATACTTTCCTATCTATTTACTAATGCTAGCAGCATAAGGATTAAAAATAGTCAATGTTGATTGAGAGAGTGAAGTTCCACTTTATCACTAGTTTACAGAATAGGACAGTCAAATGTTTTCTTATGTGAATTTGTGTGTATTATCCTACACTACATGCTCCCTTTTCCTAGGGCTGTAATCAAATATTTGTGTAATATTTACAGTTTATATATTTTTTATATATTGTATATTCCAGTCCCACCCTTGGTAATAAACACAAATTAAAGGCCCTGAAAGAGAGATGAGCTGAAGGCACTTGTATGCACCATTGGTCCTGACCTGTTGTAGAAATTTTGTACTTAAACATAATACTTACTTTAGAATATACAGTTGTGTTCAAAATAATAGCAGTCAGACATCACTAACCTGATCAATCACTGTTTTTGGTAGAAATGATATTTCTACATGACAAATAATTTACTAGCAGGTGTAGTAGAGTAATAGAAATCCAACAGACCCAACAGTCATGACATGCATGCTGCTGATTCTGTGTAATTGAATCGCTAATTGAAAGGGGCATGTTCAAAATAATAGCAGTGTGAAGTTCTATTAGTGAGGTCATTCATTCTTGGAAAAACAGGTGGCAACTATTGCCTTTATTTAAGGAAGGAAGGCAGCAAATGTTGTACATGCTGGTTACAGTGCATTTCTCTCTGAAATTCTGAGGAAAATGGGTCGTTCCAGACATTGTTCAGAAGAACAGCGTACCTTGATTAAAAAGTTGATTGGAGAGGGGAAAACATATAAAGAAGTGCAGAAAATGATAGGCTGCTCAGCTAAAACGATCGCAAATGCTTTAAAATGGCAACCAAAACCTGAAAGACGTGGAAGAAAGCGAAAAACTATCATTCAAATGGATAGAAGAATAGCCAAAATGGCAAGGACTCAGCCAACAATCAGCTCCAGGAAGATCAAAGAAGGTCTAAAGTTACCTGTGAGTACTGTTGCAATTAGAAGACACCTATGTGAAGCCAAGCTATCTGCAAGAAGCCCCCGCAAAGTCCCACTGTTGAAAAAAAGACGTGCTGAAGAGGTTACAATTTGCCAAAGAGCACATTGACTGGCCTAAAGAGAAATGGCGCAACATTTTGTGGACTGATGACAGTAAGATTGTTTTTTTTGGGTCTAGTGGCTGGAGACAGTTTGTCAGACGACCCCCAAACACTGAATTCAAGCCACAGTACACTGTGAAGACAGTGAAGCATGGTTGTGCAATCATCATGATATGGGGATGTTTCTCCTACTACGGTGTTGGGCCTATTTATCGCATACCAGGGTTCATGGATCAGTTTGAATACATCAGAATACTTGAAGAGGTCATGCTGCCTTATGCTGAAGAGGAAATGCCCTTGAAATGGGTGTTCCAACAAGACAACGACCCCAAACACACCAGTAAACGTGCAACATCTTGGTTCCAGACCAACAAGATTGACGTTATGGAGTGGCCAGCCCAATCCCCGGATCTTAATCCAATAGAAAACTTGTGGGGTGACATAAAAAATGCAGTTTCTGAGGCAAAACCAAGAAATCGAGAAGAACTGTGGAATGTAGTCCAATCATCCTGGGCTGGAATACCTGTTCACAGGTGCCAGAAGTTGGTTGACTCCATGCAACACAGATGTACAGCAGTTCTCAGAAACAGTGCTTATACAACTAAATATTAATTAAGTGATTCAAAGGAAAGCAAAATCTTCAAACATTTTTCAGTTTATATAGTGAATGTTTGAGTTTGTAAAGAAGAATACAAACACTGCTATTTTTTTGAACAGTCTAATATTCACTTTTCTTCAATTTATTTAGAGGAACAACACAAATTTGATATATTTTTCTTCATGTTTTGATTTGGAATAGAATGTGTAGTGTTCCCAATGCATTTATGTGTATGGAAATAAAAGCTATTAGAAGGATTTTGAGCTTTATTCACTTTTTTCAACACACTGCTATTATTTTGAACACAACTCTATGTATTGCATCCTGCATTCTATTTATTATGTGCTTGTATTTGCTTATTTCCATATATGTCACTGTTTTATCAGGCAATAGTTGCAACAGGGATTTCATATGGAGTCAATTTAGAGGAGAACTATAATGCTGCTATTGTGAAGAATGTTCCAAGCGGGTAAGTGTGGCCAAGAAATTCATCTGTTTGTGGTAATCGCATATAGTTATAGGATATTAGTTATATTCCTTAAAGTCGCACTACCAATGCCTTAAAAAAATAATATAAATTCATCAAAATAGAGGAGGTTTTATACTCCTCTCTCCATTGGACAGTGTTTCCTACCTTGCACTCCACTGTTACACCTCCATCACACTCTTCAGTATTAGACATTTCCAGGAATGTCAGTTGCCGGTGTCCTTCTGGTTGCTCTGTGGTTTCGCCCTCTGTCTAACTCTAACAGAAGCTGCAGTGCTTAAATGAAGAAAACGAAGAGGACACAGGCTGCTAGAGAGATCAGTATAATACTAAATGTTTTTTTACTGCATGGAACATCTCTTTAAATATATACACTGCTCAACAAAATTAAAAAAACACTTTGAAAACACATCAGCTCTCAATGGAGAAAAATCTCATGCTGGATATCTATATTGATATGGACTGGGTAATATGTTAGGAATGTAAGGATGCCCTGTCATTTGATGGAAATTAAAATGATCAACCTACAGAGGACTGATTTCGACTCGAACATGAAGCCCATTTTTATTTACAAGTACAGAGACATATGTATACATGCTGGGGTGGGAGATGTTAAAAACACTAGCACCAACATCTTTAACTTGCTTACGTTGACCCTACTTATGGTCATTCTATAAGTTACAGCATGTACCTCTTCCTTGTACTGCCCTTGCTGTGCAATAGAAATGTCACAGATGTTTCTAGAATTTTTAGAAAGTATAGAACTTAAAAATGTTTTCTTTATTTTAAATACAGCTTTATTCCACCTGTGGCACCAGATGTAAGCCTGTTCTCTCAGATGATTGTACCAGCCTTTTCCATTGGAATATTGGCTTATGCTTTAGCTGTCTCTTTGGGGAAAGTGTATGCCATAAAGTACAACTATGAAATTGATGGAAATCAGGTAACAATTTCATAGCCCCCTTCTGTATATAGACAGGCAAATATGTAAAATATATCTATTGCAAGAAAATCTATTTTACAAAAATGTTATCTTCAGTGGGAAAATTATTTATTTTATATGATCTCCTTTATAGGAATTCATTGCATTTGGCGTCAGCAATATATTCAGTGGATGTTTCTCTTGCTTTTGTGCTACAACGGCCCTATCCCGTTCTGCTGTGCAAGAAAGCACTGGTGGTAAAACACAGGTGAGGCAGTACAACAGATTTACTGTAGGTTATGTAGTTGCCCTTGACCATTCCACAGTCAGGATCCATGCTGCATTCTCTCCCCCGCCCCCCTCCTTTAATTTAGATGCCCTTAACAAATTTAGCTGTTGCAGAATTTTTATCTATTCTAGTTTTGATAATACGAAGATATTTTCTGTTCTTTCTTTTATTCAGATTGCTGGTTTGCTTACTGCAGTTGTTGTCATGATATCCTTGCTGTCAATTGGTACATACCTGGAGCCTCTGCAAAAGGTAAATAGTAGTAGTAATAGTAGTAGTACATTGGTACAAAGAAGTGTACACACAGATTTACATGTAGTTACAGACTGACAGTATTCATTTTTCATCTTGCAGTATTATGTGAAGGAAAGCCAACACATTAGAAAAAATGCCTATGTAGATAGGAAGAGGTAGAGTGCCTGATGTATTTATGTGCTGTGTGTATCTTGGAGAGCCCAACTGAAGATCAAGCATAATTATTGGACCTCCAAACAGATAACAGTGACCCATGGAAACTATGGTGATCAATATATTTCTTTGAGCGGCAATAACCTCCTGCATTTGAAGCATGCATAATATCGTATACAGTTCCCCCCCCCCCCCTACGAGTCCCAAATGACGTCAAAAATACAGGTACCCCGAAGCCCTCATGCACACTGCTGCTCATGAACGTGAGTTCGGGCGTTTATTCATTTCAATGGCAAGCACTCTGGCCAATGAAATAAATAAACATTTAAGCGCTAAACGTGGGTAAACACAGTACCGTGTTGACATGTGATTTTTCCATGTTTAGCTCCAATAGGCCTAATACAGTTAGTGTTTTCTGATGTTTTTGTTATATTAATTTCCTAAAATATTGTAAAATGTGCACTTCTGTTTTCATTATAGTCTGTTTTGGCTGCCATCGTTATATCCAACCTAAAGGGGATGTTCTGGCAGGTGGTGGATGTTCCTCGCTTGTGGAGACAAAGCAAGTGGGATACAGTAAGCATCAATGCAAATATTATCTCAAGCATTTCTATTAAAAGAAAAGTTTAGATTATTCAATGTAGGTGTTTATATCAGTTCATCATAGAGTATTCATATACAGTGGTGTCACTGGATTTTGAGGGATAATGTCATCATTTGTTTACAGATAATTTGTAGTTTCACAGGCAAACAATAATGCAATACATTACATAACTAAATGGTGCTCTATGTTGTGTCATTTATCTATAAAGCTACAGGAAAAAAATCACACAGTCCGTGCAGAAAATTCTTCAAATCCAAAGGTTTTGACTATTTTATATAGAGTGAACATGTTTTAACAATATGAAATTAAACATACTATGTTATATCCAATATGTGTTGTCAGACATTTAATTGTTATCTACCATATATGACAATCAACTTATCTTTCAGAGCATTTGTAGCATCCCTTTTTGTGACAATACAAATGTATTTAAAGGTGATACACAATTCATTTTGTTTTAATTAGTTAGAAATTCTTTTAAAAAGGTTCTCTGTGTAACAGGTTTTTAAATTCATACTAAAACAAAGAGAATCTGCCCTCCCCTAATAAGAGACCATCCATTTCTTCTGGGGTGAGTGGCTCCTCCAAGGCTTAGATGGGGTACTTGTTAAGCACCTTGTTTTCTGAGAACTAGCCAAAAGGGTTTGCTTCCCTGTATGGTATCACTGGCATTGGGTCAGTCAACTTGCACATGTGCCTGTGTGCCTTCTGTACAGTGCATTTGGATAACTATGAACAATATTACAGAATATTGGCCTGCCAAACGTTGACCATTCAGACTGCACAATATGTGCAAGGGCAGCGTCAATGGTGCAAATTCCTGTCACTGTATAAGGTGTGACAATTTAATTACTGGAATGCCCATGGTGTAGCACTATGGTGGTAAGTCACACAGCCATTTGCACTTAACAGCATTCTGACATGATCTAACTTGCACTCTCCTGGGCCACAGACCAGCTGACTCAGTCTTTACAGAGTAGTAGAGGAATAACATGCACAGTATGTGCATTACACTGTTGGTGGAAAAAGAGTGACAGGAATCTGGAACAGCGGATTAACATAAAATTTTGAATTTAAATTGGAAAAAGTGCAAGTGAAACTTTAGCTCTGTTAGAACATGCTTATGGTGCACATTTCATGAAGAAACCAAGTGTTTCTGAATGGCATAAGTGGTTTAAGGAGGGGTGGGAAGATGTCCATGATGACAGAAAGAGTGGGTAGTCAAAAACACAAACGATGGATGCAAATGTGGACAGAGTGCGAACCTTCACCTCAGATCGAAGATTGAGTGTGGGAATGATGGCAGAAGAATTTACAATTTACAGGGAAGCAGTACAGCAGATTCTAAACGAGGATTTGAGAATGAGAAAGATTTCGGCAAAGATGGTGCCTCGAATCTTGACAGAAGATCAGAAAGAACATTGTCTTCAAATTTCATCCGATCTTTTGAAGAATGCAGAGGTGTTTGTTAGGGTTATTACTGAAAGTAGGTAGGTGGTCATTTTCCTTTTCCTTGGGGGCCCCCTCAAGATACCAACGGTCACACCTGGACACAGCTACGAGATCTCGGAAAGTGAATGCACTCAAATCACCTCAGTTGCGATTGCAAACACTTCAGTTTTATTGGCATAACATCAGGGTTATTATACTGTAGTCTTTAGGCAAACACACCCTCAGACCATCCAATCAGAAGATACATGTACATTGTTTTACCTTAACTCAACAATTATTTGTATGAGGTTTGCATTTTCACTCTTCTGCTTTATCTATCATACCATATCTGCTCTATCGCCCAGACCATGGCTGTAATCTGACCTAACACCCAATTTGTGGTTAAAACTTTTCAGAAGTGAGAGTAAACCTTATCTGCTTTTTTGTAAGGGTTTGCAAAAACACTCATTTCTACATGAAGCTGACATAGACAGTTTTGTTAGTGTGCACATATCTCATATATGTATATTAAACTAGCATCTTGTATTAGTGTTTACAAAATGGATTCAGTTATATTCCATTTAATCCTTTCAGTCCCCTCTTTTATCACATAGTGATAACACTTTTCATTGACTTACTCTCCCTATCGTCTCAATCCCATGCATTTCCTCATATTGTTGAAGCAAAAACATTTCCTCCCTTTCCTTCTCATTAATTCTCATTTTCATACACATGATCATTCAGTTGTGATGAGGTAACCCCTCATCCATCCTGAACTCCCAGAGGGTTTCTGAACCACTGGCTCCTTTCTATCATATGAAATCTCCAATAGAAACCATAGTGGGACGATGATAATAGTCACTATTGATAAGATAATAATCAAGTTCATCCAGTCCTCATGGGGATCCAATAGGTTGGGTAGCAAAGTTCTTGGCTCCTTCTTCTGTTGGTTGATCAGCTTGATTGTGTCTCTCATCTTGGGAAATCCTTTTGACTCTTGATGCATGGATCCAGGTGCCTGATCCTTCAGTAAGAACAGCTGTACGTGTAATGGCCACGATCACTGTAGGTTCTCCAAACCGGGGTCTCACCCTTGGATCCAGTCTTCGGATCACCACTTGATCACCTACCTCGAAGGGGTGGGTTGGTTGATCTGCGGATAAAAGAAAAAAACAGCAGCATCATTTTATTCGCTATTCAACTTTTCACACAATGCTTTTACATATTCTGCCTGTATCACCTTTAAATCTCCTTTCTACCACAGAGGGGGTTGCTGTCTAGTCCAAGGGGTAGGGAATGGTCTGCCCATTAGTATCTCAAAGGGAGACAACTTACTCCGTTTATGAGGTGTCATCCTTATTTCAGCTAGTATAGCAGGTAACACAGCTGGCCAATTCTTCAGAGTCCCTCCCGTGGCTTTCACTAATTTATCCTTAATTGTTCTATTCATTCTTTCCACTACTCCAGAACTCTGAGGGTGATAAGGAATATGGAGCTTCCATTGAATACTCAAAGCCTTTGAGACTCCCTGAGTCACTGCTGCAGTAAAAGCTGGTCCCTGATCGCTTTCTATAAACAAAGGACAACCCCATCTAGGGATGATTTCCTTACACAAAACCTTGACCACTGTCTCTGCTGTTTCATTCCTACATGGGAAAGCTTCTGGCCAACCTGAAAATCTGTCTACTACCACCAACAACTTATCTCCTTCTTTTGATTTAGGGAGATGTGTAAAATCTATCTGTAGATGTGTGAATGGTGCCTCAGGGGGTGTTAAATGTTCATGTTTCCCATGCTGGCCATGCCCAGGGTTGTTTTGTAAACAAGTAAGGCACCTTCCCAATGTTTCCTCCACCAAATCATGGAGAAACCATACACAAAATCGTTTGCGCATTTCTTTCTCCACTAACTGTTTTCCCTTATGACCTACACCATGAAAATTTTGAATGAATAATACAGCAGCTGCCTGTGGAAGTCCTACAATCCCCTCTTTTGACATAAGACCATGTTTGTCTTGTGTCAAACCTCTGCTAGCCCAAAAATCAACTTCACTCTCAGAGGCTTGTGCCTGCAGTGTACCTAAAAGCTCATTTGACAGTAGGGATGCAGTGGACAACATTACCATAGATAGATCTGCTCGATTATGCAGTTGCCCTGCAGTTTTTTCAGCTGCATCTGCCATAGCATTGCCTTTTGTGACTGGGTCTTTGGCATTAGTATGTGCCAGCACTTTAATGACCGCTATCCTTCTTGGAAGTTGGAGTGCAGCAAGCAAATCCTGGATCAAAGAATGATGGGATATTGACTTGCCATCGGCCATAGTGAAACCACGGCGTTGCCAAATACGGCCAAAATCATGTACAACCCCAAAGACATATTTAGAATCTGTGTATATGTTAACATCTCGATCTTGATAAAGAGTGCAAGCTCGTGTTAGGGCCACTAATTCAGCTGCTTGTGCACTGGGGTAGGGGATGGAACCTGTTTCAATAATAAGAGGTGGTTCTACTACTGCATAGCCTATGATGTATGTAGCATCACTAGGGCGTGTACAAGATCCATCGACAAACACATCAGGGGCTCCAGGAATCGGAGTCTCCAACATATCTAGTCGCGGAGAAGTGTCAGCTTGGATAACATCCAGGCAATTGTGCTCCTCCTGCAATTCTGGTGACCTTGTGTTGTGAAGATTAAGCAGGGAGGACAATAAAAGAGATGGTCCTGATGTAGATGGGCTGTATTTCACTGTGAGATTATTGGTGGATGTCAAAATTACTTCACATCCCGCCAGGCGTTGTGCTGACATGTGTTGAGTGTTAATGTTTTTCAGTACATGTAGGACATGATGAGATGTGTGTAATATCAATGGGTTTCCCAAAACTATGATAGATGCCATTTCCACAGCCAAGGCACACACAGACAAAGCTTGGAGACACCCCGGCATGCCCTGGACCGGGATGGGCATTGTTTTTGATAAATATGCTACCGGCCTCATGGCACCTCCGTGCTCTTGAGCTAGTACTGCAGCCATGGTTTTACATGCAGATTGACAATACAAATGAAAAGATTTAGTATAATCCGGTAACCCTAATGCGGGAGACGAGACCAGTGCTGTCTTCAAATATTCAAATGCCTGCACCAATGACAGCGTCCATTCAATACGGTCTGGTTGATCTTTCAGTGTTACTTGATGTAATACATTGTCATAATAAGCACAGTCAGGAATCCACTGTCTACAATAGTTTACCATACCTAGGAAGGATTGCATCTGAACCTTAGTTTCTGGTTTTGGTTGTTGACATATTGCTGCCACTCTCCTTGGGCTCAGCCCCCTCTGGCCCTCAGACAATACAAATCCTAGGTACTCAACTTGTGGTGCCACAAACTGCATCTTTTTGCGAGAGACTTTCTGTCCCTGATCAGCCAGAAACCGTAACAATGATAATGAATCAGCCTGACACGCCTTCTCGCTCACAGAACTAACCAGTAAATCATCCACGTATTGGATAAGTACTGAACCATGGGTGGGTACCCAGTCATTGAGCATGGATCTACTGGCCATGGTATATGCTGCCGGCGAGTCTACATAGCCCTGAAGGAGACGGGTCCAGGTTAGCCTCTCCCCTTGAAAACAAAAAGTAAACAATACCTGTGTCTCCGGGTCAACTGGGACACTAAAAAATGCATTTGACAGATCAATTACTGTAAAATGTGTGGCGTTGGCAGGTATAGCATTTACCAAAGTTGTTATATCTGGGACTACAGGGGCAATAGGAATGACCAGATCGTTAATCGCCCTGAGATCTTGTACTAATCTCCACTCACCATTGGGCTTTTTTACCGGATTAATGGGAGTATTGTAGGGGGATATTACCAGCTTCAGTATTCCCCGCTTTTTAAAATCCTCCACAATAGGTTTAAGTCCGTCTATTTTTTCTTTGGACAGTGGGTATTGTTTATGATAAACAGGGTTCCTGGTTTTAAGGGTGGCTTTATACGGTGTGCAGTCAATGAGGCCTGCATCCGTTGTGTTCTTAGTCCATAGGTTTTCAGGGAGCTTATTTAAATCATGATCCATAGCTGGACAGATTAAGAAAGGTGTGTCCAATAGCATACCTTCCTCCGTGATAGACATCACGACTTTAAGGTCAGCTAACAAATCTCGGCCCAATAGGGACACAGGACAATGCGGGAGCACATGAAATTTATGATACCAGACCTGTCCATCTTTTGCTTGTACCGGGAGGGGAGGTGTAATGCAAGTGGGGGTTTCCTTGGATTAGGGCATCCCTGTACTATAGCATCCAGCTCCTTGGGATCTATTGCCTTTAAAATCAGCTGCTCCCCAATCATCATGAATGGAAAGGCTGAATTCATCATATCTAGCTCAGCTGTCTCATCTTTAACTTCCCCCCTGTTACTTTCTGCTGACCTAAGAATTCTATCACTCTTTTCTACCTTCTTTATCTTCCTCTTTACTTTCCCTTTACCCCTCTCAGTATCCCTTTGACTAACACTCCCAGTTTCCCCATCTGAGCTAGATTCTTCTGACTCCCCTGTATATATCTGGGAAGCAGCAATAAGAACCTCTTCATCTTCATCTACTTGTTTTACCTGTGGGAGTGCTGGGTATAATGGGGCTGCATGTGGAGCTGTAGGGGCAGGACGTGCCTCGCTGTGTTTGTATGGCAGTGGTGCTGTGAAATCATTTGCTACAATTAGAGTCTTATAGCCTGGTGCATACTTCAACCAATTCTTACCCCCTTCATACATATATTTCTTGTCCCAATCTGGATTTCCAGTCCCCCAGATACCTACCTGAGGCTGTTCATGCAAACACATTCCTCTAATCATATCCATACACATAGTGTCATTTCCCCCTTCACAAGGAAAACTAGCTCCACCCAGTCTTTTTGACCATCCCACTAAATTATCCACCCAGGGATTAACATAATAAATATCATAAGGAGATACCCTTGCTACATATTCTTTACAAGTTTCATTTAAGGTAGATGTGTTCTTTCCCCTCAGCTTTCTAGTTTTTCTAAACAACTTAATCAACTTTTGTGGCGGCACATGACGAGGTCCTTCCTCCTTACCTGAGGAATTACCCATAGCAGTAAATTAGTAAACTAACAAACAAGACAAAAAAACAACAATAACACACTTTTTACAAATTATACATAGTGCTGTGCCAGGTGTGTCCTGGTATTATTCCCCGAGCCGAGAATCCCTTAGTCTCGCTCCTAAAACTCCAACCACCAAATTTCCCTTAAGTTCAGAATAATTACCTCGATAAAGAAAGCATTAAAAAATAAAACTCTCACTTACCTTGGCAATTATCCCACTTTCTGACACCACTGAAAGTAGGTAGGTGGTCATTTTCCTTTTCCTTGGGGGCCCCCTCAAGATACCAACGGTCACACCTGGACACAGCTACGAGATCTCGGAAAGTGAATGCACTCAAATCACCTCAGTTGCGATTGCAAACACTTCAGTTTTATTGGCATAACATCAGGGTTATTATACTGTAGTCTTTAGGCAAACACACCCTCAGACCATCCAATCAGATACATGTACATTGTTTTACCTTAACTCAACAATTATTTGTATGAGGTTTGCATTTTCACTCTTCTGCTTTATCTATCATACCATATCTGCTCTATCGCCCAGACCATGGCTGTAATCTGACCTAACACCCAATTTGTGGTTAAAACTTTTCAGAAGTGAGAGTAAACCTTATCTGCTTTTTTGTAAGGGTTTGCAAAAACACTCATTTCTACATGAAGCTGACATAGACAGTTTTGTTAGTGTGCACATATCTCATATATGTATATTAAACTAGCATCTTGTATTAGTGTATACAAAATGGATTCAGTTATATTCCATTTAATCCTTTCAATTACCATTCCATTATGGGAATTAAATTGTCACACCTCATATACACTCCTCCGACACTTTATTAGGTACACCTTGCTAGTACCGGGTTGGACCCCTTTTTGTCTTCAGAACTGCCTTAACCCTTCGTGACATAGATTCAACAAGATGTTGGAAGCATTCCTCAGAGATTTTGGTCCATATTGACATGAGTTACTGTTGCCTTTCTATCATCTCAAACCACCTATTCTCCTCTGACTTCTGACATCAATGTGGTATTTTCGTTCACACAACTGCTGCTCACTGGATATTTTCTCTTTTTTAGACCATTCTCTGTAAACCCTAGAGATGGTTGTGTGTGAAAAACCAGTAGATCAGCAGTTTTTAAAATACTCAGACCAGCCCATCTGGCACCAACAACCATGCCAAGTTCAAAGTCACCTAAATCACCTTTCTTCACCATTATGAGCCTGGGTTCACATTATGCGGTGCAGGACACCGCATGAAATTCGCAGAGGAAATGCAATGTGATGCGATTGCAATGCGGTGCGGGAAACACACAGGATTCGCAGTGTTTCCCGCACCGCATTGGTGTGAACCGGGTGTGAAGCTCAGTTTGAACATCAGCAAGTCGTCTTCACCATGTCCAGATGCCTAAATGCATTGAGTTGTTGCCAGGTGATTGGCTGATTACCAATTTGTGTTACCAAGCAATTGAACAGGTGTACCTTATAAAGTGGTTGGTGAGTGTATGTGCGGTCAGACCAACTTTTGAACACAGAATTTAAAGGAACGACACTAACAGGAACATAATTGATGATTTCTTTGGGGCTACTAGTTATTTTGAGACAGATATTCTTACCGCCAGGTAAAATGTTTTTTAACCATAAAAAATGGAGAGGTCCATCTACAGTTGTGTCCAAAATTATTCAACCCCCACTGAAATTGAGTGTTTTGGCCAGTTTGACATTGCTTTTGATCATTCAGTCATCTTGCTTACATTTACATTAAAGAGGCACTTGTAGGTCAGACAAATATAACATAACAGTTATAATGAAATAACCACAAATGTCTTTTCTGTGCTCACAGCATTATCAGTTTTATTCAACCCCCAAGTGACATTCAATCTTAGTACTTAGTACAGCATCCTTTTACAGTTATAACAGCTTTTAAACGTGAAGCATAGCTTGACACAAGTGTCTTGCAGCGATCTACGGGTATCTTCGCCCATTCTTCATGGGCAAAGGCCTCCAGTTCAGTCACATTCTTAGGCTTGCGCACTGCAACTGCTTTCTTTAAGTCCCACCAGAGGTTCTCAATCGGATTTAAGTCTGGTGACTGCGATGGCCACTCCAAAATGTTCCAGCCTTTCCTCTGCAACCATGCTCTAGTGGACTTGGAGGTATGCTTGGGATCATTGTCCTGTTGAAAGGTCCAACGTCTCCCAAGCCTCAGGTGTGTGACGGACTGCATCACGTTTCCATCCAATATCTCCTGGTACTGAAGAGAATTCATGGTACCTTGCACACGCTGAAGCTTCCCTGTACCTGCAGAAGCAAAACAGCCCCAAAGCATGATTGACCCTCCACCATGCTTCACAGTAGGCAAGGTGTTCTTTTCATCATAGGCCTTGTTCTTCCTCCTCCAAACATAGCGTTGATCCATGGGCCCAAACAGTTCTAATTTTGTTTCATCAGTCCACAGAACACTATCCCACAACTTTTGTGGTTTGTCCACATGGCTTTTGGCATACTGCAGTCGACTCTTCTTATTCTTTGGAGACAGCAAGGGGGTACGCCTGGGAGTTCTGGCACGGAGGCCTTCATTACGCAGTGTGCGTCTTATTGTCTGGGCTGAAACTTCTGTACCCACATCTGACAAATCTTTTCTCAGTTCCTCAGCAGTCACACGGGGACTTCTCTCCACTCTACGCTTCAGGTAGCGCACAGCAGTCGAAGTCAGCATCTTCTTTCTGCCACGACCAGGTAGCGTTTCAACAGTGCCCTTTGCCTTGAATTTGCGAATGATGCTTCCTAAGGTGTCTCTTGGTATGTTTAACATCTTTGCAATCTTCTTATAGCCATTGCCCTTCCTGTGAAGAGAAATCACCTCTTCTCTTGTCTTCCTGGACCATTCTCTTGCCTTCACCATGTTTGTAACCACACCAGTAAATGTCTAGAAGGAGCTGAGTATCACAGTCATTTTAAAGCTGCCTAATTGGTGCTTATTATGCTTGATTGCTGCTCGGTGACATCCACAGGTGTTTTCAATACCTGATGGAAAGCACCTGTATGAACCTCTGTTCTTCAGAGTGGTAGTCTTTAAGGGGTTGAATAATTGTGGCAATGAAGAAACCACATAAGAACCATTTACTACTGTATTACATAAACAATTGATGTCATTTTAGTTGCATTTGGGTAGTTACAACGTCCTTGTAGGATTTGATTCTGAATACAATTCCAAATGTACACTATAGTCCCTAAACCCCTTTACAGCATTGGGGGTTGAATAATTTTGGACACAACTGTACATCTAATAAATGTAATTTCAGGTGGAATGGGATAACTTTACACACATGCTACCTTCATCAACCCACTCAAAACAAAATAATTAGTGGTGCTAAAGGTCTTAGTGGCTGAAGATACGTACTCTAATGATGTACAGTATAAGAAGCCTGCTGTCTTTTATCCATGATAAACTAATAGGATGGGCTTTTATGCAATGAATGTTTTTTACGGATATTATATACGTGTTTCATTTCAGGCTATCTGGCTCTTCACATGTTTTGCATCTCTGCTCTTGGACATTGATTTAGGATTATTGGTTGGTATCATCTTCGGATTGTTTACTGTATTTCTTCGTGTCCAGTAGTAAGTATGACATTTTACACTATGAAATTGTTTACTTCCAGAGTCACAATTATTGAATATTTCACAGCCAGGATGACCAATACTGGGGACTTTTGCACAAAGCCATAACATGCGTAATCAAAGCAGCCATTTTTCAACAAATAAATTGCATTTATATTCTGGTACAGAGACTTCAAAAATTGACTGCTTTGTAATGGAACCCCCTTAAAATGCTATTTAGAATTACAAAAATTCTGGATCTGACTGGATCCTTTTATTATACCAGACCATAGCTTTTACAACAGCAGTTATGCTACGGATAGATCTAAGAACACACTTAGCTGAGATGTAATTTGGTATTCCAAGCTTTTGCAGCTCTAGAGAGAGTGACATTCTGTTACACCTAATATTGGGGTGGATTTTGACTGGCGGGAGGTTAACTTAATAATAATAATAATAATAATATTTGTAATAATAATACGTTCCTCCCCTGTGAGATTGCAAAGAACACATCTAGCTTATTTGACAGGTTATACTAATGGGACTAGCACACTCTGTCATATTATTAATTATAGTGACTTATGTTGTTACTTGAAGGGGAATATCTTTTGTTATTAAATAAGTTTGATAATCAGTGATATTATGTTTTATTTAACTATTCATTTTACTGAACTAACATACTAGACTTTCATAAGGCATATGTCAACTGTACTTTCAATTATTTATTTTTCAGTCCATCATACAATTCTCTTGGCAATATCCCTGGTACAGATATCTACAAAGATATTGAAAAATACAAAAATGTATGTATGAAATTGCACTTTAAAAACTTTACCTAATAATAAACCCGTTCAGCCTGGTGCACCAGCTTTTTTTTTTTTTTTTTTCTACTAACAGCTAACATGTTTGTCTCCAATGACATGCAGACCAAGTTTCTATGGCTTGGCCTTATAAAGTAAAAAATTAAGGCTTTAGTTGTCCTTGTGATCTTGACTTCACTGATCTGGACAGACAGGATAGGAGCATAGGTTTTTCTGGCTCTGTGTTTATTCCAGGTCAGTGACTCAGTAGGTGAAAGGAATGCAAGGGTGAAAATGGCAGTTATAATGCTTATACCTCCAATGTCCATGGTGTCTAGTTTCATATTTCTGCCCTTACAGGGTCATTTTAAATCAAAACCAGTGCATGGGCTGGCTACATTATAGTTATAACAAATATATTATATTTTAACATATCATAAGCTGCAGAACCGTAACTTAACAATTAACAGTTTTGGTATTAAAACACGCCTATACCTCACTAGAACTCTTGGAACTCCAATCAATCTTTTTTTTCTATCTTTGGATAGTGTGGAAGAATCAAAGCCTTGATCAGGTTTTTATTGCTGTCTATGTGCTGATTGGGAAGATCTCTTTTCAATTCCTGTGCCACTGGAAGTAAGAGGAAATCTCTCTAAATTATTTAAGGGAACAGTGTCTCAACAGTGACAGTTGTCACCAAAACAGGGATCCCCATTAGGAAATGTTATCTTTTTCTCGGTGACAACTGTAAAATTTTAGAGCTTCAGTCTTGTTAACATTGATGATACACATCATTAAATACCTGATAAAAGTTCTAACCCTTCCCCAATGCAAAACTAGAAAAACCAAACGATACACTGGAGTTTCACTATGAATACAAGGCAGGCATTATAGATGAAGACTAGTGATCTGTATGCTACACCGTATATTGTTATCTGTTGGTGCTGTTAAGAGAAGGATGGTGCCTCCATTGTCATAAAGAAGATTTCTATTTATCTAGCAGTAATACTAAACCCAGGATCCTGCATTCACTCTATCTGGTCTTCCACTGTACACAGAACATAGAAATGCAATTATTTGAGTAAATATAAACTGCTAAATACCTTTTCTCAGCTTCAGTATATAGCAGTCTTGTGACTTCTATCAGTGTCTGGCTGAGCACTGGTTAAAGCTTGTAGGAGTTTTTATTCTGCTCTGACTGTCCTATGAGGCTGCATGACCCCTAACTCTGTGTCTGGACAGCACTGATTGGCCCTGTGCTGATCACGTGCATGCTCCCAAAAACAAACAAACAACTTTTTAGCAATAAGCACTAAACTGAGCATGTGCAGAGTGACACCTAGAGCTCTGTACTATCAGGAGATGGATAGGGGATATTAGGAGAAGGGGAGGATCAGGGAAGGCAGGATCAAACAGCCCTTTTACCCAATGCAGAGAATTAACCCCTTAAGTTCCATAGTAAGTATAACAAGCATGCTTTACTGCATATACAGACTGATTTTACTGCTGTGGGTTTAGTAATACTTTAAGAGGATAGTCATCCAACAAATTTACTGTCTTGTTTAAAAACATTTGGCATACAATGGAAAATATGAAAAATGTAAAATAAATTGTGCACAGCATACACTGTATGTCCAATGCAGCCAACTGATGCAGAATCAGCCTGTAACTGCATACTGTATGTAGTTTTGCTCCTAAGCAACTATATCAAATTATAGTTTATTACAAGTAGTAATCTTTTCAAATGACTATTAAAGTTTACCCGGAAGTGTTTTTTATAATGTAATGTTCACATTGTTGCTTGCTAACCTATAGTTCTGCTTGGTAATTTATAGGTTGAAGAGCCAGAAGGGATCAAAATTGTCCGCTTTTCCAGTGCCATTTTCTATGGAAATGTTGATACCCTAAAAGATGGAGTTAAATCTATTGTAAGTACCGTATATACTCGAGTATAAGCCGACCCGAATATAAGCCGAGGTACCTAATTTTACCACAAAAAACTGGGAAAAACTATTGACTCGAGTATAAGCCGAGAGTGGGAAATGAGGCACCTACTAGTCAATGTAAAAAATTGGTGTCAGTGGGAGGAATAGTGCCCCATCATTGGTATCACTGGGAGGAATAGTGCCCCATTGTTGGTGTCAGTGGGAGGAATAATGCCCCATCATTGGTATCAGTGGGAGGAATAGTGCCCCATCATTGGTGTCAGTGGGAGGAATAGTGCCCCATCGTTGGTGTCAGTGGGAGGAATAATGGCCCATCATTAGTATCAGTGGGAGGAATAGTGCCCCATCATTGGTGTCAGTGGGAGGAATAGTGCCCCATCGTTGGTGTCAGTGGGAGGAATAGTGCCCCATCATTGGTGTCAGTGGGAGGAATAGTGCCCCATCATTAGTATCAGTGGGAGGAATAGTGCCCCATCACTGGTATCAGTGGGAGGAATAGTGCCCCATCCTTGGTGTCAGTGGGAGGAATAGTGCCCCATCATTGGTGTCAGTGGGAGGAATAGTGCCCCACCATTAGTATCAGTGGGAGGAATAGTGCCCCATCCTTGGTATCAGTGGGAGGAATAGTGCCCCATCATTGGTGTCAGTGGGAGGAATAGTGCCCCATCATTGGTGTCAGTGGGAGGAATAGTGCCCCATCATTGGTGTCAGTGGGAGGAATAGTGCCCCATCATTGGTGTCAGAGGGAGGAATAGTGCCCCATCATTGGTATCAGTGGGAGGAATAGTGCCCCATCATTGGTGTCAGTGGGAGGAATAGTGCCCCATCGTTGGTGTCAGTGGGAGGAATAATGCCCCATCATTAGTATCAGTGGGAGGAATAGTGCCCCATCGTTGGTGTCAGTGGGAGGAATAGTGCCCCATCGTTGGTGTCAGTGGGAGGAATAATGCCCCATCATTAGTATCAGTGACACCAATGATGCGGCACTATTCCTCCCACTGACACTAATGACACTTGCTGATCCCTGTTGCAGTATGGTGCTGCTGCAGCCAGCATATGTGGTTGCAGCAGCACCTCTGCACTGCACACTTACCGGCTTTTCCCTCACTCGATTTTTGCGGGTCCGCTCGGCTCCGCCTCCTCACCCGTGATTGGCCGCCTGTGTACCTTTCCTGAGCTACAGTTCTGGCGGCCAATCACCAGTGAGGAGGCGGAGCCGAGCGGCAGGAGTGAGGGAGTGGCCGGAGTGACGGAAGGAGCAGCGCTTCCTGGATGGATCATCGTGGGACCGGAGCCAGGTAAGAGACAGCAGCCCTCTGCCCACCCCTGTACACGCCCCCCTTGACGGAGCCTCAGGGGGGGCGCGCCCTACTATCTGCAGATGTTGACTCGAGTATAAGCCGAGGGGGCCGTTTTTCAGCACAAAAAATGTGCTGAAAAACTCGGCTTATACTCGAGTATATACGGTAGTTTGTGTAAGTACAGAAAGAGACAATTTCTTAGTTGCCAACGCTATGAGAAGGTAATAAACTGAAATATTTTTCATAGGTGGGGTTTGATGCCGTTAGAGTTTTTACCAAGAGAACAAAGGCTCAGCAGAAGATTAATAAGCTTCTGAAGAAAAAGAAAATGTCAGCAAATGAGGTATCTTATATGATGCTTTTCAACTAATGTAATTAAATGTATGTATTTTTTTAATGAAATGAATGCGTCCAGTGACCACATGTGTTATGATATTTTGTTCCAGAATGAGATCAGGAGAGACTCCTATACTGATGAAGATTCGGAGATGGATGATGACTTGGATGAAGCAGAAAACAAAGAGACCAATGATATAATGCTGCAAATAGATTGGAATGCAGAGCTCCCTGTCAGCGTGTCAGTCCCATTGGTCACCATTCACAGCCTCATTTTTGATTTTGGACAAGTAATCTTCCTTGATGTGGTAGCAGTGGATACTTTAAAGGGGGTAAGTAATGTTTGTTTATTAGATTGAATAAAGCTGCAATATAAAAATTATACTAATAAACTGGTGCTAAGTAATTGTGCCTAATGGATTATGAGCAATTTTCCTTGCCTATAAGCCAACCTGTAAATTTGACCTACTGCAAATAATTATCATGAATATTTTTGTTTTTTAATGTGGGCTAGCACTCTTCCAGGGAAACAGATACATTCTGTCCAGCTAGTTCAGATATTTAGTGTACAAAATTCTGCCACACAGCACAAGCCTTTTTGGCAGGGCAAGCAACCTAAGGTTTCTCCTCAGCAGTTAAGGAATACTTACAGGTCTTGTTTATCCCCCAGCCTGTGACTGGACAATGTATAAACTTGTCACATTGCTCTATCCTCCTATCAACATGCTATCATTAGCACATTAGTCCTGCAACACAACTAATTGGATGTGATGCTTCTTCCTTTAAGGGTTTGAGCTCTGCTGTACAGTGGATTGTAGGAGGCTCAGGGGAGTACCTACAGGGGTTGCAATTGTGACCCGGTCCCATGCAGCAGGTGGCCTGTGTGGCCCCCTGTATGCCTGGATAGAAGGAGTGGCAGGGGCGGCTGCATATAGAGTAATCAATCTCTCCATTTTCCTCCTGCAGCCACTGAATGCCCCCTTCTCCTCCTCTCCCTCCCATAGGTATTGGGCTGGGCAGCACAGTGGCTAAATGGTTAGCACTTCTGCCTGGCAGTTCTAGGGTTGTTGATTCAAATCCCAACCACAGCATCACCTGCCTGGAGTTTGGCTGTTCTCCCTGTTCCTGTGCGGGTACTCCGGTTTCCTCCCAGACTCCAAAGACATGCTGGTAGGTTAATTGGCTCCTGTTTAAATTTGCCATAGTATGTGTATGTATGAATGTGAGTTAGGGACCTTAGATTGTATACCCCTTGAGGGTTAGGGACTGATGTGAATGTACAATATATATGTAAAGCGCTGCGTAAAATTGACATTGCTATATAAGTACCTGAAATAAATAAATAATAATCCTGTCCATTCATTATGTGCAGCTGAGGATGCAGAGAAGGATATTGAGGGCTTTGTCCTCAATGTTCTTTCTCTATATCAAAGGTGGAACTTCTGAGTTCTGTTTAGAACCTTGATATTTCACCAAAGTCCCCCAACGGGGGCTCCTAAAAAAATTGTAAAAAATAATATTGTTTAAAAAAAGTTAAAAAAATAAAATAAAAAAATAAACAACTACTGACACCATTGGTGGAACTTCCAGGGTTACAAAGGTTGCACTTGCGCCCTGGCCCCGCCAGGCTCAGAGGGAAGGGCCCTAGCCAGGGGTCAGGGGGCCCCTCATGGTTTCCTGCACCAGGGCCCTGAAGGTTCTAGTTACGCCGCTGAAGAGGCTGATACTAACTCAAATTCAGATACACTACTAGAATTCAAAAAAAAAATTAAAATGGTTACAGAGCTGCATTATTTTTGTCTTTTATATCTGCCAGCAGTTCAGTTTTAGGCTAACCTTATGACAAATGTATTTATACACTAAACTTATTAGACAAGTCTACTTAAAAAACAGACATTTGGTAATTACATCTTTCACAACCTTAGGTGTGCTATCAGTACAATCACATGAGAAAGTAAAACAAGCCATGGATGATATGATTTTCTTTCTTGTAACAGTCAGTGTTGATGGGGGAATTCTTCCCTCGGAGCTATTGTGTTTTCCCAGTGGGGGGTGGGGGGTCGGGAGCTATCCCTGCCTGGAGAACAGAGTGATTATTGCCAGCGACTAGAGCCAATGGCAATAATCACGTGTCATAATCTGAAAATCATGCTGGTTGTACCCAAGTCATACAACAATTGCATTGGGTACAATCAGCCTACCGATAGACGGTTCGAATCTCAGCTAGTTCAGCATCTATGGCTAGCTTAAGCACCAAGAACAGCAAAGCCCTGATAGTGCAACATACTATAATTCTTTAGACAAATACCATTCTAAATGATTGATTAAGGCTTAAAAACAATTGAATTCCTGTAGTGGATATTAGATACTTAGCCACTAAAGCTGTATCATTAAGCCATTAGTATTAAGCTTTTTTATATTATCAGCTATTGTAACATCTAACCCACAAGTACATATTGCAAAGGATGGATAGTAGTTTTATGTAGGACAATGTGTCTTCTAGAAACAAAAAGGAAAAGACAATGGGCACACCATAGTGTATTAAACGTGACAAAATGGTGAAAAGAATGATGTTAACAATTGCATTCACAGGTATTCCAAAATATACTGGCTTATTCCAGTTGTCCTGGAAAATGGCACTCCAACCTTTAACTTGCTGGATGGATATGCTACTAACATGCATTTATAGCATGCTGGGGTACGATAACAGAAGGATCTCAATTAAGGCTCCACAAGGTGTTAATAAAAAAATAACACAGAATGACAGAGTAAAGCCAAGTACACACGATCAGAAAATCATACGAAAAATACTGCTTTCAAAGCGGTTATACGATAACTTGATCATTAATACACAGTTTTCATCCGAAATTATTTGAAGGGACAAGCACAAAACTTTTTCACGTACGATACCAAATCATATGGTTTTCATTTAAATAGTACATTTTTCATCCAAAAATACTATACAGTACATTACATCTGAATTTTTTTCTGTCGTACAAGAATTCTCGGAACTTTTCAATATGGAGTCTAGCACGCAAAAATAAAAAAAAAAATAAAAAGGAT
Organism: Staurois parvus; assembly: GCF_062004578.1. NCBI lineage: Eukaryota > Metazoa > Chordata > Amphibia > Anura > Ranidae > Staurois > Staurois parvus. The sequence goes on along the minus strand of NW_028317815.1, from coordinate 16,535,477 downwards.
GATCATTTGTCTGATATTCTCGTGTAAAAGGCTTAAGCCAGAAAAACACCATCAACCAAATAACAACATTAAAAACCCCTGTAAATAATATAATGCAAAAGGAAAGTTAATTCAATTTCTATAGAATTTACCTATAAAAACGCCATCATATACAGTAGGAGCCCGCAAATACTGACATTAGCTTTATTATATCTACTTCCAATTTTGGGCTTTAATGGCTGATGGGCAGGAGTGAGGAATATGACTGAACACTACTAAAGTTGTGAAGAAATGTCAGGTACACAAACACCTGCAATTCCTCACTATGGAATTATTTTCTCAATTTTGCACCAGACATCAGACCTAACCCTTTTATTTTGTTTAAGAATTTATACAGATTTATTACAAACCTATTGGTAAACAGATTAGTATTAGAAGTATGAAAATTACCCATAATAGCATTCAAGAACAAAAAGACTTTGAATCCAGTATATAGAACTCTGTGCAGATTAACTCCTTGGACAACATTGCTAAAAATTATTTTTGGCATACTAGAAAACGTATTATTTGCAGCAGATTTGCCATGATATTTTCAAGTATACAAATTACATGACAGCTAAAGAACATCTGGCATTAAAGGGATTAACTGATATACAGTGAAGTAAATAAATATTTGATTCCCTGCTGATTTTGAATGTTTGCCCACTCACAAAGAAATGATCAGCCTTAAAATCAAATGGTAGGTGTATTGTAACACTGAGAGACAGAATAGCAACAAAAATTCAAAAGAAATGCATGTCTAACAGATTATGCACTGATTTGCATGTTCATAAGGGAAATAAGTATTTGATCCCCTATCATTCAGCAGGATTTCTGGCTACCAGGTGTCTTTCATACAGGCAACAAGCTGAGATTAGAAGCAGTCTCTTAAAGGGAGTGCTGCTAATCTTATTTTGTTACCTGTATAAAAGACACCTGTCCACAGGAGCAATCAAACTCTCCATCGCATACTAGCACATTATAAAATACCTTAGAACAAAGCCCTTCAGCAGTCACCACTGGTAGGGCTTCCATTTTCCCCCCAGTCTTCCTTCCAGGTTCATTGGCTGTGGTCCTGTGAATGGCTGAGCCACAATGACATTGTCAGGGCTCCCAGGTATGACCAGAGGTGTGTGACTGATGCAGGGAAACGCAGACTTCAGATATGTGATAAACAATACAAATTATTAACACTAACCATACAAACATAAACGCAGTGCAATACTAAACATAATACAGTGCGAACAAACCAAACCAAACCACCCACAGATAACAGTACATACAAGCAAGCGTCGTCAGGCAGGCCGGGTCAATATCAATTGGGCAGGTAGGTACAGGGGGAGCAAGCAGAGAATGGTCGGGGTCACAGGCCAGGTTCAGCAGGTAGCAAGCAGCGTAGTACAGAGGGTCAGGCAGAGGGATGGTCAGGGTCACAAGCCAGAGATCAAAACAGGTAACAAGCAGCGTAGTACAGAGGGTCAGGCAGAGGGACAGAAACAGGATGCAGGACAGATACAGGGCCCAGGACAAACACAACACCAAGGCAGAGTCTGTGGGTCTGGCCATCCCTTAAATACCCCAGCATCATCAGTTCCAGGTGTTAGCTGGCTGAAAGGTTGAGTCTCTGATTGCTGGGAGCACCCGCTGGCCAGCCCTGGTACTGCAGATCAAAAGGCAGGTGAGTCCCACCATTGCTGGCCAGTCCATTCCTAACAGACATCACTCCTATACATGTGCACAGGAGCCATGGTTTACAGCACAGAGCTCTGAAGGGAGGACACAGTATTCTGTCCCTTCAGAGTGCATGCGCCGGTAATGTCACCAGCTGCTGTCAGGAATGGACTCGCCAATAGTGGTGGGACTCACCTGCCTTGTGGTTTGCAGTACCAGGACTGGCCAGCGGGTGCTCTCAGCAACCAGAGGCTCACTTCTGCAGTCAGCCAAAACACCTGAGGCTGATTGCAGGAGGTGCATATAAGGAATGGCCAGACTTGCAATCAGCTCCTTGGTGTATGTTTTCCCAAGAGCCTCTGTACCTGCATCCTGTCTGCTTCCTGTCTGATCCTGCTTGATCCCTGACTCCGATTGAACTCCACCTGTCCTGACCTCTGCTATTCCTGACCACTCTCCAGTCTGCTCCTTTGGTACCTTGTCTGCCTGATTGTTCCTGACCCGGCCCGTCCGACTACGCTTAGTATTGTTCTTTTGTTATCTGTTGGGGGTTTTGGTTTGGTTTGTTTGCACTGTGTTTATGTTTAGTCTTGCACTGCATTTATGTATTGTTTAGTCTTAAATAAATTATATTGTTTATACTATATCTGAAGCCTGCGTTTCCCTGTGTCAGTCCACACACCTCTGGTCATACCCGGGGCCCTGATAGCTGCATCCAGTGTGAATAGCTCCTAAACACCACAAGTTTAGGAGATATTCATTGCGCCTACAAGTAAGTTTTATTATAGACTTACCTGTAGGTACAAGTTCAAAAAAGGAGTTTACTACCACTTTAAATCCAAATTCTAACAGAGCCAGCCCCCACTACTATGCAAATCATTCATATCACCTAAAAATTTAAATTAGAATGTCAGCGCTACAGTACAAAAAAAATATTCCAAAGACAAATAATTGCTCAAATAGATGTGTGTCAAATTATGCACAAACCAAATATAAACAAGCTATATGAGTGTTTTATACAATATGAACTATATATGTGCAACAATTCAATAATGAATTTCCAAAACCACATCCAATCTTGTGAATATTTAGGTGAATCAGCAATAGCAAAGTCCCAAACACATGCTTGCAGTGAATCAAAATACAATTTACAATATGTTTTTCCCTCTTCATCAAAGAAATCTTCACCTTCAGTCGTAAACCACCTCCACTCGTGTGTGACAATTGGACTCTTACCCTCCTTGGTTGACCTCTTAACCACCTCCCATCCGGCCGTTGTATATAAACGGCTGGACGGTGGCAGTGCAGGGTCGGGTGGCCGTTTATAAACGGCCTCCCTGCACCCTGCTTGTGCACGCTCCCTGGGAGCGCACAGCACAGCGATCCGATGCCTGCTGTGTCCTCCGGACACAGTGGAACACCGATCGTCGTACAGGACCTCTGTGCGAGGTCCCAATCATGTGATCACTGATTGGCCAATCAGTGATCACATGCAGAGTAGTAAGCAAGATGTCACTTCTGACATCATTGCTTACTACGTGTGAAATCTGTGAATAATCATAGCAATCAGTGTAAAAAAAAAAATCTTCATCCCCCCACACTCTACTGCTAGGGTGACAGTACTTAAAAAAAACCCCCATAAATAATAATATAAAAAACTAAAATAAAAATGTAAAAAAAAATGTTTAAAAATTATAACTTTTGGTTATAAACTAATTTGGGTTATTTTTTTTTTACTAAAAAGATAACGGAATAAATTTTGGCCAAGATTTATGATGAAATACTATTTATTTGCAAAATTTTATAAGAAAAACACTTTTTTTCAAAATTTTTGGACATTTTCATGTACATAGCAAAAAAAAATAAAAATCCCAGTGGTGAATAAATACCACCAAAATAAAGCTTTATCTGTTTAAAAAATGCTAAAAAATTCATATGGGTACATTGTTGCATGACTGCGCAATTATCATTCAAAGTGTGATAGCACTGAAAGCTGAAAATTGGCCTGGACAGGAAGGGGGTAAAAGTGTCCAGACTTGAAGTGGTTAAAGAGAAGTGTAGCCAAAGCTTTTTTCACCCTGCTTCTCCTATGGATCACAGTAGTGCATGTCATTCTGCACTCCTGTGACCTGTTTTCAGCCGACAGCGGGCTAAAGTCCTGTATTACGGTGTGACATGATGCATAAGTATCTGCCTATATTTATTTATTTCAGGTACTTATTTAGCGCCGTCAATTTACGCAGCGCTTTACACATATATATTGTTCATTTACATCAGTCCCTAACCCTCAAGGGGTGTACAATCTAAAGTCCCTAACTCACATTCATACATACACATATTAGGGCCAATTTAGACAGGATCCGACTAACCCACCAGCATGTCTTTGGAGTGTGGGAGGAAACCGGAGTACCCAGAGGAAACCCATGCAGGCACAGGGAGAACATACAAACTCCAGGCAGGAGGTGCCATGGCTGGGATTCAAACCAACGACCCTAGTACTACCAGGCGGAAGTGCTAACCATTTAGCCACTGTGCTTCCCATATTTCTCAGCATCAAGGACACCATTGATCCCGACCAAATCTCCAACTCCATTTCCAGAAATGCAGGCCAAAACTTGCAAGGAACCTCCACCATGCTGCACTGTTGCCTGCAGACAGTCATTGTACCACTCTCCAGCCTTTCCCAAACAAATTGCCTTTTGCTACAGCTGTATTTCAAATTTTGACTCCTCAATCCAGAGAACTTGCTGCCATTTTTCTGCACTCCAGTTCCTATGTTTCCGTGCATAGGACATAGAAACTGGGCGAAGTGACTCAACTCAAAAACCATAGGAACTGGGGGGAAGAAAAATAGCAGCGGGTGCTCTGAACTGATGGGGAGTCAGGCGTGCCGGTGGGGGACCCAGAATAGGAGGATCAGGGCTGCTCTATGCAAAAGCATTACACAGAACATGTAAGTATGACATGTTTTTTATTTAAAAAAAATAAAATTGGAACCTTTACATTCACTTTAATAGTTTTAGACTGGCATTGTATCTATTGTAACCACATACAATGATCTCTTAGATTGTAAGCTCCAAGGAGCAGGGCCCTCCTAACCCTCTTGTATTGAACTGTATTGTTGCTGTATTGTCTCCCGTTATATTGTAAAGCGCTAAGCAAACTGTTGATAAATCCTGTATAATAATAATAATAATAATAATCATAATGGATTGTATATTTGTAAATGAGTCTTGTAATTGGGTTTGGAGTGCTATAGCTCCATCTGGTGGCAATACAACTCTATATATTTCCATCCAATTATGAGTGCATGTGTTTGTACTGTATAGACAGTATGCTACAGTATATGTACAGTATAAAGTAAATACTATTTATTCACAAGAATTGAGTATCTTTAGGAGTATTTAAGAAGTGGGTTACTATTCAGATGAACTTTATTATTTTGTTCTTATTATTATTAGAGATGAGCGAATCGAACTTGGCGAAGTGGAATTCGTTTCGAAGATTAGGAAAAATTTGATTCGCGCCGAATCCGAAAATTAGCAGACTTCGGAATCGAAATTTTCCAAAAATGGCGGCGACATGTGTGGCGACGGAGCGGGGATCTCTGGGAAGGCGCGCAGACAAGGCGCGCTGACCCATAATGCATTCATTCATGACATGTGATCGCATTAGCCAATCAGCAGCCAGCCAGCCAGCACTGTGTAATGGTCGAGCTATAAATTGCGGCCATCTTAGAATTCTCCATTAGCCTCCGGTCATTCAAGAGAGACAGACCTGTCTGTATTAGGGACAGAGTTAGGGCCAGAGAGACTTTAGGGCCACAGAATCGTTACTTAGGGACACAGAATTGTTACTCAGGGACACAGAATTGTTACTCAGGGACACAGAACTGTTACTCAGGGACACAGAATTGTTACTCAGGGACAGACACAGAATTGTTACTGAGGGAAACAGAATTGTTACTGAGGGACACAGAATTGTTACTGGGGGACACAGAATTGTTACTCAGGGACACAGAATCGTTACTCAGGGACACAGAATTGTTACTCAGGGACACAGAACTGTTACTCAGGGACACAGAACTGTTACTCAGGGACACAGAATTGTTACTCAGGGACACAGAATTGTTACTGAGGGACACAGAATTGTTACTGAGGGACACAGAATTGTTACTCAGGGACACAGAATTGTTACTCAGGGACAGACACAGAATTATTACTGAGGGACACAGAATTGTTACTGAGGGACACAGAATTGTTACTGAGGGACACAGAATTGTTACTCAGGGACACAGAATTGTTACTCAGGGACACAGAACTGTTACTCAGGGACACAGAATTGTTACTCAGGGACACAGAACTGTTATTCAGGGACACAGAATTGTTACTCAGGGACAGACACAGAATTGTTACTGAGGGACACAGAATTGTTACTGAGGGACACAGAATTGTTACTCAGGGACAGACACAGAATTGTTACTGAGGGACACAGAATTGTTACTGAGGGACACAGAATTGTTACTCAGGGACACAGAATTGTTACTCAAGGACACAGAATTGTTACTCAGGGACACAGAACTGTTACTCAGGGACACAGAATTGTTACTCAGGGACAGACACAGAATTGTTACTGAGGGACACAGAATTGTTACTGAGGGACACAGAATTGTTACTCAGGGACACAGAATTGTTACTCAGGGACACAAAATTGTTACTCAGGGACACAGAACTGTTTCTCAGGGACACAGAATTGTTACTCAGGGACAGACACAGAATTGTTACTGAGGGACACAGAATTGTTACTGAGGGACACAGAATTGTTACTCAGGGACAGACACAGAATTGTTACTGAGGGACACAGAATTGTTACTCAGGGACACAGAATTGTTACTCAGGGACACAGAACTGTTACTCAGGGACACAGAATTGTTACTCAGGGACACAGAACTGTTACTCAGGGACATAGAATTGTTACTCAGGGACAGACACAGAATTGTTACTGAGGGACACAGAATTGTTACTGAGGGACACAGAATTGTTACTCAGGGACACAGAACTGTTACTCAGGGACACAGAACTGTTACTCAGGGACACAGAATTGTTACTCAGGGACAGACACAGAATTGTTACTGAGGGACACAGAATTGTTACTGAGGGACACAGAATTGTTACTCAGGGACACAGAATTGTTACTGAGGGACACAGAATTGTTACTCAGGGACACAGAACTGTTACTCAGGGACACAGAATTGTTACTCAGGGAAGGACACAGAATTGTTACTGAGGGACACAGAATTGTTACTGAGGGACACAGAATTGTTACTGAGGGACACAGAATTGTTACTCAGGGACAGACACAGAATTGTTACTGAGGGACACAGAATTGTTACTGAGGGACACAGAATTGTTACTCAGGGACACAGAATTGTTACTCAGGGACACAGAACTGTTACTCAGGGACACAGAATTGTTACTCAGGGACACAGAACTGTTACTCAGGGACACAGAATTGTTACTGAGGGACACAGAATTGTTACTGAGGGACACAGAATTGTTACTCAGGGACAGACACAGAATTGTTACTGAGGGACACAGAATTGTTACTGAGGGACACAGAATTGTTACTCAGGGACACAGAACTGTTACTCAGGGACACAGAATTGTTACTCAAGGACACAGAACTGTTACTCAGGGACACAGAATTGTTACTCAGGGACAGACACAGAATTGTTACTGAGGGACACAGAATTGTTATTGAGGGACACAGAATGGTTACTCAGGGACACAGAATTGTTACTCAGGGACACAGAACTGTTACTCAGGGACACAGAATTGTTACTCAGGGACACAGAACTGTTACTCAGGGATACAGAATTGTTACTCAGGGACAGACACAGAATTGTTACTGAGGGACACAGAATTGTTACTGAGGGACACAGAATTGTTACTCAGGGACAGACACAGAATTGTTACTGAGGGACACAGAATTGTTACTGAGGGACACAGAATTGTTACTGAGGGACACAAAATTGTTACTCAGGGACACAGAATTGTTACTCTGGGACACAGAATTGTTACTCAGGGACACAGAACTGTTACTCAGGGACACAGAATTGTTACTCAGGGACAGACACAGAATTGTTACTGAGGGACACAGAATTGTTACTGAGGGACACAGAATTGTTACTCAGGGACAGACACAGAATTGTTACTGAGGGACACAGAATTGTTACTGAGGGACACAGAATTATTACTGAGGGACACAGAATTGTTACTCAGGGACACAGAATTGTTACTCAGGGACACAGAACTGTTACTCAGGGACACAGAATTGTTACTCAGGGACACAGAACTGTTACTCAGGGACACAGAATTGTTACTCAGGGACAGACACAGAATTGTTACTGAGGGACACAGAATTGTTACTGAGGGACACAGAATTGTTACTGAGGGACACAGAATTGTTACTCAGGGACAGACACAGAATTGTTACTGAGGGAAACAGAATTGTTACTCGGGGACACAGAACTGTTAGGGACACAGAATTGTTACTCAGGGACAGACACAGAATTGTTACTGAGGGACACAGAATTGTTACTGAGGGACACAGAATTGTTACTCAGGGACACAGAACTGTTACTCAGGGACACAGAACTGTTACTCAGGGACACAGAATTGTTACTCAGGGACAGACACAGAATTGTTACTGAGGGACACAGAATTGTTACTGAGGGACACAGAATTGTTACTCAGGGACAGACACAGAATTGTTACTGAGGGACACAGAATTGTTACTGAGGGACACAGAATTATTACTGAGGGACACAGAATTGTTACTCAGGGACACAGAATTGTTACTCAGGGACACAGAACTGTTACTCAGGGACACAGAATTGTTACTCAGGGACACAGAACTGTTACTCAGGGACACAGAATTGTTACTCAGGAACAGACACAGAATTGTTACTGAGGGACACAGAATTGTTACTGAGGGACACAGAATTGTTACTGAGGGACACAGAATTGTTACTCAGGGACAGACACAGAATTGTTACTGAGGGAAACAGAATTGTTACTCGGGGACACAGAACTGTTAGGGACACAGAATTGTTACTCAGGGACAGACACAGAATTGTTACTGAGGGACACAGAATTGTTACTGAGGGACACAGAATTGTTACTCAGGGACACAGAATTGTTACTGAGGGACACAGAATTGTTACTCAGGGACACAGAATTGTTACTCAGGGACACAGAATTGTTACTGAGGGACACAGAATTGTTACTCAGGGACACAGAATTGTTACTCAGGGACACAGAACTGTTACTCGAGGGAAACAGAATTGTTACTCAGGGACACAGAACTGTTACTCAGGGACACAGAATTGTTACTCAGGGACAGACACAGAATTGTTACTGAGGGACACAGAATTGTTTTTGAGGGAAACAGAATTGTTACTGAGGGACACAGAATTGTTACTGAGGGACACAGAATTGTTACTGAGGGACACATAATTGTTACTCAGGGACACAGAATTGTTACTCAGGGACACAGAATTGTTACTCAGGGACACAAAATTGTTACTCAGGGACACAGAACTGTTACTCAGGGACACAGAATTGTTACTCAGGGACAGACACAGAATTGTTACTGAGGGACACAGAATTGTTACTGAGGGACACAGAATTGTTACTCAGGGACAGACACAGAATTGTTACTGAGGGACACAGAATTGTTACTCAGGGACACAGAACTGTTACTCAGGGACACAGAATTGTTACTCAGGGACACAGAATTGTTACTCAGGGACAGACACAGAATTGTTACTCAGGGACAGACACAGAATTGTTACTGAGGGACACAGAATTGTTACTGAGGGACACAGAACTGTTACTCAGGGACACAGAACTGTTACTCAGGGACACAGAATTGTTACTCAGGGACAGACACAGAATTGTTACTGAGGGACACAGAATTGTTACTGAGGGACACAGAATTGTTACTCAGGGACACAGAATTGTTACTCAGGGACACAGAACTGTTACTCAGGGACACAGAATTGTTACTCAGGGACACAGAACTGTTACTCAGGGACACAGAATTGTTACTCAGGGACAGACACAGAATTGTTACTGAGGGACACAGAATTGTTACTGAGGGACACAGAATTGTTACTGAGGGACACAGAATTGTTACTCAGGGACAGACACAGAATTGTTACTGAGGGACACAGAATTGTTACTGAGGGACACAGAATTGTTACTCAGGGACACAGAATTGTTACTCAGGGACACAGAACTGTTACTCAGGGACACAGAATTGTTACTCAGGGACACAGAACTGTTACTCAGGGACACAGAATTGTTACTCAGGGACAGACACAGAATTGTTACTCAGGGACAGACACAGAATTGTTACTGAGGGACACAGAATTGTTACTGAGGGACACAGAATTGTTACTCAGGGACAGACACAGAATTGTTACTGAGGGACACAGAATTGTTACTGAGGGACACAGAATTGTTACTGAGGGACACAGAATTGTTACTGAGGGACACAGAACTGTTACTCAGGGACACAGAATTGTTACTCAGGGACACAGAACTGTTACTTAGGGACACAGAATTGTTACTCAGGGACAGACACAGAATTGTTACTCAGGGACACATAATTGTTACTGAGGGACACAGAATTGTTACTCAGGGACAGACACAGAATTGTTACTGAGGGACACAGAATTGTTACTCAGGGACAGACACAGAATTGTTACTCAGGGACAGACACAGAATTGTTACTGAGGGACACAGAATTGTTACTGAGGGACACAGAATTGTTACTCAGGGACAGACACAGAATTGTTACTGAGGGACACAGAATTGTTACTGAGGGACACAGAATTGTTACTGAGGGACACAGAATTGTTACTGAGGGACACAGAACTGTTACTCAGGGACACAGAATTGTTACTCAGGGACACAGAACTGTTACTTAGGGACACAGAATTGTTACTCAGGGACAGACACAGAATTGTTACTCAGGGACACATAATTGTTACTGAGGGACACAGAATTGTTACTCAGGGACAGACACAGAATTGTTACTGAGGGACACAGAATTGTTACTGAGGGACACGGAATTGTTACTCAGGGACACAGAATTGTTACTCAGGGACACAGAATTGTTACTCAGGGACACAGAACTGTTACTCAGGGACACAGAATTGTTACTCAGGGACACAGAACTGTTACTCAGGGACACAGAATTGTTACTCAGGGACAGACACAGAATTGTTACTGAGGGACACAGAATTGTTACTGAGGGACACAGAATTGTTACTCAGGGACAGACACAGAATTGTTACTGAGGGACACAGAATTGTTACTGAGGGACACAGAATTGTTACTCAGGGACACAGAATTGTTACTCAGGGACACAGAACTGTTACTCGAGGGAAACAGAATTGTTACTCAGGGACACAGAACTGTTACTCAGGGACACAGAATTGTTACTCAGGGACAGACACAGAATTGTTACTGAGGGACACAGAATTGTTACTGAGGGACACAGAATTGTTACTGAGGGACACAGAATTGTTACTCAGGGACAGACACAGAATTGTTACTGAGGGACACAGAATTTTTACTGAGGGACACAGAATTGTTACTCAGGGACACAGAATTGTTACTCAGGGACACAGAATCGTTACACAGGGACACAGAATTGTTACTCAGGGACACAGAATTGTTACTCAGGGACACAGAATCGTTACTCAGGGACACAGAATCGTTGAATTAAAGAGTATGTCAGACAACACGCAGAGGAGTGGCAGAGGAGGCAATGTTTCAGGAGCGAGCAGACGTGGCAGCAGAGGAAGGGGTCGAGGCAGCACTAGTCGCAGCCAGAGGCCAGTGCTCCCGGTGTCATCCAGCGGTCGTGTCTCCACCGACAACCCTGCCGTCATTGATTGGTTGGCTCGGTCGTCTTCCTCTTCCCAGGTCACCTCTGACACCTACAGCCAACGGTCGGTGGGTACGTCAGACACAACCGTTAGTTGGCATGGCCCGGGAGCAAGCCCACTGAAATCACGTGTCCTCTACCTGCCCCTGTCCTTTGGTGTTCCCTCACCAAGCGAAGTATCGCATGCTGTGGGCTCAGCCCCACTGTATAGTGAAGAAGAGCTAACAGAGGGCGGTCAGGAACGGGGGGAGACATCCGCCTCTTCAGCAGCCAGGCGAAGAAGTACTGGCGAGGAGAGTGGCTCGGTAGCCGGTCTAGAGACAGGTCTGTCTCCTGACCCACACGCAGCCGAGGGGGCTAGTAGTGAGGCGGAGACCCTAATTGATGATGATGAGGCTGATCGCACTTGGCAGCCTCGTCGTCATCAGGCTATTGCTTCCGCATCATCAGGAGAAGAGGGTGCCAGCTTGGCAGCGAGCAAAACAGTCGGTGGGTTGCCCAGGAGGCAGCAGGGTCGCAGCAGTGTCAGTGGAGGCAAACGGCCATGGAGTAGAGCACCAGCTCCACTGCAGCCTACCACCACGGCCAGTAGTGGTGCCGGTGTGCACGGAGGAAGTAGCAGTCAGCCAGTGAGGAGTAGCGGGGGCAAAGTTTCCTACTCGGCGGTGTGGCAATTTTTCGTCAAGCCGCCCGAGGAAGTAAACGTAGCCGTATGTCGACTATGTGGCCAGAAAGTCAAGCGTGGCCAGGGGGCCCATGTTGGGACTACAGCGTTGCGTCAGCATATGCAGCATCGCCATTCGGTGGCCTGGGAAAACCGTGATAAAGATACGGCGGTTCTGCCTGCCCCAGCCCCCGCTCCATCACCCGCTCCGTTACTTGCTCCGTCACCCGACGTCAATCGCCCTCTATCAGCCAGTCAAGGCTCCAACACCTCTGCTGAGGGGAGTTGTCGCTCGTTGGCATCTTCCGCTCGTTCAGATGCTCCTTCTCCTGCTACTCCTCTTCACGGATTCCATCAGCAGTCTTTCTTGGAATCCGTTTCCAAGAGACAACAGTTTGCGAGCACGCACCCGACGGTGCAGAAGCTGAACGTCCTCCTGTCCAAGTTGCTGGTGCTGCAGTCCCTCCCTTTCCAAGTGGTGGACTCAGCACCTTTCCGAGAAATGATGGCTTGTGCCGAGCCGCGGTGGAGAGTGCCAAGCCGGCATTTCTTCGCCAAAAAGGCAGTGCCAGCCCTGCATTCACATGTAGAAGAGATGGTGGGCCAGTCTTTGAGCATGTCAGTCTCTGCCAAAGTGCACGGCAGCGCCGACGTGTGGAGCTGTAACTACGGTCAGGGACAGTACATGTCATTTACGGCTCACTGGGTGAACGTGGTGCCGGCACAGCCGCACCAGCAACTTGGACAGGTCACGCCGCTTTTGCCTCCACGTTTGCACGTCCTTGGTCCAGCAAAGATGTCCGCCTCTACCACCTCTTCTTCCGCCGTGTCCTCAGCCGCCACCCCCGTGCCAAGTCCCATTACCCGACCGGCATATCACATGTGCAGGGCGCAACGGTGTCACGCTGTGCTGCACCTGGAATGCCTTGGCGAACGTAGTCACACAGGGGAGGAACTTCTGAGTGTAATGAACAGAGAAATCGACAGATGGCTGTCTCCGCGCAAACTGAAAATCGGAACCATGTTGACCGACAACGGAAAGAACATGGTGTCTGCTCTGCGTCAAGGAAGGTTGTGCCATGCGCCATGCATGGCTCACGTGTTCAATCTGGTTGTCAAGCGGTTCCTAAAATCCACCATCCCACTGCAAGACATCCTTAAAATGTCACGTAAACTTTGCATGCATTTCAGCCATTCCTACACCGCAAAGCACACCCTCCTTGAGCTGCAGCGGCAGAACAGAATTCCACAGCATCGCCTGATCTGCGACGTTGCAACAAGGTGGAATTCAACCCTACATATGTTAGACCGCCTTTACGAACAGCGAAAGGCCATCACCGATTTCCTGATGTTACAAGCGGATAAAGGTACTCCCCTGTGTAACTTAGATGTCAGCCATTGGCAGCTCATGCGTGACACCTGCCGCTTGCTCAGGCCCTTTGAGGAGGCCACGCTATTCGTGAGTCGGCAGGACTATGGGATGAACGACGTCATTCCTCTGTTGCACGTCCTGGAACAAATGCTGTTAACAATGGCTGGTCAGGGTGCGGTAGACGTGGCGCACAGATCTCAACGCCACATGACCCCTGTGGGGGCAGGACAGGAAGAAGAGGAGGAGGTAGAGGAGGACATTGGTGCTCAGGAATTATTGAGTGAAATGGGTGGTTTTTCCACTCAGCGGACAGGAGTGGAGGAGCAGGAGCATCTGGTAGAGGAGGAGGAGGAGACAGAGGACCCAGACGCACCGTGGCAGTATGCTGTGGAGATGGAGGCAGGGAGTCCCTCGCATTCCTTGGCACAAATGGCCCATAGCATGCTCGGTTGCTTGCGTAGCAACAGCCGAATAATAACCATCAGACAGAGGGATGACTTTTGGCTGTCCACCTTGTTGGACCCTCGCTACCGTTCAAAAATGGTGGCCTTTTTCACACCTGCTGAGAGGGAGGCCAAAATAACGTACTATAAAAACCACCTATGTAGTCAGTTGGTCTCTGCCTTTCTGCGCCAACGTCCATCCTCAGACACTGTGGGCCCTGTGCGCTCGCGTTCCGCTGCCATGGCAGCAGGGGAGGGGTGGGGTGGTAGGAGCAGTGGCAGCTCCACCAGCAGCGGCTGCCTCAGTCTGCAGTCGATGATGAGTAGCTTTCTTCACCAGCGCAGTGAGGAAACTACTAACCAGCCGCAGCAGCAGCAGCATCAGGTGGACCTGGAGCAGGACCTCAAACAACAGGCTTGGGCCTACTTGGACAGCACCCTGCCAACCGAGGTAGACAATCCCCTTGACTACTGGGCAACGAAACTTGACCTTTGGCCCCAACTAGCTGAATTTGCCCTTGAAAGGCTGTCATGCCAGGCCAGTAGCGTGGCATCGGAGCGCGTGTTTAGTGCGGCAGGAGGTATTGTAACTCCGCGGAGGACACGACTGTCCACCCAAAGTGTGGAGAGACTCACGTTTGTGAAAATGAATCAGGCGTGGATTAGTCTGGATTTCAAACCACCAGTTCCTGACACAACTGACTAAATCCGCCATGAATCATGCCCCAAACATGTTATTATTTTTAACATAGGCCTCTGTATGGCCTTCAATTTAAGCTGCTTACGCTTCGCCACTCTGCCATGGGCCCCTGTACCGCCTCCTCTTGCTGCTGCCAGGTCCAGAGTGTGTCATGGGTCCCTGTATGGCCTCCCATTGCTGCTGTCTCCATCGCCACACTCTGCCATGTGCCACTTTCAGGTCTCCTCACACTGCTGGTGGGTTCCATTTTGTCATAGGGTGCTGTATGGCCTCCCATTGCTGCTGCCAGGCCCGTAATCTGCCATGGGCCCCCGTACCGACTCCTCATGCTGCTGCCAGGCCCGTAATCTGTCATGGGCCCCTGTACCGCCTCCTCATGCTGCTGCCAGGTCCAGAGTGTGTCATGGGTCCCTGTACGGCCTCCCATTGCTGCTGTCTCCATCGCCACACTCTGCCATGTGCCACTTTCAGGTCTCCTCACACTGCTGGTGGGTTCCATTTTGTCATAGGGTGCTGGCAGATTACGGGCCTCCCATTGCTGCTGCCAGGCCCGTAATCTGCCATGGGCCCCCGTACCGACTCCTCATGCTGCTGACAGGTCCAGAGTGTCTCATGGGTCCCTGTACGGCCTCCCATTGCTGCTGTCTCCATCGCCACACTCTGCCATGTGCCACTTTCAGGTCTCCTCACACTGCTGGTGGGTTCCATTTTGTCATAGGGTGCTGGCAGATTACAGGCCTCCCATTGCTGCTGCCAGGCCCGTAATCTGCCATGGGCCCCCGTACCGCCTCCTCATGCTGCTGCCAGGTCCAGAGTGTCTCATGGGTCCCTGTACGGCAGCGGTTCTCAACCTGGGGGTCGCGACCCCTTTGGGGGTCGAACGACCATTTCCCAGGGGTCGCCTAAGACCATCGGAAAACACATATTTCCGATGGTCTTAGGAACCGAGACGGCGCTCCTGTCTCCGGCGATGTGTGGGCGGGATGATATGCTGCCCCTGTCACCGCCTCCTCGCCGCTGATTGGCCACCGGAACTGTAGCTCAGGAGAGACACACAGGCGGCCAATCACCGGCGAGAAGGTGGAGCTTGGAGAGGAGGAGCCGAGCGGCAGCACGCGGAGATCGAAGAAGATCGAGGGAGCTGCAGGAACGAGTGAAGAGAGAGGCCAGAGAAGGAAGACAGCTGACAGGTAAGTGCAAATTTTGCTGCTGCAGCCAGGTATGCAGGCTGTAGATGGGAGAGGGAGAGAGCGAGCCCAGGCTGGAGCAGGAGTCAGCAAGGTAAGTATCATTGGTGTCAGTGGGAGGGATAGTGCCCCATCATTTGTGTCACTAATACCAACGATGGGGCACTATTCCTCCCCCCACTGACAAAAACGATGGGGCACTATTCCTCCCCCCACTGACACCAACGATGGGGCACTATTCCTCCCCCCACTGACACCAACGATGGGGCACTATTCCTCCCCCCACTGACGCCAACGATGGGGCACTATTCCTCCCCCCACTGACGTTAACGATGGGGCACTATTCCTCCCCCCACTGACGCCAACGATGGGGCACTATTCCTCCCCCCACTGACGCCAACGATGGGGCACTATTCCTCCCCCCACTGACGCCAACGATGGGGCACTATTCCTCCCCCCACTGACGCCAACGATGGGGCACTATTCCTCCCCCCACTGACGCCAACGATGGGGCACTATTCCTCCCCCCACTGACGCCAACGATGGGGCGCTATTCCTCCCCCCACTGACGCCAACGATGGGGCGCTATTTCTCCCCCCACTGACGCCAACGATGGGGCGCTATTCCTCCCCCCACTGACGCCAACGATGGGGCGCTATTCCTCCCCCCACTGACGCCAACGATGGGGCGCTATTCCTCCCCCCACTGACGCCAACGATGGGGCACTATTCCTCCCCCCACTGACGCCAACGATGTGGCGCTATTCCTCCCCCCACTGACGCCAACGATGGGGCGCTATTCCTCCCCCCACTGACGCCAACGATGGGGCGCTATTCCTCCCCCCACTGACGCCAACGATGGGGCGCTATTCCTCCCCCCACTGACGCCAACGATGGGGCGCTATTCCTCCCCCCACTGACGCCAACGATGGGGCGCTATTCCTCCCCCCACTGACGCCAACGATGGGGCGCTATTCCTCCCCCCACTGACGCCAACGATGGGGCGCTATTCCTCCCCCCACTGACGCCCACGATGGGGCGCTATTCCTCCCCCCACTGACGCCCACGATGGGGCGCTATTCCTCCCCCCACTGACGCCCACGATGGGGCGCTATTCCTCCCCCCACTGACGCCCACGATGGGGCGCTATTCCTCCCCCCACTGACGCCCACGATGGGGCGCTATTCCTCCCCCCACTGACGCCCACGATGGGGCGCTATTCCTCCCCCCACTGACGCCCACGATGGGGCGCTATTCCTCCCCCCACTGACGCCCACGATGGGGCGCTATTCCTCCCCCCACTGACGCCCACGATGGGGCGCTATTCCTCCCCCCACTGACATCAGTGATGGGGCGCTAGTCCTCCCACTGCAAAATTACAGTTATGAAGTAGCAACGAAAATAATTTTATGGTTGGGGGTCACCACAACATGAGGAACTGTATTAAGGGGTCGCGGCATTAGAAAGGTTGAGAACCACTGCTGTACGGCCTCCCATTGCTGCTGTCTCCATCGCCACACTCTGCCATGTGCCACTTTCAGGTCTCCTCACACTGCTGGTGGGTTCCATTTTGTCATAGGGTGCTGGCAGATTACGGGCCTCCCATTGCTGCTGCCAGGCCCGTAATTGCCATGGGCCCCCGTACCGACTCCTCATGCTGCTGCCAGGCCCGTAATCTGTCATGGGCCCCTGTACCGCCTCCTCATGCTGCTGCCAGGTCCAGAGTCTCTCATGGGTCCCTGTACGGCCTCCCATTGCTGCTGTCTCCATCGCCACACTCTGCCATGTGCCACTTTCAGGTCTCCTCACACTGCTGGTGGGTTCCATTTTGTCATAGGGTGCTGGCAGATTACGGGCCTCCCATTGCTGCTGCCAGGCCCGTAATCTGTCATGGGCCCCCGTACCGCCTCCTCATGCTGCTGCCAGGTCCAGAGTGTCTCATGGGTCCCTGTACGGCCTCCCATTGCTGCTGTCTCCATCGCCACACTCTGCCATGTGCCACTTTCAGGTCTCCTCACACTGCTGGTGGGTTCCATTTTGTCATAGAGTGCTGGCAGATTACGGGCCTCCCATTGCTGCTGCCAGGCCCGTAATCTGCCATGGGCCCCCGTACCGACTCCTCATGCTGCTGCCAGGCCCGTAATCTGTCATGGGCCCCTGTACCGCCTCCTCATGCTGCTGCCAGGTCCAGAGTGTCTCATGGGTCCCTGTACGGCCTCCCATTGCTGCTGTCTCCATCGCCACACTCTGCCATGTGCCACTTTCAGGTTTCCTCACACTGCTGGTGGGTTCCATTTTGTCATAGGGTGCTGGCAGATTACGGGCCTCCCATTGCTGCTGCCAGGCCCGTAATCTGCCATGGGCCCCCGTACCGACTCCTCATGCTGCTGCCAGGCCCGTAATCTGTCATGGGCCCCTGTACCGCCTCCTCATGCTGCTGCCAGGTCCAGAGTGTGTCATGGGTCCCTGTACGGCCTCCCATTGCTGCTGTCTCCATCGCCACACTCTGCCATGTGCCACTTTCAGGTCTCCTCACACTGCTGGTGGGTTCCATTTTGTCCTAGGGTGCTGTATGGCCTCCCATTGCTGCTGCCTCCACCGCCACACTGTGGCTCCACACTCTGGCTTTGGCCCCGTGACTGCCCAAATGAGTGAAGTGTGCGGTGATTCTAAGATCGACGGCACTCATCTGCATGTCATACTGACTGACAGTATTATTTCTCTTCCGCAGCAGACTCCAAGGGCATTTAAATTAAAGGTACAGTGTTCTGCACTAATATAAAGGCTCTCTGAAGCCTAGAAACACCCTTTTTATAAGTTAAATTCGCAGCGAATATATTCGACTCGAATCGAATTTATTCCGCGAATTCACCGAATCAGCCGAATTGAATTTTTGAATACTTCGCTCATCTCTAATTATTATGCACCAGCATGCTATAAATACATGCTAGTAGAATATCCCAGTGCAGTTAGAAAGAAAACGGGAAATCCCCAATACACATTGACTAGTGTTTTGCACTCTCACACAGGATTGCTTTGTATAGCTTCCCAGCTTTGGAGGATGCCGCTGTCCTGCCATCTCTTGGGGGTTTGCAGGCAATTGAATTTCTGCTGAGAGCAGGAGGGCAGTACCTGGTCCACAGCCTGACCACTGGCCATGGCAGACTAGTTACACCAACCAGAGGCCATGTAGAAGCTAAAAGCACTTCCCTTGCATGTGAGTGGAACTATTGTTTTTCACTTTACGACAGATCGACACGTGCATTATTTGCAGTGTCTGTTGGTTCCATATTTGTGGGCAGTTTGAAGTCATTTTCTGATTCTTGGACTGCCATCTTGCAGGGCAATGGTGATAAACCAATATGTATTCTACAATCTAGCAGTGTTAGATCTATCATATATTAGTGCTGCACATGTATCCTTATATACATCAAAACATCCAGACCATGTGATTATTAAACATGTGAATACAATGATTCAAACTTAAAAGTACTTGATGTGTGATTATATCAGTTTCTCTATGATTAATTCCCAAACAGGTGCTCTTTATTGCTTATATCCACATGTATTCTTAAAGGTGCTCCTCCACCAGAGACATACGACATACTCTCACCTCTTTATATGACCCAAATTGCATAGGTCATATACCGCCTTTCCCTTTTAACCCGGGTAGGCATACTGAATGGATGGCTCCACTTTCCTCCTCATTCTGCTGCAAACGGTCTCCTCTTTATCCCACATATCTTGTTGTTCAGGATAGAGTTCCGCTGAAGTACAATATGTGCTGATTAAAAGAGACGTTGCAGCACACTTGAAGAAGAATTGGAGACGTCAAAAAATTACTTCACTTTAGATACAAATATCCACAATTGTAGGTGGTAGCAAAGCAGCAGCGATCATTCAGACTCTGCATCTGCACTCTGTATGTCTTCTGCTTCAGTGTTTGCTCTTCATTCACCATTCTTAGATTCCACTGTCCTTCTCCTCTCCATCACTAGCAGTGTTAGGCCGTTATCAAGGGTAGACTGTGAAGAGCCAATGTGTGTTGGAAAATCATGTGACAACTCTAGCAAGCTGATTTTTAGAGTGCCATTTCCCAGGACAACTGTGATAAGCTGGTATATCTTGGAAAACCTGTGAATGCAAATGTTATTATTCTTTTTACCATTTTGCCATGTTTAAAGGGTGTGCCCCTTGTCTATCTTGTTTCTTATACAGTGTGGTGCATTGCTACAATCTTATTAGAACTCTACACTTGGGCTGACCATACATTATATAGTTTTCTTATTCAATTTCCTTTTAGATTTACCTTCAACTATGTCTGATTACATACAAATTGAAAGTGTTTTGGTATGACCTCATATTGATATATGTTTTTCGGAAATCTAAATTGTAAGAGAAAATTGTATAATGTATAGCCAGCCTTAATGATACCATGGAATTCTACTCTAGCACTTTATATAACTATAGAGGACATTTGTCATACAGGAGAACAGTTTGCACTAACAAAATAGCTGTTCAGTATATTTTCTAGTGCAGGCTCTATTTTACATGTAATACTCTGTATCATGCAAGAACTCATCATTTAACATTCCCAACTTAGTAGGATATGAAATTATTATGTAATATTTGTGCTACACATATCTTACAGTAACTTGTTAGGGATATGTATTATGTGGCCAAATATATAGCTAATATTGTATACACACTATAGTGTGCACAGTCGTAGATACTGGACATACTCCAAGTGCTCTAATTGGTTCGCAACTCTCTCAGAATAAATCAGAAACAGCAGTATGATGTAAAGTATGTGGCTGACCATGCAGATAGTAAACGCAAACACTTACCTTATAGGAACTTACCTGTCAGTCTACAGTTTATAGTACTTTTTGATAGCCTAGTCCTCAGTCAAAAACTTTGTGTAGGGTGTTGGCTAGGTCTGCCTTTGTGCACATTGTAATGCATTCATCCATCAAGCATTTTATTTGAGGGAGGCATATCTTTTATTGATGTCATTACTTTTAGTCCTGTACCTGTGTCAGGGCTGGGCTCCTGCTACTTAACAAGCAGCTGTTCTCTTTCAGTGCTCAGAAGCTGCTCAGCTGACGGTTATTTACCAGCCACTTGTCTCCACAGTGACTCACCTAGATACCATTATCTGCCTCACTAGTCCAGCCTACAGCCAGCCCTTTTTGCTAATTTAGCAGCTTAGCTCATTTCCCCCTTGCCCTTGCGTGGTCTATGATCTCCAGTGTGTTCCTGTGTACAACTTGGTCTGGTTGACTTCTGATTCATGTTCCTGACTTGTGGCTCCTGACTACGCTGATATCTGGTTTTCTGACTCTGGCTCGTCTGATTACCCGCTCTTGCATCCAAACCCTGGCTTCAGTGTTTGACTATGTTCCTGAACTGTGTTATATTTGCTATTTCATTAAAGGTGTGATTTTAACTGCACTTTCTGTCTCTTCTTGGTTTGTGGTTCCTGACAACCTGCACCTTAACCTCCCTGGCGGTATTCCTGAGTGTAGTTCGGGGTAAAGTTTCAGTACCACAAGAGGTAACCCCGAGCTACACTCAGGCTTACCATGCGGCGCTGCTCTGCGATACCTTGGTCACTTACCTTGGTCCTGCGCTCCCGCGATGTCCCTCCTGCAGTGTCCCCGTAATGTAATCCAGTGGATGCCGGCATCTGTCATCTGGGTTCAGTCCTCTGCGAGTGTCGGGACGTACGGGGGACGGAATGGCGGGAAATTTGAAAATGACAAAAAGTGACATTCACAAAAATCACTAAAATCACATAGTAAAACATTACTGTATCAAAGCATTTCACATACATTTTGTCCCTAATGCTTTGTCCTGTGCCCTGCCTGCATTTGTACTGTTCTTTCTGCCTGGAAACTGAGAAACGTCCATGGCGTCCAAAAAGCGTCTGTTAGAAGCTTTCCTTAACCTAATATCTAATATCTTCTTATTAACAGTACTAACATAAGTATGAATGAGTTGGATCTTAATAGAATAATTGAGTTATTATATTTATATTTGTTCTAGATTGGGAAAAGCAAGTAATTAGACTTCATAGTCTGTGAATATACATATGAACATATATCTTGGGTTTTCTTTACATTCAAGCCACACATGTGGTAGCAATTGGTCTATCCATCCTCCCCCATCTATGTAAGAGATTGTTTCACTAACTAGAGAATTGTAAAAATATATTTCATACATGCTAGGTTTGTACTGTAATATTTCTTGATTGCGATATTTATATATGAGATAACTCTTGTTAAGATTATTTTTAGGAGAATATATATATATATATATATATATATATATATATATATATATATATATATGTGTGTGTGTGTGTGTGTGTAATACATCTAATTTACTCTGATTGATGGAATGTCTAGGCCTTCTTAGGTTACGCTCAGACTTTAGGAGAAGTAGACTGGACATTTGTTATATATACACATCTGTTTCCAATTATCTTTGTGGGACTACAAGTATACCAGCCCATTTTTAGGAAAAGGTGGGGGCTGGATTGCTCTTTTAAGAGCAGAACAAAGACTTTTTAAGCACACTTTCTTTTCAGAGCAAGGCGAAGGGAGCTGCTTGTTCATACACACACAGATTCATATTATACACACACAATTACATACAATTTTATTATTAAGAACTTAACTATACTTTTTGGACTTTATTTAAACATTCTGTATTCCAATATTGTATTTCTAATTTTATGCAACATTATTATTAAATCATCTTTTTGAGTTTTTGCAAAAAGTGGAAGGACTTTCTATCTGAATATTTCTCATCAACACAAGTTAATAAAATATCGAGACAATACGATATTTTACAGTGGCGAGCCTCCAGTTCGATTCGTTTCCGACAATCGCTTATTTTTGACTTTTTTCTCTTTCACCTTGATGAGAGGAAAGATGTTTGCAAACTCAGCAAAATATGAAATCAAGCTTTCAGGAGAAGTAAAAGTCTGCCACAGATGAATCGTCGGCATAATCGAGAACCTAAAAGCAGAATTGGTGAGAATTTTGCGCAATTGCATGAAACGCTGTTCCTTGGTGATATCATTTCCCGCCAAGAGAGAAAAGACGCGTTATGTAAAGAAAGACCTTCTTAATTGGTAAGTAATGGATTTTATTGATGAATTATCTAGAGAGAGTAAGTTAGAATTCAAGAATCTGTCTACATTTGTTAAAGATGATGAACTTTGGCGGTACATGTATAATGAATGCTTACAGGCTAATATTAAGATAGAAAAATCTAAGTTTTCCTTTAAGAAACTGAGCAAACAAGTTAGAAATGTAATGAAGTTAGTTAATGTTTTTAACGCCATGATTTTTGATGTTCCTAAGACTGCTGCTTGTGTAATGAAGCAAGATCAGAGCAGTGTATGTGCTAATTGCCAGACTTTGACTGAGCAAATTGATGATCTGCAAAGTGTAATTCAAACAAAAGACATTCAGTTATCTGACCTGCAGAATGATGTAAAAATAATTTGTGTGAATACTAAGGCAGAGAAACAAAAATCTTTTGTACCAGAGATCCAGTCTATAGAAGGAGACCCTATAGATCAGGAAGAAATGTTTAAGAGAAAATTAAGGGATAAAGCTGCAAAACTTAATCTTAAAATCCTTGATCAGCTCATGAAAATTTTGAAGGATATGCCAGCCTATGATATGGAAGCTGATGCTTTCCATAACATGGAAGTTTATGAAAATTTTTGTAATAATTTTTGTCTAAATCAGGAGCAAAGAAATTTTCTATTCTGTTTATGGCTCCCCAGCGTTATGGCACGTAGATTAATCAAAACGCCATATATTGAGGATGATGAGGAAATGCATAGCAATGCATCAGACCGACTACGTCAATTATTGATATTTACTACTGGAGAGGAAACTCCTTCTTTGGAAATCTTAGACTCCTTAAGAGCTACGATTAATGATGATCCTTTTGATTTTAAAAATAAATTTTCGAAAGTATACAAAATGATATTTAATTTAGACAGTGAGACTCCTTCTATGGTAAATGCTTTTGTTAAAAAATTCAAGTATCTTGATCCAGCATCTTTTATTATTGCTACTGGAAAAAATGATTTAGATCACGCAGCCAAAGTTATTGATACAGTTAGGAGACAACTTACATTAAACAATCAGAAGAAGGAAAGTTTAATTGTTCAAAATGGAGAACAGAGAGAGACCATGTGCTTAGCCACACCCAGTTATGATGATGAATACGTCACAGGCAGGACGAGAGTCTCAGAGCAGACAGGAAATACTATTTGTTTCTATTGTAAACGATTTGGTCATTTGAAAAGAGATTGTATTCATTATAAATTAGATTTACAAAGAAAAGCTTTGGAATTAGAAGACCAAAATATAATTTCTGAACAATCTGCTCCTCCATGTTCCAACAATAGTCTGTCTGAGTTGCCTTATGCCTCAGAAGTTAACAAGATCAGTTCACTGAGAGTTAACAACAGCTTAAACAATATGGTAAACAGTGCTGTTGTCATTAATAGGAATGGTTTACTGCCATTGCCGAAATTTAAATCAGGATCAAATCGAGATTCTTCTTCCTTACCGTTGGAATATGTTGCTCCAATTTTATTGGATGAAAGTGGAAGGCCCAAATCAACATTAATTGATTCTTCCATGTACTGTAATGTTGGAAGTATTTGTACAGCAACTGCTGACATGTCTTCAGATCATAAATGGCCACATACAGGAACCAATCTTGAATTGGAACAATTGGTTAGATCACATAAAGATCTTTGGAGTCAAAGCAAACATGATGTAGGTTTGTTTACAGATTTTGAAGTTGACATAGAAGGTAGAGACCCTAAGCCTCAACCTCAATACAAATTGCCATTAGAATCAATTAATCCAATCTCTTCCATTGTAGATGAGTTTTTACAGCAAGGAATTTTAAAGAAAGTACAATCAGTGGTGAATAATTGTATTTGGCCTATCAAAGCTGATAATTCATATTCTTTATCAGTTGATTTCAGGACATTGAACAAATGCATCACAAATAACAAATCTATTGTTCCTGATTGTAACATAATGTCACATCTGGATGCCAAGGCCAAAATATTCTCAGTACTTGAAATCGCCAATAGCCATTTGTCAGTACCCTTAGCTAAGAGTTGTCAATATAAACTTGCCTTTAGCTTCAACAAAGAAACGTATACATTCACAAGATTAGCCCCAGGCTTAGATTTAAGTGATGGAATTGTTCATGAGTATTTGGGAAAAATATTATCTAAATTCTCTAGGCCAGAATGTATTGTCCAGCATGTAGACAAGCTTCTCTTGTCTACACAAAATATAACTGAACATATCACTCTTTTGTCTGAAATATTTACGTTGTTACAAACAGCAGGATTGAAATTGAATACAGAGAAAGTTCAGTTGATGAAAAGACAGGTGGAATTCCTTCATATGCAAATTAGTCATGGACAGAGACAGTTGTTGCAAGAAAAAGTTAGAACTATTTCTGCTTATCCAATTCCAACAAATCGCAAGGCTTTGCATCAGTTTTTGAGCGAAGTAAATCATTGTAAAGATTTTATACCCAATTTTGCAGAGAAGTCTAGATCATTATTTGATCGTTTTAGACAAAAAGATGGTGTGTTTGACCAATGGGATCAAACTGAGAAAGAAGCTTTTGAACTATTGAAATGGGATTTGCAGAATGCTACTACATTAAATACTGTTGAGTTTTGTAGTAAAATTCCTTTTGTTTTAGAAACCAGTGTTTCCAATAATGCAATCTCAGCAACTTTGTCACAATTAAAAGAAGGTAATCAGAAAATAATAGGTTTCTTCTCAAGAACTTTGACAAATATGGAGAAAAACTTTGATGCACATATGAAAAAATTGTTAAGTGTTTTCTTTGCAGTCAAGGTAACTGAAAGCATTGTGAGGTCTAGTAATATCATATTACAGACACCTGATTCATCACTGAAACTCCTAAAGGAAGATGGTTCAACAGAAAATTATCGTGAAAATTATCCTATATGGTACAAAACACTGTCTTCCAAACACATTCAGATAGATGTAACAAAAAGACATTTTCAGGAAAACATACCAACACATGTTTGTACAGCTGTAGGTGAGAAGTTTGTACCTCATGTTTTCAACATAGGAACTGAGAAAAGTTTGAAACCAGTACGTATTACTGCAGATCAGTCTTACACTACAAGAAGTGAGCCAACACAGAAAACAGTTACGCATTTTTCCAATTTTATAGAGATAAGATCAAAGGCATGATCCTTTGTCATCTCTGGGTTGATACAAAACCTTTCTTTGGTTTTGAAACCAAGGTTTTGATTCATGACTAATAATGGAGATGTAGCGTCCTGTTATATTTATTTTTGTTTATTTCTGGTACATATATAGCGTCGTCAATTTACGTAGTGCTTTTTACATATATAGTACATTCACATAAGTCCCTAACCCTCAAGAGGTGTATAATCTAAGGTCCCTAACTCACAGTCATACATACACATACTAAGGCCAATTTAGATAGGAGCCAATTCTCCTACCAACATGACTTTGGAGTGTGGGAGGAAACCGGAGTACCCGGAGGAAACCCACGCAAGCACAGGGAGAACATACAAACTCCAGGCAGGTGATGCCATGGTTGGGATTTGAATCAGCGACCCTAGTACTGTTAGGCGGAAGTGCCCGCATTCTAAAATAGAACACTACAAGTCAATAAGAAATGTTATAATGAAAATATGTCTTCCATGTCATGACTAGAAATGTTTGTGATTATGATATGTAATGTTAACAGATAAATGTAAGAGGATTAATCAATGTAAAATTATCAATGCCAAAATAATGATACTGCATTTCTGTTACAGGAAATGACCTAAGAGTAACTGTTAAAGGAAGAAAGTTCAAATATTTCTAAACCTTTCAGATGATAATACATTTTCCAAGAAAGAAATTTATTCTGGAAGAAGCTTTGCAACAAGAATTTCATTCATCATAGTTTTTGTTGTTTTTTTTATGTTCAATAAAGTTATTTTAACTTTACAGAGCGCTAGAAGAAGACAAGACATCTCAAAGCATCTCATAGAGGAAGAACTTATAAAACAATTGACTTTTGACTACTGATGAAATAATTCATTCATCAGATATATTGGTTTTTTTGTGTGTACATTTTATTTTGACATGATATGTTTACTAGAGATGAGCGAATTATTCAAAAATTCGATTCGGCTGATTCGCCGAATTTGCGGGAGAAATTAGATTCGATGCGAATTTATTCGCCGCGAATTTAACTTATTAAAAGGGTTTCTAGGCTTCAGAGAGCCTTTATATTAGTGCAGAACACTGTACCTTTAATTTAAATGCCCTTGGAGTCTGCTGGGGAAGAGAAATAATACTGTCAGTCAGTATGACATGCAGATGAGTGCCGTCAATCTTAGAATCACCGCACACTTTACTCATTTGGGCAGTCACGGGGCACGACGAAGAAGAAGAAGAAGAAGAAGAAGAAGAATGAAAAGAAGAATGAAAAGAAGAAGAAGAAGAATGAAAAGAAGAAGAAGAATGAAAAGAAGAATGAAAAGAAGAAGAAGAAGAATGAAAAGAAGAAGAAGAAGAATGAAAAGAAGAATGAGAAGAAGAATGAAAAGAAGAATGAAAAGAAGAATGAGAAGAATGAAAAGAAGAATGAAAAGAAGAAGAAGAATGAAAAGAAGAATAGGAAGAAGAATGAAAAGAAGAATGAAAAGAAGAAGAAGAAGAATGAAAAGAAGAAGAAGAAGAATGAAAAGAAGAATGAAAAGAAGAAGAAGAAGAATGAAAAGAAGAAGAAGAAGAATGAAAAGAAGAATGAAAAGAAGAAGAATGAAAAGAAGAAGAATGAAAAGAAGAAGAAGAAGAATGAAAAGAAGAATGAGAAGAAGAATGAAAAGAAGAATGAGAAGAATGAAAAGAAGAATGAAAAGAAGAAGAAGAAGAATGAAAAGAAGAAGAAGAATGAAAAGAAGAATGAGAAGAAGAATGAAAAGAAGAATGAAAAGAAGAATGAGAAGAATGAAAAGAAGAATGAAAAGAAGAATGAGAAGAATGAAAAGAAGATTGAAAAGAAGAAGAAGAAGAATGAAAAGAAGAAGAAGAAGAATGAAAAGAAGAATGAAAAGAAGAAGAAGAAGAATGAAAAGAAGAATGAAAAGAAGAAGAAGAAGAATGAAAAGAAGAAGAAGAAGAATGAAAAGAAGAATGAAAAGAAGAAGACGAATGAAAAGAAGAAGAATGAAAAGAAGAATGAAAAGAAGAAGAAGAAGAATGAAAAGAAGAAGAATGAAAAGAAGAAGAAGAAGAATGAAAAGAAGAATGAAAAGAAGAAGAAGAAGAATGAAAAGAAGAAGAGGAATGAAAAGAAGAAGAAGAATGAAAAGAAGAAGAAGAAGAATGAAAAGAAGGATGAAAAGAAGAAGAATGAAAAGAAGAATGAAAAGAAGAAGAAGAAGAATGAAAAGAAGAAGAAGAATGAAAAGAAGAATGAAAAGAAGAAGAAGAAGAATGAAAAGAAGAAGAAGAAGAATGAAAAGAAGAATGAAAAGAAGAAGAATAAGAATGAAAAGAAGAAGAAGAATGAAAAGAAGAAGAAGAAGAATGAAAAGAAGAAGAATGAAAAGAAGAATGAAAAGAAGAAGAAGAAGAATGAAAAGAAGAATGAAAAGAAGAAGAAGAAGAATGAAAAGAAGAAGAAGAAGAAGAATGAAAAGAAGAAGTATTCCAGTACAGCAAAAAGTGTATCTGCAGAGAGCTCCGCTATTTCTGACAGTTCTCTGACAGTTCCTTCACATTTACAGCGGTTGAAACATTGTATCTATTTATTTCCGAATAAAAACATCTGTATCCTAAATGGAAACAAATAGATACAATGTTTCAACCGCTGTAAATGAACTGTCAGAACTGTCAGAAATAGCGGAGCTCTCTGCAGTGACACTTTTGCCGGCTGAACTGGAAAAATTCGATTCGTGCACCCGAAGTTTGCTAAAATTCGGATTCGATGCGAATCTAATTTTTCCTGATATTCGAAACGAATTCCACTTCGCCAGGTTCGATTCGCTCATCTCTAATGTTTACCATATCAAGATGAGATCAGTTTTCACATGAACATTTGCAATCACACACTATGTATTTTCAGAAGTGAAAGGGTTAAACTTTTGTTACAACAGAGTCACTCTACTTAGTTAGAACATCTGTTGTTAATTAAGCTAGAGATAAGTTTTTCTAAGGTACATATAGAAAAACTTAGGCAAGCTTTACATTGTTATATGTATGTTTTTAAAAAAAAATAAAAAATAATTTGATATACATGTATGAATTGAAGCTAGAGAACATATGTTATGTTTAAATGTTAATAAGGTATTTTGAAAAGATGTAGTGGATTATAGAACTGTGTGCTACACACATTTTGGAGGGAAAATACGAAACATCTATTTTTTAAGTGACATATTTTAAAGTATTGTACTATAATGTTACAGTTATACATTTATTAAGGGGAGGAATTATTTGGTAAAAGGAAAATAATAAGGGTAAAAATATTTTTATGTGATACATAACAAAAGGTTTATCAAAGAATTTGTTTTCCCATTATAGAATCAAATTAAAGATATGTTCAGATCAATTATCTTAAGATCCAAAAACGCATGAATGGATACGAAAGTGACGAGAATGTGTATAAATGGATTAAGATAAGGAAAATGATTAAGATTCGATAAAATCGATCATTTTGAGAGGGAAATGTTAGAAGCTTTCCTTAACCTAATATCTAATATCTTCTTATTAACAGTACTAACATAAGTATGAATGAGTTGGATCTTAATAGAATAATTGAGTTATTTTATTTATATTTGTTCTAGATTGGGAAAAGCAAGTAATTAGACTTCATAGTCTGTGAATATACATATGAACATATATCTTGGGTTTTCTTTACATTCAAGCCACACATGTGGTAGCAATTGGTCTATCCATCCTCCCCCATCTATGTAAGAGATTGTTTCACTAACTAGAGAATTGTAAAAATATATTTCATACATGCTAGGTTTGTACTGTAATATTTCTTGATTGCGATATTTATATATGAGATAACTCTTGTTAAGATTATTTTTAGGAAAATATATATATATATATATATATATATGTGTGTGTGTGTAATACATCTAATTTACTCTGATTGATGGAATGTCTAGGCCTTCTTAGGTTACGCTCAGACTTTAGGAGAAGTAGACTGGACGTTTGTTATATATACACATCTGTTTCCAATTATCTTTGTGGGACTACAAGTATACCAGCCCATTTTTAGGAAAAGGTGGGGGCTGGATTGCTCTTTTAAGAGCAGAACAAAGACTTTTTAAGCACACTTTCTTTTCAGAGCAAGGCGAAGGGAGCTGCTTGTTCATACACACACAGATTCATATTATACACACACAATTACATACAATTTTATTATTAAGAACTTAACTATACTTTTTGGACTTTATTTAAACATTCTGTATTCCAATATTGTATTTCTAATTTTATGCAACATTATTATTAAATCATCTTTTTGAGTTTTTGCAAAAAGTGGAAGGACTTTCTATCTGAATATTTCTCATCAACACAAGTTAATAAAATATCGAGACAATACGATATTTTACAGCGTCCCTTTAGGTCAAAAGCGGTTTTAGACCAGCTAGAGAACAGCGATAGTAAATTAGAACTACTTGCAAAATTGAGTGATAATGATTCGTGGAGAAATTCATCATCAGACACTGAAAACGATTTTCCGACTTTGCTCAGTGATGTGCGAACTTGGCGCTATATTTCAAATTTCTGTGTTTTTGGTTTGATTATATTTTGAATTAAATTTATTACTATTATATTATTATTTTTTATGATTATTTATTAAATTATAATTTATGATTTCGTGTTTCAAGTTTTATCCTACCTGGGATGTTTACTAGACTCTTGTTCGGACAGATTTCAGTGAGTTATTCCTAAGAATTACAGGCCTACAATATAAAATGCCAAATTTCCATGCAAAATAATGGTACCGCTTTCAGCACCAAAAATCTGAAATAATCATATCGCCAGGGAGATTAAAAGAGAAGTATGGCCAAAGCTTTTTTAGGCCATTTTTTTTATTATACAGGATTTATCGAGCGCCAACAGTTTGCTCTCTGAGAAGTCCAAGAGCTGAGCGATCAGTGGTCATTTGATTGCTCAGTTCTCAGTCTTAGAGCCGACATGGGATAGCTGAAGCAGCACAGCAATGCTGCAGCATAGGGTGAGTATGAAGGTTTCCTTTTCTTGATTCCCATAACTCTCCTTTAAGAACATGTTTTGCTTGAATCCCTTTCAGGATATAAATATAAATACAACAATATTCATTTCATAATTCCTCCTAGTATTTTGTTTCAAAAATATCAACTCATTGTATAATAATATAAGTAGAAAATAATAATTGTTACTGATTCATCTGAATCAGTAACAATGAATAATATTTCTTGCATACTGTACATATACTTTGTTACTACTAATACAACAGTTGTGTTTTGCACGTTTTTGTTAAATAAGCATTATTCCATTGAGATTCCTCCTGTGTTTTAGATATATAAAGAATTCCAGAGGATTGATGTAGAGGTATATATTGCAGGATGTGATGGTAAGTTGACTGTTGCTTGCTTCTTAGTGTAAATTCAGTGTCTAAATATACTGTATATTTTTCTCTTTCTCCATCCTAGTTTTCTCTGCCATGCCTTTTACCTTTTCTTTTACTGTTTTCTTCTTAGTTTTCTGTTTTCTTCTTATTTATTAACTGGTATATTTAGGAATTATATCTAAATGCGTATGTTACCCTACTAGCCTATCACTGTGATGGGTGATTTAACCAGACAATGGTGTGGCTAGCGAACTTTGAGAAGTAGGGAAGATTATTATCCATAAATGGGGTTGATATTTGTATACCACAGTGCTCTGGGTTTGGGAGACTGGGGCAACTCTTTTGGAAAATGGACCTGATGTGCAGACATCTGTGCCCTGTGGTAACAAAAAATGTTCAGGATAATTAGGGGAAATAATATACTGTATACATAAAATAAACAGTTCTTCTGTATATATGAAAATACACATATTGCTAATCCTGTACAAAACAGAGGAATATCTGTGAAACAAAAAAAGATGAAAGACAAGAAAATCTCTTTGAATAACTGTCTCTTTTGTTATATTGCCTGTATGACTATACATAACTGTATGTACTTTGCAACTACATTTTTACTGAAGAAAGCAAAAAAGCCCAGCATTCCTTACCCTCTTGTTTCCAGAAGAACCCTTGAAATAGTTTTCAGATCTTGGGGAATCCCAGCTATGAGCAGCTCATTGGTGGTCAGTGGAAAAAATGACCTCCTTACAGTAGTGGTTAGAATGCCATATTTACAAACCTTTAAAAAGATCATTGATGTCATGCCGCTGGCTCTGCAAAGTGGCATTGGCCCTGGAGCTATGCACAAAGTGGAGGTCAATCAGCCACAGCTCAAGGACCCCCTAGCAACCTCTGGAGGAACCCTAGTGTTTCACAGAACCCTGGATAAGAATGACTGACATAAATAATGTGAATGGAATAGGCTTTTTGTTTAATGTGACACATTTTACCCTGTGCAGACAAAGTGTTTGGACAACTGGAATCATGTGGTTTCTTCCAAGACACTATAAAACCTGGCATTTGTTTCCTGACAATTCATGATGCTGTTCTACACATACAGAAGCAGAAGAAGCGTCCTTGTAGTAATGTTCTACTAGATATGGTATGATAACATTTTCCAATTATTCTGTACACATGATTGTGTGTTTATTTGAAATGAACATCATTTTAGAGTAGGAGAATTTTGAATTTAACGGTCATACATTTTTAATTTTTGTACAGCATAGCAGATTACATTGACTTTACTTTTGCTTTTTCTGCAAAGTAAATATCTTTTCTTAGATTAGGAGTGATTAATAATGAGAACACACACACACATCTGAATATATCTTTGTTTCTTTGTATAACCACCTCCACCTTTCCCTGCATCATAATTCAGGAATCCTATTTTGACTTTCTGCTTGAGTGTGAGAATATACAGTACAAAAGAGACTAGCCAGGTGTAGAGAACAAAGGGTGTCCTATGTCTGGTGGGTGATTCTGGTGCTGGGTTCTTCTCCCCAGCAACAGAAGTGCTGAAATACTTCTTACATTATCCTTTGGAGTGGTTTGAGGAAGGGCAGACCAACTTTCACAAGTGATGCTGAAAGTTTGATTTCAATGGTTCAGTAACATTAGATAACCCTGCTCTACCTCCAATTAAAGTAGAACTATAGACTAAACTTTTTTTCATTTTGGATAGAGGATTATAGCCCTTGTCATTTTTTTTTTGCATCTGTGTCCCATTGGGGAGATTTACCATCATTTCCTGTCCCATAGCCAAAACAGGAAATGTAAGGAAATCCCTACAAATTAAAGGAATCCCTTGGGGGCCCCCAGATCACCAGAACTAGTGTCCCCAATGGAAGATTTCTATTACTTTTTTGGGGACAACCCAAAATGTGGGCTTTGCTTTACTTTTGCTTTCAATGATAATGGTAAACAGGGCAAATAGAGAGTGTGAGTCTGGGCGCAGACAGCAATAAAAACCTGACAGGTGTTCTAATCCATCTCCACTCTATCCAAAACTAAAAAAAAAATGCCTTAGTTATAATTTAAGCCCCCCAGTTAAAGCCCTATATGTGGGATCACACATATGAAAAAATAAAGCGTGCCAGCACTTTGTAAGTGCCCCATAACATATTTTATTGAAATATCAGCCTAAGTGGCCTTTCTCATAGCAGTGATTACTTTCAGGGATTCTGCTGTAGGAGAAGTGTTGTTAGTGTTTCCAGGCTTACATGGACCTTAGTGTGCAGCAAAGTAATGGATTGATAAGAAACAGAACAGCATACTACCAAATAGGTACAGGCCAAAAGAGAAGGATCTGCCAGCAGCCCAGAATATTTTGGCTAATGGCTTAAATATCTCTGTTTTATATATTCTCATAAAAAAAAGTGTGCTAACGTACCTATCATTTCCTTGTATGCTTGTAGGGGGAGGAAGTGAAGGAACTCTCCCAAATAGGACACAGACAGGGGTTTTGTCTTTAGATATGCTTTTATTGATTGAGGCTGTTAGTGTTTATGTGTTGAAGCCAGATTTCCTTAACAAAAGCCTATAGACACACACATTTTCGCACCCACAGCAACATCCCTCTTTTATGTTCACTTCTTGCATATAAAAAAGTTCTCGTTCTACTGATGTTGACTGCATTCCAGCCTTAGTGTTGGTACGGTGACTAAAATAATGCTGTGTGCATTTTTTAGATAAAATGTTAAGAATGATTGAAATGAATTGTAAGCATGATGTATAGCACGGGTGTCAGACTGGTGGCCCTCCAGCTGTTGCCAAACTACAAGTCCCATGAGGCATTGCAAGATTGACAGTTACAAGCATGACTCCCAAAGGCAGAGGCATGGTGGGACTTGTAGTTTCGCAACAGCTGGAGGGCTGCCAGTTTGACACCCCTGATATATAGCATTATGTGCAGTCTATTGTAAATAGAATGTAATGTGAATGAATGAATTAAGAGTGAGGTGAAGTGAAGTAAAACATGCTTCACAGTTAGAGGGGGGTTCCTGAATCTTCTAAACACCAAAATAATTTTATAGGGGTTGCTTAAAATTGCCAATAGCTGAGATCGTGTAGCTAAGATGTATGCAAGTTTTGTATCGCACCTGTAAAAAAAAAAATAATTGATAACATTTTCTTTTTCCATTTGCTAGACATCATGCATGCAGGACTCTGACCAGCTAGAAATGAAAGAAATGACAGGGTACAAGACAGCACAGATCAAGCTAAATCTTCAGGAAGAGGCAATCTTTTCATTAATCCTTATTTCACTAGCTAGCTTGAAACACGCTACTGGAGAGCATAATTTATCAGAATAACAATATTCTCATGTTTTAACAAAATAAAGCTAGTGTGGCCTTAGAAGGGCAAATATCATCCCCAGAATGATGGTGTGACAGTGTGAGACCCTGCCACTATGTAAATGGCATAAAAGTGATCTGGGATTCTCAAAGCAGCAGTTTGAGAAGCTCTGGCAGGTTGGCTGTGAATGGAGAAAGTGGTGTTCTGTGCTTTCTCCGGATTTGGTAGTTCTGTATCAGAGCTTGGATCTGGAAGGTTCTAAAGAGTATTGGGCGGGCTGCGGGATGGAATCTTTAATCTGGTGTCTAGATTTGCTAAATGCTGGCAGCCTGTGTGAGTTCAGAGATGTCCAGGGGTGATATAAGCTTGATGAGGTGTTACTACAGTAGCAGGTAGAGTTGGAGTTGTTGCAGTTGCTGCAGCCAGGAGGGAGGTGTGCTCCTGTCTGGAGACCAAGGATATATCCTTGAGACAGCACTCCATGTGAGGGAGGTTCCAGACCATTGGACCAAGAGAGTTGGGCCAGCTAAGAAAGTCTGGGAGACTAGAGCTGAGGCAACTGGGAGAGAGTCCAGGGGGCCAGAGGAATCTGAGTCTCAGAGGGATAAGAGCGCCTGTGGTATCAGGAAAAACTCTCCCTAGGGGCTGGAGAACCATATTTGGAGGCCAGGAGTGGGCCCGTGCAGAACGGTATTGCATTTTTGTTTTGCGTGAAGCTGAAACCCCCTGCGTAGGAAGCCCTATGTTGTAAAGACTTTACTTTTCTGTTTCCTTTTAATAAAAGTGGGCTACCAGCCCCTTAAGTATAGTCCCTGTCTGCTGTGGGCTCACTGTACAAAATGCATCTACCACAAGAGCTAAGCAACCCTATATCACAGTAGACATGGAGTTATCTGCCAGTCTTCCAGCAATTTGTTTGAGTGTGAACATGCATTGTTGAGTGATTGACCACCACTGCCAGTGGTTCTAATGCAGTAATTGTTATTTGCAGTTATTGTTCTTTGCACTACCTTATTGGATAACATTATTTTTATTGTATGACTGAATATTATATATATATATTTTTTTTTTACAAAACAGAAACATGAAGACTCCAATGGCTGCAATCTCTCCAATTTATACCCCAGCAATAGACGCTAAAAGAAGATTTTGCAATCTAAGAAGATTTTGCAATCTAAAAATACAGACCAATATGCAGTAATCAGTCATATAGCAATGAAAATCCACACAGTGTGGGTTATGGAAATGTATGCTACTGTTATAGAATCTGGAATAGATCAATTTAAAAGGCATGTGCAAAAAGTTCTTATGAAACCAGGGAAAATACATTTTTTTGGTCATACATCTCAGGAAATATATATAAAAACAATCTACAGGCAACACACCACAAACCTCAGGTTTTTTTGTAGAATTCTCCTGGCTACTGATTTGGGCTTAGTTAGTTTTAGCTTAGGAGTAGCTGGA
This sequence comes from Staurois parvus, assembly GCF_062004578.1. Lineage (NCBI taxonomy): Eukaryota > Metazoa > Chordata > Amphibia > Anura > Ranidae > Staurois > Staurois parvus. The sequence goes on along the minus strand of NW_028317815.1, from coordinate 16,498,976 downwards.
GTGGGACTAAGAAGCAGCCTTGGCATAGTCAGTACATCATTTTTTTAATTTGTGGTCTTGACCAAAGTGTGCTAATCTTAGTAAAGCAATAATGTTTATGTATAGGCCTTGCTGCTGACATAGTACAGGGGACCAAGGATAGCTAGCCTGTGGAAATGTTAGGTTATTGAAATATTTTTGAATGTGTAGTTTGGAGCAAGCTCACCATAAATGGAAAATCTAAAATTAGGTATGTTCTAGAATTCAGAATTGTGATACATAAATGTAAACCAAACAAAAGGGAACTGACATATTGGAGGTGGTTGCAATCTGAGCAGAATGAATGCAACGTGGGCATCTGGGATTTCACCTAGGAAAGTTACCCATAGACATTGGATGTCTGTGGTGCCTCAACCAGCCATTCTGCAGGGGGTACAACCTATCAGAAAACTGTAATGCTTTTGTTTTCTTCTGCTCACCCCTCCACTCTCTGTAGAGTTAAGGTTTCAGCTTGAAAAAGGTGAGCGTGCATATCTATGCCTACCTCTTTTCTTTTTTCTTGAGGGTGGTTACATCATTCCTGCATGTCTGGCAAGTCTCTTAAAGTGGAGTTCCAGGCCCAGCCACCTCCCAAAAAAAAGAAAAGAAAAGTCAGTAGCTACAAATACTGTGGCTGCTGACTTTTAATATTAGGACACTTACCTGTCCATGCATCCAGCGGTATTCTCACCCTGAGCTGATTCTTCAGTCGGCTTCACCGCCAGTTTCCTACTGCGCTGTGCTTTGTGAATGGGCTGCAGTCCTCTAGGACCATGGAAGTGTCCCAGAGGGCTGCGGGGGATGTTGAACCTTCGGTTCAGTTGACTGCAGCGAACTCAGCCGGAAGTGGGAGTGGGTACCTGTCAAAACCAGGTACCTACTCCACCCTCCCACCCAAAAGGTGCCAAATGTGGCAGCAGAGGAGGCAGAAAAGCAGAGCTTCCATTTTTGGGTGGAACTCCGCTTTAAGTCTAACTGACACAATTTACCTCACTTTTTAGTTCAGATTATGCTAAAAGTTTTATTTTTGTTAGCCTAATTCACACTAGCCATACACATAAAAAATACATGCTGTATGTTAAAATGACCAACTAAATAAGACCCTTCCATCTAAAACACAGTGCAAACATTAATGGATGTTAAAGTAAATCTGCCAGTTTCATAATGGTTCTTAATAGGCTGCAGTAATACAATTCAGAAACCTCAATTGGATATCTTCAATGAGTGCCTCAAGTACCCCAACTCATTATCCACACTAAAATGGAAATTGTAACACTTTTAAGAACTGGATGACCTTGTCCATGTTCCCACAGCTTCTTGTTGGGCAGCAAGGCCACACATTCTGATAATGGAGGAGTAAAAATGTGCAGGGAATAGGGGGTGGGGGGGGCTTCCAAAAATACCAGGAAGTGTGGGCATTTGCATGTTAGCTTCAAGGCTATGTGCAGGTATCACAGACTATTTAGTATTAAAGTGACTCTATAGGTTGGTTCAGTATTATTGGTTTTGCACAGAGCAGCCCCAATCCTCTTCATTTTGGGTTCCCCGCCTGTGGTACTGGCTCCACCCCTCAGCCAAGTGTCCCCAATAGCAAGTCTCTTGCTATGGGGGCACTCGAGCATGCTCGCTTCTGAGATGCACTCCTGTGAATGGACATTGCCCATTCACACACAGAGCGCAGCTTTGCCCCGCCACACCACTCTCACCTCATTGGCTCACTGGCTGTGATTGACAGCAGCAGGAGCCAATGGCTCCTGCTGCTGTGTGGGCCAATGAGGAGAGAGAGACCTGAGAGAGCCATTGGTCTCATGCACATTGCTGGATTGAACTCAGGAAGGTATAAGGGGGGCTAAGGGGGGGCTGCACCCAGAATGTTTTTTACCTTATTGCATAGAATACATTAAGGTTACAAATTGTTTGCTTTTAGACGACTTTAGGGCAATGGCACAGTACATCTCACATACACTTATACTATATTATAGTGGACACCTGTAGAGGTATCTTTGCTTTTTATTATAAATACATATCTATCTCAGGGTCATCATTACATGGGATGCAGTGGGTTCAACCACTACTGGGTCCAGTAGCCTGAGCAGTCCAAAGTCAGATACTGTACCTCCCTGTTTTAGCTAGTAAAATGAAACAATAGATTTGCCTTAGTCTTACAAAGTTACTTGTCATATTTTTCTGTGTGTATTATAGTGTGTGCTGGCAATTCACTATAATGTAATGTATAATGTACCTCGGATCAATCACTAGAGCTCAAAGTTATTACTGTCTTGTGGAAATATATTGCCCTAGCTCCTTTTTGGTGAATGATATTGTATGTCAATGGAAGATGGATATAATGTTATATCTACAGTGGATATAAAAAGTCTACACACCCCTGTTAAAATGTCAGGTTTCTGTGATGTAAAAAAAATAGACAAAGATAAATCATTTCAGAACTTTTTCCACCTTTAATATAACCTATAAACTGTACAACTCAGTTGAACAACAAACTGAAATATTTTAGGCGGAGGGAAGTAAAAATAAAAAACTAAAATAATATGGTTGCATAAGTGTGCACACCCTTAACTAATACTTTGTTGAAGCACCTTTTGATATTATTACAACACTCCGTCTTTGGGTATGAGTTTTCAGCATGGCACATCTTGACTTGGCAATATTTGCCCACTCTTCCTTGCAAAAACACTCCAAATCTGTCATATTGCGCGGGCATCTCCTGTGTACAGCCCTCTTCAGATCACCCCACAGATTTTCCTTCGGATTAAGGTCTGGGCTCTGGCTGGGCCATTCCAAAACTTTAATCTTCTGTTGAAGCCATTCGTTTGTTGATTTGGATGTATGCTTTGGGTCGTTGTTATGCTGAAAGATGAAGTTCCTCTTCATATTCAGATTTCTAGCAGAAGCCTGAAGGTTTTGTGCCAATATTGACAGGTATTTGGAACTGTTCATAATTCCCTCTATCTTGACTAAGTTCCAGCTGAAGAAAAACAACCCCAAAGCATGATGCTGCCACCACCATGCTTCACTGTGGGTATGGTGTTCTTTTGGTGATGTGCAGTGTTGTTTTTGTGCCAAACATATCTTTTGGAATTATGGCCAGAAAGTTCAACCTTGGTTTCATCAGACCAGAACACATTTTCCCACATGCTTTTGGAAGACTTCAGATGTGTTTTTGCAAAATTTAGCCGGGCTTGGATGGTTTTCTTCATAAGAAAAAGCTTCCGTCTTGCCACTCTACCCCATAGCCCAGACATATGAAGAATACGGAAGATTGTTGTCACATATACCACATATTAATAAGCAGAAGATGCTATAAAATAAGTCCTCAATAATAAATAAATCCGTGCAGTCCAAACCCTATAAGTCCAAAATTAGATCAAATCCTTCTCAAGTGATAATGTGTTCGAAAAAATCTTTCAGAAACTTCCCCGGTAATATTCCTCAAAAAAAGAAAAAATATCACATAGTGTATTATCTTTTAAATTTAAACAATTATAAATTATAGTGACTTCATTCCAGTGAATACCCAATCACATTAATAATCTGTGAAAAAGTGAACAAAAATAAAACCGTGAATCCAAACAGTGAAGTACCACTGTGAATGTGAATCACTCTTCAGTGCTCATACTCAAACAAACACTGTGACACTTCCAAATGCAGTAAGGAATGCATACCCTTACCAATATTCCAAAAAACAGAAGCTTTTTATATCTTTCAAAAAGATAGGTGGGAGATAGTCCTCCTGTGGATCTTTACTCAGTTTAATCCGCCTTCATAATACTATCAGGATCCAAAAGCCTTGAGACTCCATATGTCCCCATCAAACATATAAGTATAAGCATATAAGGGACAAAATAGTATAATACCGCCAAGATAAATCATAAAATTGACCTTTAATTAAGGTGCTTACATTTTGCCAGCTTTAAAAACGCTTTGAAATACCATACTACAGCTTTGCTCTCCTCCAGGAAGTGACCAGGGTAAATCAGATGGTCTTTCCCATATGTGTACGTTTGATTTTTAACGTGGCATTCTACAGTTGACGCTACCAACGTTTTTAATGTACCACATAGCCAGTACTTGCCAGAGATTCCTGCAGCTCCTTTGGGAGGCTGCCAAGACACCTACAGCAACATTAGACCAATTTGCTTCTCATATTTTCAGCAATTTTGGAGGGAAGTCCAGTTCTTGGTAATGTCACTATTGTGCCATATTTTCTCCACGTGATGATGACTGTCTTCACTGTGGTCCATGGTATATCTAATGCCTTGGAAATTCTTTTGTACCCTTCTCCTGACTGATACCTTTTAACAATGAGATCCCTCTGATGCTTTGGAAGCTCTTTGTGGACCATGATTTTGCTGTAGGATGCAACTAAGAAAATGTCAGGTAAAACCTACTAGAACAGCTGAACTTTATTTGAGGTTAATCAGAGGCACTGTAAATGATGGCAGGTGTGTACGTACTCCTATTTAACATGATTTTGAATGTGATTGCTTAATTGTGAACACAGCTACATCCCCAGTTATAAGAGGGTGTGCATAAGTGTGCAACCACATTATTTTAGTTTTTTATGTTTACTTCCCTCCCCCCTAAAACATTTCAGTTTGTTTTTCAGTTGAGTTGTACAGTATATAGGTCATATTAAAGTTGGAAAAAGTTCTGAAATGATGTATATTTGTCTCATTTTTTTACATCACAGAAACCTGACATTTTAACGGGTTTGTAGACGTTTTACATCCATTGTATATGTTTAGGTGTATTGTATAATTGAATGTGTCGTTTAATCTGCAGTGTTCTGCACAGCTAGCACTTGTTATGCCTATTATTGAGCATTGAGGAATAAAATGATACAATCTAGCTATAGGTATACAAATACAATTGGTTTTAGAGGATTATATATATCATAATGTGAATTATATTGTGTAAAGTGTATGGTAGCGATGATTTGTTTTCAGGTATTTGTACATATGGTGTGTGTACATATGGTGTGTGTGTACATATGGTGTGTGTACATATGGTGTGTGTGTACATACGGTGTGTGTGTAACACAGTAAATAAAAAAAGCATTTTTTTATGGACACTGATGCCTTGATACATACACAGTATGGCATTGGGAGGCATTCTGACATGGTGCTTTCATCATCTCAGAATGCCACATGTGGCATGGGTAGAGGAATTTGATTCATATGTTTATAGCTATTTCTTTTTTTGAGAATTCTGCCTTCTTTTAGTCTATCCTATGCTAAACAATATATTCCCAATTCAGTGATCCAAGGGATGATTTCCGTTGGATGTTGATGCATGAGTGTATTCGTTCAGCATAAATGTTTTTATCTAATAATACAGTAGTGACCGTGGATATTTAATTTTTACATCACAATAATGAATCTTGTATACTTTATTAGTTTAGGTTGTGATTTTCATAACAGAGAGTGACTTGGAAAAGGACACTATAACCTTAAAATGTACAGATAATGTAATGCCTAAAGAGACTCTGTTGTCAGACCATTAATTTCAGGAACAATCTTACCATAATGATGTATGTGCATTTTAGGTTTTTTGGCATGCAAATTACCTACAAAAAGCCTCCCTTGTATAGTCATTCAAAAGCTCTGAGCCTGCTGTGAGCACCACCATCATGAATGAGATGTCAGCAGCCCTAGCAGACTCAGACCTGTCACTTCCCTGTGCTTCTCCCTGTGATTTCTACATAACATAGACATGGGAGCTCGGCCAGCACAGAGAATAATTAGACACTCCCAGAGGAGGAGTCTAAGAAGGGAGGGGGCTGTGCTAGGAAAGACTTTCTAGTGTACAGTGGCTTAGTGGTTAGCACTTCTGCCTGGCAGTACTAGGGTCATTGGTTTGAATCCCAACCACGGCACCAACTGCCTGGTGTTTGCATGTTCTCCCTGTGCCTGTGTGGGTTTCCTCTGGGTACTCCGGTTTCCTCCCACACTCCAAAGACATGCAGGTAGGTTAATTGGATCCTGTATAAATTGTCCATAGTATGTGTATTTATGAATGTGAGTTAGAGACCTTAGATTGTCCACCCCTTGAGGGTTAGGGACTGATGTGAATGTACTATATATATATATATATATATATATATATATATATACAGTTGCAAGAAAAAGTATGTGAACCCCTTGGGATTACGTGGAGTTTTGCATGAATTGGGCATAAAATGTGCTCTGAACGTCATCTAAGTCACAACAATAGAAGAACACAGTCTGCTGAACATAATACTACACAAACATTAGATGTTGCCATGGTTTAATTGCACATAACATGTAAACATTCACAGTGCAGGGAGGAAAAAGTATGTGAGGCCCTAGCTTAATGACTTCTCCCAGAGCTAATTGGAGCCAGGAGTGAGCCAACCTTGACTCCAATCAGTGTGATGATATTGGATGTGTTGCTGACAGCTGTCCTGCCCTTAAAAAGCACACACCTGTTTTGGGTTTACTGGTTTCAAGAAGCACTGTCTGATGTGAACCATGCCTCGCAGAAAAGAGCTCTCAGAAGACCTACGATCAAGAATTGTTGACTTGCATGAAGCTGGAAAGGGTTACAAAAGTATCTCCAAAAGCCTTGATGTTCGTGTGTCCACGGTAAAACAGACTGTCTACAAATGGAGAAAGTTTAGCACTGTTGCTACTCTCCCTAGGCGTGGTCGTCCTGTAAAAATGACTGCAAGAGCACAGCGCAGAATGCTGCATGAGGTAAAGAAGAATCCCAGAGTGTCAGCTAAAGACCTACAGAAATCTCTAGCACATGCTAACATTTTTGTTGACACATCTACAATAAGGAAAACATTAAACAAGAATGGAGTACATGGGAGGACACCACGGAGGAAGCCATTGCTGTCCAAAAAGAGTATTGCAGCACGTCTGAAGTTTGCAAAAAAGCACCGGGATGTTCCACAGCACTACTGGCAAAATATACTGTGGACAGATGAAACCAAGATTGAGTTGTTTGGGAAGAACACACAACACTATGTGTGGAGAAAAAAAAGGCACAGCACACCAACATCAAAACCTCATCCCCACTGTAAAACATGGCGGAGGGAGCATCATGGTTTGAGGCTGCTTTGCTGCCTCAGGGCCTGGATGGATTGTTGTCATTGATGGGAAAATGAATTCCAGAGTTTATCAAGACATTTTGCAGGAAAACGTACGACCATCTGTCCGCCAACTGAAGCTCCACAGAGGATGGGTGATGCAACAGGACAATGACCCAAAGCATACAAGTAATTCAACAAAACAATGGCTGCAACAGCACAGAATACGCCTTCTGGAGTGGCCCAGTCAGAGTCCTGACCTCAACCCGATTGAAATGCTGTGGCATGACCTTAAGAGAGCCATTCACACCAGACATCCCAAGAATATTGCTACACTGAAACAGTTTTGTGAAGAGGAGTGGTCCAAAATTACTCCAGATCGTTGTGCAGGTCTGATCTGCAACTACAGGAAACGTTTGGTTGAGGTTATTGCTGCCAAAGGAGGGTCAACCAGTTATTAAGTCCAAAGGTTCATATACTTTTTCCTCCCTGCACTGTGAATGTTTACATGTTATGTGCAATTAAACCATGGCAACATCTAATGTTTGTGTAGTATTATGTTCAGCAGACTGTGTTCTTCTATTGTTGTGACTTAGATGACGTTCAGAGCACATTTTATGCCCAATTCATGCAAAACTCCACGTAATCCCAAGGGGTTCACATACTTTTTCTTGCAACTGTTTATGTAAAGCGCTGCGTAAATTGACGGCGCTATATAAGTACCTGAAATAAATAAATAAATAGTGTAGTCAAGTTCCTTTTCAAGTTCAGAGGCACATTGCAAGTTAATATAAATAATTTATGTAAAAACACTGGAAGTAAGCATTTATATAACTGATGTTTCCAGTGTTTTTACCGGCACTTTTTTAAATTGGTGACAGGGTCTCTTTAAGTAGTGTGTATGTAAAAGTGTGCTATAAATGCATCCTGTTTGGTGATATATATTGAACTACCTCTTGGACATATACTCTTCATTGTGTCCTTATTTAGTCAACATTAACTCTTGCTGGAACAGAGATTACACCATAATGACCCTAGATTGTAAACTCCAAGGAGCAGGGCCCTCCTTTCCCTCTTGTATTGTTGCTGTATTGTCTCCCGTTATATTGTAAAGCGCTGAGCAAACTGCTGGCGCTATAAAAATCCTGTATAATAATAATAATAATGACCGTAATCTTGCTTTAGTTAAACAGCATATAACAAGCCAAGTGAACTGAAGCGGGCAATATGGTCAAAGAATAGCAATGCAACCTTCTATGTTGAGACAGATTGATCACTTTGATTACAGAAAATATAATTTTATTTATATTATTTTAAATAATTTATGGATGTACTTAGTACATAGAAAAATATTATAATTAGTTTCTCAATTGGTAAAATTTGGACACTTTGGGGCAGTTTGGCCTTGGGCACTGATATTTGAGAAACTGCAGTTTAGGGGGAAGAATGCTTCTGGTCAGTTAAATATGCTGCAAGGATTTTTAGCAAACTTAGTTGAAAATCACTTCTTGCTTCTGTTTTGTGGACATTAAAGGATAAGTTCACCTTTTGTGGGTGCAATGCCAGGATCCTGCAGATTCTCAGTCAGCTGTCTGCCTGAACCTCCAATACATGCAGACTGTTGACCAATTCTGCGCCACCCTATAGAAATACTGCTACAGGGCAGCATGGGTGTGCAAAATCACGTGTATATATGTGATTTTGCAGTTCTGGATAGGGCATGCGCACCGCCATTCGCTTCCTCGGCTGTCAATCACTGGGTCTCCGCCGATGATTACTCGCTGGCACCCGGTAATCGCTGTGTATCTCCGACGGGGGAGAGACCTATGTAAAAACAACATAGATCTCTCCCCTGTCAGCTCCTGCACACTGCATTGTATGGCTCTGCATAGCAGTGTGCTTACAGTGAAACACAGACACAGCCCACGTAGTAAAACAACACACAGCACACAGTTATCCTTTTGATCGCCCCACATGTTAACCCCTTCCTGTCCAGTGCCATTAGAACCGTGTCAGTGCTTTTTATTAGCACTGATCACTGTACTGGTGTCACTGGGGATGTCAGTTCCAAGTCAACAAGTCAGTTCCCCCCAATGTCAGCATGCCCACCGCACTCCTGCAGTCCCGCTATAAGTCGCTGATCACAGCCATTACTAGTAACAAATTCCAGTATATATATCGCCATTTGTAAACGCTATAACTTTCACAAAAACCAATTAATTTAAATGTATTAGGATTTTTTTTTAGCAAAGACATGTTGCAGAATACATTTTGGCTTAAATTTATGATGAAATTTGATTTTTAACTGGACATGTTTAATAGCAAAAAGTAAAAAATATAGTTTTTTTTTAAAATTGTCGATGTTTATTTGTATATAAAAATAAAAAACGCACAGGCAGGCAATCAAATACCACAGAAATAAAGCTCTGTTGGAAAAATTTCATTTGGGTGCAGTGTTGCATGACCGTGCAATTGTCAGTTAAAATAATGCAGCACCGTATCTCAAAAAATGGCCTGATCAGGATGGGGGGTAAATCTGGAGGGCAAGTGGTTAATGAACTGCAGGAAGAATCAATGAACTCACCAGTGACCTTGTAGTTCATTTAGAACTACAAGCCATCTGCCATGCTACTTGTACTACAAGCCATCTAATGGTACTTGTAGTTCATTCATTTACAGGAAACTGTGAATGATGCGGTTGTGTGGGTGGAGCACTGCAAGGCTGCACTGTTTTTGAATTCTGACAGTGGTTTTGGGAAAAAGATCTCCCGCCCACTGTCATGGGGGAGGTTGAGAGTAGTGCGGGCAGGTGCTGTACTGTAAGACTCCATTCACACTTTCATTGTGACTTCAAAATTGTGCGGCTTTCATTGGGACTTTACAGTGCGACTTTAATGCAACTTTGGATAAGTGCGACTTCAGCTTTGACCAAGGATAATTGTTTGTGCTGTACAAAGTCACACACAAGTCACATGTATATTATTCAGGTGCAACTTTGGAGGGTTTACATTGAAGTCTATGGCCCTCAAGTCGCAATAAAGTCAGATCAAAGTAGTGCAGGAAATACTTTTAAGTTGCTGTGACCTGAAGTTGCACAGATATGAATGGTACTCATTGTCGCACATATATGAATGGTACTCATTGGGAAACTTGGGGTGCGACGTGACATGCAACTTTAAACCCCAAAGTCACTTAAGTGTGAATGTGCTCTAAAATGTTACACCTGAAATACGGTGAAATAAGGTGAACTTATCCTTTAAGATTGGATATCCTATAGAATTCACTTTAAAATGAGATCCGAGCAGGAGGTTCTGTCATCACCGTAATCACATGGCTGCAGATATCTTACCAAAAGGTGAAAGCATTCATTATGCCATTCAATGGTCTGTCTTTAATTTAACCTCAAGCTTTCTTGGAACAGGCAGTGAGTCAATGACATTGTAGACTGATGAGAATTATGTTATATGTATCTACTGTATATTTTTGTTTCCATTGTTGAAAGGCAAAAAAAATAAAATAGTTACATAGGTCACGGGTTGCTGCAGATTTGTGTATCTAGACCTACGTGATGGCTTAATATTTTTGCAAATAATACTTGAATATTTTGCTCAACTGTGGAATTCTTTAACTAATGTGAAGAAACAGTTTCCCCAATGGTGCTGTGAACTCTGAATAAAAATGTGTACACATCAAATAAAAATAAAAAAAAAGTCCTTACTAACATAAGTCCATCAAATCATGTAGGTGTCACCATAAGTGATTCACCCTTCTTATCTCTTTACATCCCAAACCAATATCCCCACGTACTCATGAGACAACATTCCCTTCTAGGTGTACATTCACCAGACCCACATGCATCCCATTCTCATAGTTGGCATGTATTGCTTGTTGAGCCCCCACTTAAAAGCAAAGCTTCACAAACCTCCTTACTCTTCTCCACCAGGTATCATTGCCATGGAAAGAAAAAAAATAATCTCCAATGGTACAAAAACCAATGTTCAAAGTTTTATTCCATAAAAATGGAAAGCCACTCACAAAGTAAAAGAGCTAAAAACACTTATCTTAACACTGTAGATCGATATCAGATGTGGGCATGTGTACTCTCACCACCACCGGACCTCTCAGACAACGCTCCCGCGTCACTTCCGGTCCCAGCTCTGATGTCACATCTGGTCGCCTCACCGTGACATGTTTTGTCACTTCCAACTTAGTCATAGGGGACGGCTGCAACTGCCCATATATACTCTCCTCTTCACCAATACTGGTCCATCGTTCTCATTGGACGGAACACTCTGCTAAACTGCCCAATTAAACATATAACCTACCGTGCATTGCCGAAATAAAAACCACCAATGCATTTAACCTCCCACAGACCAGGAGTTAAAAATTAAACAGGAAAGAAGGACTCCAATATATATATATATATATATATATATATCTCACTCCCCAATATGCCTACCTAATGGCAAAGAGGAGATGTGACGCCATTCCATATAGCCCTTAATACAGTAAATATTACATATAACAACAAAAAAGCAACTAAAATGATACAAAAATTATATTTATGTATAATAGCCACATAATGATAAAAAATAAATGTATAAATATATAAAACCACAAATTTCAATTTTAAATGGAGGCTCAACAAGCGATGCATGCCAACCATGAGAGTGGGAAACATGTTGGTCTGGTGAATGTACGCCCAGAAGGGAATGTTTTCTCATGAGCACGTGGTGATATTGGTTTGGGATGTAAAGTGATAAAATTATTGAATGTGACACCCACATGATTTGATGGACTTATGTTAATAATGACTTTTTAAAATTTTTTATTTGATGTGTACATGTTTTTGATACAGAGTTGCTATATTTCTTAGATAAGGTGGCAGCAGTGATTTGCATTCATTTATGACTGATTCTGGATAATTATTTTAGGAGGGTGTTAATATTATTTATCTATTTTAATTTTGAGCATGCATCCAGTGCAGAGGTTTAAATACTGATTGTAGAATTCTTTACACTGTTGATGGCTGCTAATCACAAAATGAAAAACATATATTGTACAAAAGATATGCCTATAATAAAAGCTGGGATTTTTTTAACAATCCTTTGTCTTAATAAAGTTGTTTTGTCTTTATTGTAATTATTACAAATGGTCTATACTTAAAATAGATATACTCCCCAACTAGACTAAATTCACCTGCTGATTCTCTGTATTCGCTTTGCAGCCACTTTCTGTTTAGCATGCCACTCAAGCTGCATCTCATTTCTCAGGGCAGCTTTCCTGATGTGAACAGTGGACCATGCCAAGTGTAAATTGTGTTAAAATGGCCTCTTTTGGAAGACCATATGACAGGGTGACAATGTAGGAGCACAATTTAAAGATGGACAGAGTGACATATAGTTCATTTCGGTCCATGAACAAGAACTTAAATGCAAGATCTCCAGGTATTATTTTAATTAAAGCTGCAGATTTAGGCCCTTTTCACACGACCATTCCGATTCGGTCCGTCTGTCAGTTTTTCAGGCAGACCTGATTGGATGGACCATTCATCTCTATGGACTGGCGAGTGTAAACGGACTTGTGTCCATTTACACCCGCTTACCTCTGATCCCCAAAAAAAGAGAAAGGGATCCGTTCTCTTCCATGTAGTCATATCAGATCTGAGGGCAGTAGGTTGTAAACTGCAGATCTCCTGCTGAGCAAATTGGACTGAAATCAAAATTATAGTAGCATAATAAAGCTATACTTCGTGTTCTTACCTATTCAGAATACTTTTATCTACCCTAAAGGAAGTTTAAAATTCATATGCCATTTTCTGTACTACTTGACAGAAGTGCTTGTTTTTCGCTCTGGGTCAGAAAATTATTATAAGTTAAATGTCCAGTCACAAAACATAAAATGGCAATAGCAATGAGCTTCATATTGCTGTTCTTTTATCAGGATATTACATGGGAAATCTACAACAATGTCACACATTTTCTAGCTTTACAGTGGGAGATCATGGGAGTTGGGAATAGTTCACAACTGGCATCCCAAAGACCTATTTTCCTGAAAAGAAATTCCTTCTTTTACAAATCATAATAGTTGGAGTTTATTCATCAGTTGCGTTATATTTTTATGGCAATATTAGTTTTCAAGCTTTTAAATGAAACGGTATTGCCATCATTTTTTATTATCCTCATTTCTACAGTTTACCTGTTTATTTTCTGGAAACGTGTTGGAAGAATCCCTTTTGCTTATGTAAATTATGAAGAGCTTACATTCTAAATTTAATGTCAATGGCATAATTTGTATCAAAATAATAAACCTAAAATATAACCCAAAATCTGCGCTAAGAGAAATAAACACAATAAAATAGCAGCTGGACACCATACCGATACCAGGCGCCTCATAAATAATGTACAAATAAAGTGCAGCGCTTAAATTAATTAAACAAAATTCATATACAATGTGAAAATAATATTGAAAAATGATTGATAATTAATCTCAAAATGTTCATAAGTGAAATATCAAATGGTGAGATCAAAGCAGAATAGTCCCCAAATGCCGTGATGAGATAAGAAGATTTGCAAGGATAGCCAGTGTGACACCAACCACTTGCATGCAAGTCTTACCAGAAGATATGTGACCCCCTGCTAAAAGTGGTCAATCTGTGCTTTTTAAAGGTGACATCCAGGAAAATGGACAGTAAGGGGTTTATTTACTAAAACTGGAGAGTCCAAAATCAGACTCCCTTCTGCATAGAAACCAATCAGCTTCTAACCTCAGCTTGTTCAATGAAGCTTTGGCAATGAAACCTGGAAGCTGATTGGTTTCTATGCAGAAGGGATTCTGATTTTGGACTCTCCAGCTTTAGTAAATAAACCCCTAAGAATCATCATCTGGACACCCAAAGAAGAGACTGATAATTCTCCCAAACCGGTCTCCCTATATATGATGGCTCCAACCACTCCAAACGAGTTGTATGAGATCAGAGCTCATGACTTTAAACATGTAATAAAAGATTTCTCCACATAGTGTAAAACCCTCAAATATCCAAGATTTATTGAAATATGAAATGCACTCACATGATAAAAGGAACAATTCAATGTGTACAAGCACTACAAACAGATCTTTCCAGCATCCTAGATGGCTACCAGCCAGTCGTGCATGTGTGGTAGTGTGTGCGTGGCTCTGCCCTACACATTTCATCATAAATTACGTCAACAAAGGCACCGTAATTTGTATGTAATGCAAATTTACATTCAAAGCACCTGTAAACGTAATCAATATGAAAAGCATATTCTGACAACCAAATATGCTGTCTATACAGACTGAGCTCTTTAACTTACATCTTGTGGTCATCTTACATCTTCAACAGAAACTGGACCACGAGATGTATCACAATTACCTAATAGTTATGTTTGGCCTTTTGTGGAAAGAACGCGCAGAACGTCATGTCAGCAAGCTGCAACAAATAACAGTGGTCCAACAACAAATGGCAGCCTCAAATCAGCAAACTACAGCAACATTTACACAAACAATACAAGAATACATGCATGCAGAAGATCACTTATATCTAAAACATACCAAGAAATGTTGTAACAGGGCAATTTATTTTTTAGGGGTGTTTTTCAAGCCCTAGGTGAGCAGATCCAAATACCACAACACCAGGACATTGTACAAGAAAAGCCATGACAAAGAATTATTTTAAAGATTCCCACTTCCTCATATGGTCGCCAGACTTCACCCAACCTCTTCCCCTACAAAACACATCCTGCTCCCTTGCCCCATCACCTACCCATAACCCAGAACTTGTCTATACCTAGCCCTACCCCCACAGACCCTCACAACCCTGCACCACTTAATCTTTCAATACATCCCCCCCAAACCGTTTACACACCCTAGATCAGTGATGGCGAACCCGTGGCACGCGTGCCACAGCCAGCACGCCGAGCCTTATCTGTGGGCACGCCAGGAGAATCCAGCGGCGCGCTGTCTTCCCGGCTGTAGTGTGCGTGACAGCCGGGTCCCAAGTGCGCATGCACAAGAAGCAGTGCTCTTTGTGAATGGTAAGGCGGTACCTGGGACACATGACAGATCCCAGAAGCCGCCGGACCAATCACAAAGCGCAGCGCTTCTCGCGCATGCGCACTGGGAATCCGGCTGTCCGACGAGCGCCCACACTACAGAAGCCGGGAAGACTACAGAAGCCGGGAAGACAACGCGCGGCTGGATAAAGGAACAGGTAAGATAAAAAAAAAAAACTCTGCGGAAGTAAGAGCGGGTACCTGTCAAATTCAGGTACCCGCTCCCCACCTCCCCAAAGGTCAGCAGTCATCTCTGTACTGTCCACAGTCTCTGGTCATCCCTGTGCTGTCCGCAGTCTCTGGTCATCCCCTGTACTGTCCGCAGTCTCTGGTCATCTCCTGTACTGTCCGCAGTCTCTGGTCATCCCCTGTGCTGTCCGCAGTCTCTGGTCATCCCTGTACTGTGTCCGCAGTCTCTGGTCATCCCTGTGCTGTCCGCAGTCTCTGGTCATCTCCTGTACTGTGTCCGCAGTCTCTGGTCATCCCTGTACTGTGTCCGCAGTCTCTGGTCATCTCCTGTACTGTGTCCGCAGTCTCTGGTCATCTCCTGTACTGTGTCCGCAGTCTCTGGTCATCCCTGTACTGTGTCCGCAGTCTCTGGTCATCTCCTGTACTGTGTCCGCAGTCTCTGGTCATCTCCTGTACTGTGTCCGCAGTCTCTGGTCATCTCCTGTACTGTGTCCACAGTCTCTGGTCATCTCCTGTACTGTGTCCGCAGTCTCTGGTCATCCCTGTACTGTGTCCGCAGTCTCTGGTCATCCCTGTACTGTGTCCGCAGTCTCTGGTCATCCCTGTACTGTCCGCAGTCTCTGGTCATCCCTGTACTGTCCGCAGTCACTGGTCATCCCTGTACTGTCCGCAGTCTCTGGTCATCTCCTGTACTTTCCGCAGTCTCTGGTCATCCCTGTACTGTCCGCAGTCACTGGTCATCCCTGTACTGTGTCCGCAGTCTCTGGTCATCTCCTGTACTGTGTCCGCAGTCTCTGGTCATCCCTGTACTGTCCGCAGTCTCTGGTCATCCCTGTACTGTGTCCGCAGTCTCTGGTCATCCCTGTACTGTCCGCAGTCTCTGGTCCTCTCCTGTACTGTCCGCAGTCTCTGGTCATCTTCTGTACTGTTCGCAGTCTCTGGTCATCTCCTGTACTGTGTCCGCAGTCTCTGGTCATCTCCTGTACTGTGTCCGCAGTCTCTGGTCATCTCCTGTACTGTCCGCAGTCTCTGGTCATCTCCTGTACTGTCCGCAGTCTCTGGTCATCTCCTGTACTGTGTCCGCAGTCTCTGGTCATCCCTGTACTGTCCGCAGTCTCTGGTCATCCCTGTACTGTGTCCGCAGTCTCTGGTCATCCCTGTACTGTCCGCAGTCTCTGGTCATCTCCTGTACTGTCCGCAGTCTCTGGTCATCTTCTGTACTGTTCGCAGTCTCTGGTCATCTCCTGTACTGTGTCCGCAGTCTCTGGTCATCTCCTGTACTGTGTCCGCAGTCTCTGGTCATCTCCTGTACTGTATCCGCAGTCTCTGGTCATCTCCTGTACTGTCCGCAGTCTCTGGTCATCTCCTGTACTGTCTGCAGTCTCTGGTCATCTCCTGTACTGTGTCCGCAGTCTCTGGTCATCCCTGTACTGTCCGCAGTCTCTGGTCATCCCTGTACTGTGTCCGCAGTCTCTGGTCATCCCTGTACTGTGTCCGCAGTCTCTGGTCATCTCCTGTACTGTCCGCAGTCTCTGGTCATCTTCTGTACTGTTCGTAGTCTCTGGTCATCTCCTGTACTGTGTCCGCAGTCTCTGGTCATCTCCTGTACTGTGTCCGCAGTCTCTGGTCATCTCCTGTTCTGTCCGCAGTCTCTGGTCATCTCCTGTACTGTCCGCAGTCTCTGGTCATCCCTGTACTGTGTCCGCAGTCTCTGGTCATCCCTGTACTGTGTCCGCAGTCTCTGGTCATCTCCTGTACTGTGTCCGCAGTCTCTGCTCATCCCTGTACTGTGTCCGCAGTCTCTGCTCATCCCTGTACTGTCCGCAGTCTCTGGTCATCCCTGTACTGTCCGCAGTCTCTGGTCATCTCCTGTACTGTTCGCAGTCTCTGGTCATCTCCTGTACTGTGTCCGCAGTCTCTGGTCATCTCCTGTACTGTGTCCGCAGTCTCTGGTCATCTCCTGTACTGTGTCCGCAGTCTCTGGTCATCTCCTGTACTGTGTCCGCAGTCTCTGGTCATCTCCTGCACTGTCCGCAGTCTCTGGTCATCCCTGTACTGTGTCCGCAGTCTCTGGTCATCCCTGTACTGTGTCCGCAGTCTCTGGTCATCCCTGTACTGTGTCCGCAGTCTCTGGTCATCTCCTGTACTGTGTCCGCAGTCTCTGGTCATCCCTGTACTGTCCGCAGTCTCTGGTCATCTCCTGTACTGTGTCCGCAGTCTCTGGTCATCCCTGTACTGTGTCCGCAGTCTCTGGTCATCCCTGTACTGTCTGCAGTCTCTGGTCATCCCTGTACTGTCCGCAGTCTCTGGTCATCCCTGTACTGTGTCTGCAGTCTCTGGTCATCCCTGTACTGTGTCTGCAGTCTCTGCTCATCCCTGTACTGTGTCTGCAGTCTCTGGTCATCCCTGTACTGTCCGCAGTCTCTGGTCATCCCTGTACTGTCCGCAGTCTCTGGTCATCTCCTGTACTGTTCGCAGTCTCTGGTCATCTCCTGTACTGTGTCCGCAGTCTCTGGTCATCTCCTGTACTGTGTCCGCAGTCTCTGGTCATCTCCTGTACTGTGTCCGCAGTCTCTGGTCATCTCCTGTACTGTGCCCGCAGTCTCTGGTCATCTCCTGTACTGTGTCCGCAGTCTCTGGTCATCTCCTGTACTGTGTCCGCAGTCTCTGGTCATCTCCTGTACTGTGTCCGCAGTCTCTGGTCATCCCTGTACTGTGTCCGCAGTCTCTGGGCATCCCTGTACTGTGTCCGCAGTCTCTGGTCATCCCTGTACTGTGTCCGCAGTCTCTGGTCATCCCTGTACTGTCCGCAGTCTCTGGTCATCCCTGTACTGTCCGCAGTCTCTGGTCATCTCCTGTACTATGTCCGCAGTCTCTGGTCATCTCCTGTACTATGTCCGCAGTCTCTGGTCATCCCTGTACTGTGTCCGCAGTCTCCGGCCATCTCCTGTACTGTCCGCAGTCTCTGGTCATCTCCTGTACTATGTCCGCAGTCTCTGGTCATCCCTGTACTGTGTCCGCAGTCTCTGGTCATCCCTGTACTGTTAATTAGTTTGCACTACTGTACGAGTTGTTTTTTCTAAACCAAAAGCTCGATATTCAGGTTTCATTGCAGTGTTGGCACTTTGAAAGAAATAATTTGGTTTTGGGTTGCAGTTTGGGCACTCGGGCTCAAAAAGGTTCGCTATCACTGCCCTAGATCTTTCAGAATCTCACACAGCACAACTCGTAATACACAACCTAGTATTTTTCTTTGCCCTCTTGCATCCTGCCCTGTCCCCTCTCACAGGGCAGTGAAGATGGGAGAGCCGACAGCTGTGACAGGGCTCACTAGAGGGCTTCATTTTAATGGTAAGTCTGCTATAATGTGCTAGTATGTGGTGCCTACTAGTACATTACAGCATACTACCACAGGGGGCCCATAATAGTAAAAAAAAGGTAGACTTTAACTAATCTCATCCAACTTTTTCCCACCCTCTGTCTCCTCTTTAATCTCTAACAATCTTTTCCCACCCTCTGCCTTCTCCTCTTCTAAACACTCCTAAAAATAAAGACCCCCCTCACTAATATATCTTCCCTGCCCCCCTACAGTGGAAAATGTGTTTTTAAATTTGTATTTTAATTTTGTATTTGTCTTTTTTTGCTTAATCTCAAACCCAAACCCATCTTTTAAAATAAATTCCCTTTTTACATTTTACTAATGTTTATGTTCTCTCATTTTAGAACAATTAGAGTGGTAAATGTGTTTAAAGGATTCAAAAAGTCATAGTTCACAGTGATTATTTACCAGGAAAAATGTGAGCTAAGTGGAAAAATTGAAGAATCGTTTTCAAAATAATACCCAAACTTGCACCCTAGACACTTCATTGTACACGTTCGGTGTCAGGACCTGGATAACCTGCTGGTGGCACTGTGGTTCCCTGAGTGAAGGGTTGTAGTTCCAGTGTCCACCAGCATGTGACTCCCAGCAGCGAGCAGTTTTCAGTAACCAGTCTCCACCCGAAGCTGGCTGCTGTGCAGGTATTTAGGTCCTCCTGTACTAGTGCCTTT
Source organism: Staurois parvus (assembly GCF_062004578.1). Taxonomy (NCBI): domain Eukaryota; kingdom Metazoa; phylum Chordata; class Amphibia; order Anura; family Ranidae; genus Staurois; species Staurois parvus. The sequence goes on along the minus strand of NW_028317815.1, from coordinate 16,479,572 downwards.
TATGTCAGTGTTTTGTTTGCTTTTCTAGTTAGATGTCGTGCTCCAAACTTATTCCTCTTTATTAACATACAGTATAAAAATCCAAACACAGTGAACCACACAGTCTCTGCATTGGTATGGAAGTAAGTAAGATTGGGTGTCCTCTCTACACAGGAGTGTGATGCACTGATCATTGAAGCCCCTATTATTCACATTTTTTGTCACCTTCCTAAGACCTACAAGGGGTTATATTCCCTTGTGGGTAGACCGATTGTTGCAGGGATTGGGTCTTTTTAGTTGCAACCACTGGTTAAGAACTTGTCAAGCTACCTCAGAGATACACAACATCTGTTGAATTTGTGCCAGGAGCTTAAGTGGGTAGAGGGGGTGTGTGGATGACATGCGATGTGTCCAGCTTATGCTCCTCCATCTCTCACTCTTTTGGTTTGCAGGTGGTATCATACTAGAGAGTTTGGAGTATCTCCTCACACACAACAATTTTGCTTTTGATGGGGTAATTTTATTCAGAGATGTGGAGCAGCATTAGGCGCCAGGTTTTCACCCTCTCTCGCCAACTTATTTATGGGTTGGTGGGAGATGGTGTACATTTTTGGACATCATAATCCTTTTTGTCCTATACATTTTTACCAGGGCTTCATTGATGATCTCATCTTCATCTGTACTGGTAATTTGGGATCTGTGCACAATTTTTTGATGTACGTGAAAAACAATAGTCTCAACCTCAGATTCACAAGGCAGATGTATATGAGCTCAATGAATTTTCTGGATGTCACACTGACCCATAGTGATGGACAAATAGTGACTAGTTTATATAGGAAACCGCTATTAGGCAATAGTTTGCTGATTCAGGACACCCCGGGCACACAGTGAGGGGGATCCCAGTTTCTAAGGCTGCATACGATGTGTAGTAGAGATGATGATTTCGAAAGAGAGTTGGTTTCTATGAGGCACTGCTTCTATGAACAGGGATATCCTAGCCAAGTGATTAAAAGAGCAGTGAGTATTCCGAGAAATACAGAAAAGTCCACCAGTGTTTATGACAGCGTATAGTATGGAATATAAGAAAATTAAACAAATCATAGAACGTTGTGTTCCAATATTGTTCATGATAAAGTATACGCTCAGATTCTTTTGGAAGGTGTTAGAGTTGTCTCTCAACGAGCTTCCTTGCTGGGGAATATTCTATGTCCTAGTTGTTACTCGTCTAATAAAAGGCAGAGTGACACTTGGCTGCACTTCCCGTGTAACTAATTCTGTGGTGCAGGGGGATGTCCCTGTTTGAAAAGTGGAGACAGGTTTGTGTCCATGAGTAGTGGCAAAGTGTATAGATTGAAGGAGTTTATTAATTGTAACACGAGATATATTATTTATCTTATTACGTGTAACATTTACCACATACAATATGTGGGCAGGATAAGAGGAAGACTGTGTGACCGCCTCCATGACCATGTACCGTATATACTCGAGTATAAGCCGAGTTTTTCAGCACATTTTTTGTGCTGAAAAATGGCCCCCTCGGCTTATACTCGAGTCAACGTCTGCAGATGTCTAGCAGGGGGCGCTGCTTCTAAAGCCAGTGCTTCTCAAATAGTGGGGCGCGAGGCTCCATCAAGGGGGGCGCGTACAGGGGTGGGCAGAGGGCTGCTGTCTCTTACCTGGCTCCCACGATGATCCATCCAGGAAGCGCTGCTCTTTCCGTCACTCCGGCCACTCCCTCACTCCTGCCGCTCGGCTCCGCCTCCTCACCGGTGATTGGCCACCAGAACTGTAGCTCAGGAAAGGTACACAGGTGGCCAATCACGGGCGGGGAGGCGGAGCCGAGCGGACCCGCGAAAATCGAGTGAGGGAAAAGCCGGTAAGTGTGCAGTGCAGAGGTGCTGCTGCAACCACATATGCTGGCTGCAGCAGCACCATACTGCAACAGGGGTCAGCAAGTGTCATTGGTGTCAGTGGGAGGAATAGTGCCGCATCATTGGTGTCACTGATACTAATGATGGGGCATTATTCCTCCCACTGACACCAACGATGGGGCACTATTCCTCCCACTGACACCAATGATGGGGCACTATTCCTCCCACTGATACTAATGATGGGGCATTATTCCTCCCACTGACACCAACGATGGGGCACTATTCCTCCCAGTGATACCAATGATGGGGCACTATTCCTCCCACTGACACCAACGATGGGGCACTATTCCTTCCACTGATACCAATGATGGGGCACTATTCCTTCCACTGATACCAATGATGGGGCACTATTCCTCCCACTGACACCAATGATGGGGCACTATTCCTCCCACTGATACTAATGATGGGGCTTATACTCGAGTCAATAGTTTTTCCCAGTTTTTTGTGGTAAAATTAGGTACCTCGGCTTATATTCGGGTCGGCTTATACTCGAGTATATACGGTATACGATATACAGAAAAAATACTCCAAAAATGTGGCGAATCATTGTAATAGGGTGCATGGAGGGGATCACGCAGTCTTACGCATACAGGGGATTTAAAAGATCAAGAGCCCTCCAGAAGGGTGGATGTGTTTAGATTACTTTATAAGCATGAGGTCTTTTGATTCTTTCACTTACTGTTGTATGTGCTGGTGATTGAACACCTGGCAGTTGCTATCTGAAAAAATCTATTTCTGGTATAACCTTGGGAGCACAGCAAGTGAAACTAGCTCTTTTCGCAGACGATCATTTGTTTTATATTAACAATCCTCATATTTCAGTGCTGTCTGTGTTGTGGGAGTTTCATCGTTTTGGACTATAGAGTACAGAGGGGGGCATTTGATGGTGGAGACAGGCAGTACAGAGGGGGACAGTTAATGATGGGCACAGACAATACAAAAGGGGAAAATTGCTATAACATTCTTAACAGACAACTTTTCTTTTTAAGATCTGTACCTCAGCTATCAAATATTTGGGAATTTACTGTATATCCTCACTGATCTTACTCAACTGTATACATTAAATTACACTCCCTTTTTACAGCAGACCCTCGCTGACCTTAGGTCACATGATCATACTCTTTATTCTTGGTTTGGAAAAGTTACCATTTTAAAAATATAGTTCCACGTTTCTTATATGTGGAACTATATAGACAATCCCTATTTTAATGCTACATTTATTCTTCAAATCCCAGCAGAGGGAATTTACTCATTTTATCCGGGGGAGTCAGAAACCGTGACTCCGCAAAACAATTTTATCCCTTCCAAAACATAAGGGTAGAGCTAGAGTCCCAGACGTTTCTTTGTATCATGCTGCTGAAGCTTTGACTAGAGTGGTCAACTGGTTTCACAGCGGCTCACGGTCACAGTGTGTACTTCTGACCCTATGGCAGCGGTTTATGTAATGAAAAAGACAATTAAGATGTCTATATAAGTGTTTAATAGTGGGATTTAATTTTTCTTTTACAAAGAATTTTATTATAGAATAGGAAACAGCAGAAAATCAGTCAAGAACATATGCAATGACCAGCAGAAATATAACATACAAAAGATTTGATGGATAATACAGAATATGTACTGATGAGAAAACATGAAAATAAACTGCGTACATAAGTGCCGTACAGAAAAAAAAAAAGACAATAAATTGCAAAAATGATAGACATTTAGAGACTAATAACATAATAAACTCTCAGGAAAAATTGTTGCAGAATCAACATACAGAATGCGAGATGAATAGGAGAAAGAGCCTCTCTGAGTACAGAGAGGTACTTAACACGCAGGGCTCTCAAAGGAGTCCAGCACATGGCATGGGTGCAGTATTGTTGGTACGGGACTCAAAACAGGGATCACAATCAGTACAAATAACCTGAAGAAGACAAACTAGACAAGAGGAAAGGAAGGAGCGAAGAGAAAGGAGACAAGCAAACATACCAACAACAAAAAACAAAAGGGGGGGCTCCAGGTTGACCGCGGCAGAGAAAATAAAAATATAAAAATAAGTTGGTATATAAAGTTTATATCGACAAGAGGGACTGGTCGAATCTTGACGGTTGAGCTATATCAAGCCAAGGACGCCATCTCTGTAAAAATTTTGTATGGGTGTCTAACAGTATAGCTGTCAACTTTTCGTTGACCATTATAAAGTTCATCCGGTTTTTGACAGCCTCGAAGCTGAGGAGGGGAGTCTTCCAAGCTCTTGCAATCGTCAGCTTGGTGGCCATGAACAAGTGCGATGCCAGCTGCTGTTCAGGATGAAGTAGGCCCACTAATGGTTTAAATAACAGTGCTTCATACGGGTTGCGTTTAATGTCTGTGTGGAACATAGTGCGGAAAAGGGCATAAACTCCACAATCTGCACACCTTGGGGCAAGTCCACCAAATATGAACCATGGTACCCGTCTGCTGACAACCTCGAAAGCAAGTCGGGGAATATGTGGGAATAAAACGAGCCAGACGAGCAGCCGTGTAATACCATCTGTAAAGAACCTTGTATGCGTTTTCTGGATTTAATTTTTCTAATACATAATTATTTCAGTACATGGTAATTTGTCAATATACAACCAGTTGAGGTTTACTGTATATTTTTTAGAGGGCTGATAATAAAAATTTGATCCACAAGATGGCGCTAGTAAGATGTAATATACAATACACCAGGCCAGGAGTGGACTGACCATTTGGAAACTCGGGCACTGCCCATGGGCCCGGGGTCAGTAGGGGGCCCATGAGATGCCCCTGGTACCTTTTTCATAGGCTTTTTTGAGTTTGGGCAAGGACACAGGGGCCCCATGATCCCCTATTGCACGGGGGCCCCATGAGTTGTCAGTCCGCCCCTGCACCAGGCCTTGAAATTTCCACTCGCCTGCTCACATTGGCGAGTGGAAATTATGGTGGGGGTGAGTGTCCCCCCAGGGCCGTCTTGCTGAGCAGGCTCGGAACTCAGGGCCGGATCTGTCACTCGCACTGGGAGCTGTCAGACTGCTCAATAGTTGAGCAAAGTGAAAGCAAAGGAAGGAGTGTGTGCTGTGCTCTCTGCCTCCCCCTAGAGTGCAGTATCTGGCTCTGTGAGTGAAGGTAACTGCAACTTTTTATAGGGCTGTGTGTGTGTATTTGTGTGTTTGTATGTGTGTGCGCATGTATCTGTGCGTCTGTGTATGCATGTACATGTGTCTGTCTATATGTACATGTGTGTATCTCTACATGTGTCTGCGTGTATGTACATGCATGTGTGTGTGTGTGTACATGTGTCTGTGTGTTTATGTACGTACATGTGTCTGTGTGTCATATGTCTATGTATGTACATGTGTCTGTTCGTGTGTATGTACATGTATGTGTGTCTGTACATGTGTCTGTGTGTGTATACATGTGTTTCTGTGCGTGTGTGTACGTTTCTGTGTGTGTGTACAGGTGTCTCTGTTTGTGTGTGTGTGTATGTATATGTGTCTGTATGTAAACCTACATATATGGCTGTTTTGGTCAGGTTCAGGATTATGTTGTTATTATGGGTGGTAGAGTATGGGACATTTGAGGTACTGCTGGGTTGGATAGTAGGTAGGATATGCTTGGTAGAGTTATGGTTTTGTGAGTGAAAGATTATGGGGGGTTATGGTTGTATGCAGTACATGGTCTAAGTATGATGGAGTGTTTAGGGGGACATTGGAGGCCCTGATGTAATGTGGGGGGGCTCTGGGGACCCTGATGTAATGAGGGGAGAATTTACCAGTGCCATTTCATGAAATAATTTATGAGGGCGTGTTTAGGAGTGGAATTAGGGGTTTTGCAGGGTAGGGGTTGGGTGGGGCAACTGGTTGCGAGTAACTCTTAAGGCCTGGCTAGTAGCTCAGGACTTGAAATTTTAAGCCCTGCAGTACACCATTCAGACCAATTGGAGTTTATATTTCTTAGAGGGGTGGTAATAATAATTTGATTCAGAAGATGGCGCCGGTAATATGTATTATACAAGACTCCACAAAGAGGATGGTGTATGATTTTAGTTTCTAATTTTAACAGAGTTAACAAAAGGGTATAAGTCATAATAATGTGCCTCTTTTTTCTTAATTTGAGTTTGATTTGGGTGGTGGAGGTGGTCCAGCTGCCATAGGGTATATATATCATAAGTGTGCACTGTGACTTCCTGCTTCTGAAGACGTTACATATTGACGATGAAATGCGTAAAGCGGAACTTCCGATGCATCACTTCTGGTCTAGGGTGGAATGCATGCCGAGGAGTAAAGTTTTTTTGTCTCTCATTGGGGTGGTCGACTCATTTATTCGCTTATGAGATGTGCTTCTCCTGAGAGAGCCCAACACTCCCCTCTCCTGAGGAGCACCCAATCGATGCTCATCACACTGTAAGGTCTCTCCCCCTTGCTATTCTCTGGGTGCGGTGCTGGAGACAGGCAGGGAGGTAAGTAGGATATGAAATTCACAATGTTAAAACTTTATTCAAATATGGTTTAGGTTAAAAAAAAAAAAGTTCTGGACAAGTAGATTGTCATGAGGGACAACTAGACTGGGACCTTGATTTAGTCCCTTGAACAAATAGTTTTTTAAAAAAATGTCCACACCTGTGGTACTCTCTCAGTGATATATAAAATCCTTGTGTGTTGCACACATCCTGATTACACTGACCGCTGGGCAACAGAAGTTTATGTTTCATTCTCATCGAAAGTTTGGAATCTTTCATACTTATTCACAATTTATCTTTAGCCAGTAGGGCCCATGAGACTAGCTTAAAATGACTGGTACAAGGAGCCCTACCTTTCTTCATTGTCTCTATCTGTGACTGATCTCTGCTGGCGTTGTCAGCCAAGTCACATTTGGTGGGCCTGCCCTCCTGTTCCCAGGTTCTAGACCTCGATCTTGGAGGTGTACATGAAAATCAATGATGTGACTAAACCAAACTCTCCCCAGGTAGCACTGCTTTCTGTTATTCTTGGTACTCTCAAACATATTAATAAAGACACATTATTGCATTTTTTTTAACAACAGCCCGGGCAGTTATCCTGTACCATTGGAAATCAACACAGGCTCCAACTCTTTTGGAATGGGTTTCTGAAATGGACCATATTGAGTGTGTGGAGGCTCTTAATGCAAGTGAACTGGGCACCTATGATTGTTATCACCAAATCTGGCTCTCCTGGAAGATCTTCAGGCTTTCACAGGAATTGAAAGATCTCCTCATTCTCCTCATAGCAAGCTGAAGTGGAATCAATTGCCCTCTTTATCACAGTGTTCAGAGGTTTTTTTTGGCTGCTTTGTTGTTGTTTTTTTGTCAGTTTCCCTTCCTCTCTAGCCCTTTCTTGTTTTTTACCCCCATCTTCTTAATTTTTTTTTCTTTTATCTTTACTCCTTTTTTTCACTCTTTTCTTTGTCTTTCAGCCTTAACTATCTCGCATTGATTGGCTTTGTAATTTATTCATATGTGCATCTATGTGGTGTCAGCATTGTTCTCTTTTACATGCAATTATTATTATTATTATTATTACTACGAGTTTATATAGCGCCAAAGGGTTTGCTCAGCGCTGTACAATAGGGGGGACAATACATGGCACAGTACAACAACAACAAACAACGTACGAGGGGTAAGAGGGCCCTACTCTTACAATCTAGGATTTTTATGTGCAGAGTAAGTGATATGAATTTCCATCACTTGTTATACTAGTGTTGTTATAGGATGGATTTGTTATCTATCTGCTCAGTATTTTGTTTCCATCCTTTATCTTGTTTACATAAAAATCTTTTTCAAAAATTCAGATTGAAAACAAAATAAAGGTACACATGCCTGTGCAAAGGGCATCAAACGACATACATTTCATTATCCATAGGTGACACTTTAAAAGCCTTTACAGGTTGCCACTTTAGAAGTACACAGGTCTGATGCTAAAATTACTGCCCTCAGTCTGACATTCACAATGATATCTCACATACGTGGGACGATCAGTTTGCATGCATGTGGGACCGATGACTGTGTTCGCCTTTGCGTGCGAACATGGGGAGACGGGGGCGCTTTAAAGGGTTTTTTTAAATTATTTTTTACACTGTCGCTTTAAAAAACATTTTGTGTACTGTACTTGTCCCCTTTATAGTGTGTACTTGTTTCAATTAAGAGCACTAAAAGTGTAATTTCTGTCTGCTGCTTTATTCCTCTGCTATCATCATGAATCACTTCTGAAAAATCTTCCTGACACCAAAAGAGAAATGGTGACAGGGAGGGACCTCCAGCTGACTGACAGCCTCGGCTCTGTTTCTGTGTGCCATGTGGAAAGGGGTGTGTAGACATGCATTTCTTTTGAATGTTTTGTTGCTATTCTGTCTCTCAGTGTTACAATACACCTACCATTCAATTTTTAGACTGATCATTTCTTTGTGAGTGGGAAAACATTCAAAATTAGCAGGGGATCAAATACTTATTTCCTGTAAGGGTTTACAACCACTTTAATTTATAGCATTTCTCATACAGGCATGAGAACATATTCCACTCTTTTCTTAATTGTTCATCATCATGGGTAATATATATAATCGTATGCCCATGCAATAAGATCTATATTGGTAAGACAAAAAGAGAATTTAGACATAGAATTGGTGAACAACTGCCTGGTATTACAAGTAAAGATCATGAGTCTCCATTAGCCATCCATTTTGAACAATACCATAACTAATCCCTAAAAGGAATAAAATGTGCAGCCATCTTACAGTTGTCGCTGTCAGAGAGGAGAGGTGATAAGGACAAGATCTTGTTACAAAAGGAAGCAAGATATATCTTTTTACTAAATACTATGAGTCCCCTTGACCTTAACAATGATTTGTCCTTACAACCTTTTCTATAAAAAATTATAAACAAAGAGATTTTTTGCCTATCAATGTTAATGTGACCTTTGGTGGATGTGTAGAGTCTGAAATATGGAGAAAACAAAAACAAGTTCTTTTAGGGTTCCCATGCAGGGAACTAGGTTTTCTGTTTGCATTTGTTATATATTTAAGACTGAAGGATTATCTCCTTTTAGGATTCCACATGTAGACCAACCAGGAGGGGCACCCACGTGGCACACAATGTTTAGATTCATCCCAGGTGGCTGCTTTAAGAGGTGGCACATAGCGTGATGATGTAGATATATAGGCATGTCAGCCATCCAATTCTTAGCTACACCCTGAAGAAGTCCCGTCAGTGGGAGGGGCGAAACATGTAGGCGGAAGGGATCACGTCCTCCTTTCACGTGTAATCCCCTGCTGAGAAACTGGAGTGCACGATGGCTCTCCTGACCCGCTGTGTGAACACTGCATACTGCGCTGCAAGCTGTGCTGCTTCATCCCTGGATATTGCTACCTGGGACTACATGATTATTTGTTTCACTCTACCAGCACGGATGTCCTGAGACCCATATGGTGAGACTGTTCCATTTACCTGTTCCATTGAGTGATGGACTTGTTCCACGGCCTATGGACTACAGAGTCAATTAGCTACCAAGGTGTAAGCTGGACCTGTCTAGTGCCGACTTCATGTCCTTTTTGAAGCTCTGAATACAGTGATGTGAACATAGGAGGATTTGTTAATACCATACATGGAGTCACATGCGAACTTCTATAGGCACTTGTTGCTTTTTTGCCTTCCTCTTCAGGAATACTTTTGTGGAGTTGACACAGTTGCTGGCTCATTGAGATTTGTCATCAGCACATATCACAGCAGGGTCCCTAGGGAGTTTCCATCAGCATAGTGAAGGACAGGGAAAGATGTGGAGGGCTGGCCTATGTCACCCGGATACCTGCATTCCTGTGAGGGAAGGGGGGAGGCGGGGATCCTTCTGGGTGTTGGGGTGGGATCCCATTTTGTGGGGGCTCCAATGTGTGTGTGGGGAGTTGCTTTGGGTGGGGGTGTGTTATGGGGGGGATGGGTGGGTTTATGCACTGAATTGTTCATTGTTTACGTCCTAAAAATATACTCTGTTCATTAGCCATTGAGGTGCTTCATCCTTTATCGTGAGGGTTTTTTTGAAGTGAATTCTTTTGGATGCACTTCCCCCTTGGCATAAGTGTTGTGTGGTGGGTTTGGCTTGAGCGGATGTACCACTCCCAGGACAGGCTGGAGCGCCATTGGGTTTATTTTTATAGAATAAGATGGTTGGTCAAGTTTTGAATGCATTTCGGGCCAAGAACACACACTTAATGCATTGTGTGCAGGAGCATTGTCGTGGTGGAGAATCCACTTGTCAGGCTAAACTTCTGGTCTTTTTCTTCGGACAGATTCCTGTAACCTTTTTAGAATGTCCAATTAACAATGTTAGTTGACTGTTGCACCATGTTTTATGGCTGACTGAGTACTGGCAGTCATAGCTAGAGCATTGTCTGGCAGCTTTCCTCATTCAGCTTGTGTCCAGCAAGAGGCACTGTGTACAAGAACAGTCTGAGATGCCAGGAAGTCATGAGGTGATGAGACGCAGGTGGGGAGCCATGTGAGAATTGGTCCCCGGAGGATGAAGTAACCTTACTGCCTGCCTTTTACACTGAGCTTCCACACAGCACTCCTGCTGCCATCTTCTACAAAGACACAGGAAAATGGTCAATGCCTAGTTATAACGCCACCTATATCCAGACATGCACAACCCCATCCATTCTGCACATAACTGCAAGAACTACCAGCTGTTGGCACAGCGAAGAGGAGATCAGCAAGGAGGATTACAGGTCCCAACAAGTCCATGACATTGTATAGTGGAGAGGAGACCAGCAAGGGGGAATACAAGTACCAGCAAACCCAAAGCATCTGCAGTGCAAACGCATATGACGTTATAGGTTAGAGTCCATAGCTATTGGTGAGTGTGGGAACAAAAGAGAGGTGCACGCCAATCATATTTCTGCACTAATAAAAGGAAGATCACTGGCACAGAACAGAATGTACTCGTTTACACCGTGGAGACGGAGCACGAGGATTATGGACACCGAACACATATGAACGTAACTGTTTGTGAGTTATTGTTTTTTTTGTCAGGGGGCAGCGCTTTGCTATTTACAGATTTGTCATGTTCTATGGACTCATAGTGAACTATCCCCTTGTAATAAAAACACAACAGCATAGTTTTGAACTGAGAATGAATCATGCGTTTTCTTAGGGCAAAGTGAATTCTTTGTTTTACACTGTATGATCTGGCGTTTTGTTTCCTGATCATACTGAAAACACCATGTTTCATCACCAGTAATATCCCTGTCAAATACCTCTGCATTCTTTAAAACATCAGATGAAATTTTGAGATGATGTTCTTTCTGATCCTCTGTCCAGATTCAAGGCACCGTCTTTGCAGAAATCTTTCTTATTCCCAAATCCTCCATTAGAATTTGCTGCACTGTTTCCCTGTTCAGCTTCAATTCTTCTGCCTTCATTCGCACTTAGCCATTTGCCCTCCTGAGGATTTACCCCCCTTAATGACCAGGCCTCTTTTTGCTACTCGGTGCTGCGCTAATTCAACTGATAATTGCGCGGTCATGCAGTGCTGTACCCAAACAAAATTTATGTCCTTTTTTTCATACAAATAGAGCTTTCTTTCAGTGGTATTTGATCACATGTGCACTTTTTATTTTTTGCGCTATAAAAAAAAAAAGACCAAACATTTTGAAGAAAAACGATATTTTTTACTTTCGGCTATAAAAAAAAATATATAGTAAACTCAAAGTTAGTTATAAATTTAGGCCAAAATGTATTCTGCTACGTTTTTGGTAAAACAAAATCCAAATAAGTGTATATAGATTGCTTTGCATGAAAATTATAGCATCTACAAACTATAGTATAGATAATGGAATTTTATACAGTTTTTACTTTCTGACTGCTCATCACATTTCTTGAGGTGCTAAAATACCAGGATAGTACAAACACCCCCAAATGCCCCCTTTTCGGAAAGCAGACACCCTAAGTTATCTGCTGAGAGGCATATTGAGTCCATGGAAGATTTATTTTTTTCCCACAAGTTTCTGGAAAATGACAAAAACATTTTTCTTTTTACACAAAGTTGTCATTTAAATTATATATTTCTTGCACAAGCCATGGGTATATGTGGAGTTACACCCAAAAATACAATCTGCTACTTCTACCGAGTATGGGGATACCACGTGAGACTTTGTGGGAGCCTAGTCACATACAGGAGCCTGAAATCCAATGACCACTTTGAAAGCCTGAAGTGTGTAACCTCCTCATTTTCTCACTACCTATCACAGTTTTGGAGGCCCTGAAATGCTAGGATAGCACCAAACCCCCCAAATGACCCCTTTTTGGAAAGTAGACACCCCAAGGAATTGAAAAAAAAGCATGGTGAGTATTTTGCAGATCTCATTTTTCTCACAAGGTTTTGAACTATAAGAAAAGAAAAAAATATATTTTTGTTTTTTTTTCTTCATTTTCCAAAAACTTGTATATATGCTGTTCTTTTTTTTTTTATGTAGCCTGTGGGCTGAATGAAAAAAGAGAATAAATCTCTGCCAGAAAAAGTGTGTGGTATGCCCACCATTAGAATATACCACCCTGTATCCACCCACTTCTAATGGTGGGCACACATTAGGTCGCACGGTGCCACATGTGCCAGTTCCAAGATTGTACAAATGTCTAAATAGTGGCAAGCTTGAATAAAAAGTGTCCACACATAAGTGGTACCCCATATGGAAAAAGGATGACACCAAATCCCAAACTATCTTGCCACTACTCCCCATGTAGACTGGGCATCCAGGAGGCTCCACGTGACTATCTTTACCCTCGTAAATCCGAAACTTATATGTATAGCATGTTGCCCTCTCACAGGTCTTATCCATCTTGACCCCATATTTGGCACGCTTGCTGGGGAGCAATTGTTTGAATGTAAAAAATTAATGAGGGACTCAACGCAGATTTGTTGCTGGGGAGTATAGACACCTGCAAATTTTTGGTTAAGGTGATTTACGAGGGGCTGAATTTTGTGGAGCCAGTCAAATTCAGGATCACCCCGAGGACAACAGAGTGTGTTGTCGTTGAAATACATAAAACACATTATACTCTCATAGCTATGCCTGGCCATGGCAGCAAAGAACACGGGCATATGATGAAGCGGGTCTGTGTTCCAATACAACCGCAATTCATTTTTAAGAATTCCCATGTAGAGGGTTAGGCCCAAAAAAAAAATGTAAATTCGGAAACTGTAATGGCTTTCCATGAGAATGGTCTGGGAAGGTTTAAAATTGGGTTGGCGGCGATAAATTGTTGTGCATATACATTGCTTTGATCCACAATCAATGCATACAGATCTCAGGTGAAAAACAACTCCAAAAAATCAAGGTGAGTAGTTAAATTTGCTGTTTCCACCTGAATTCTGGGTTGGGCAGTGAATGGGGGGAACTATGGGTGCTGCAGAATTTGTGGGCTGCCAATTGGGATTTGCAAGCACATCCGGAAGGATACTAGAAGCTCTGAGGGCCTTTGTGCGAATTCTTGGTGGTTGCGGGACAATACTTGCGCTCGCAACCGCACCAGCTTGTACTGCACTTATGGGACTCACCACGTCACCAAGTGATACTGCAGTGCTGGTATGTGAAAGACCAGGATGTACTAGGCCGCCGGTGCTCGCCAGTTCACCAAAGGTAGCGTGGCACTCTGCTGCATATGAGAGTCATCACAATTTACCGGCAAGTGCTAACAGAGATCAGGCCTGATTCTGCGAACACTGCAGTTTTGTGTGCAATCTATCAAGTGACAGTGACCTACTGACACTGCACCTGCTGGGGGAGAAGGGGGGGGGTAAGCATAGGGGCTAAACGCAGGAGCTGGCAGGAGCCGGTTCCGCTAACGCTGTATTTTTGGGGACACTATACTAATGTGAACGCTGGTATAGTGCTGATCTGATCAAAGATATTGATCCGTTCACACTATACTAGCAATGGGAGGTTTATTGTGTATGAGCGTGTTCCTGGCAATCAAGGGGTTAAATGTGATGACTGGTGTACTGACGGGCAATCTGACGCCATCTGGGAGGGGCGTGAAAACCACAGGAGTGCGAATCATGTACATATATGTGATTTTGTGTACCCGTGCTGCCCTGTAGCAGTGTTTCTGCTCTAGGGTGGTCAGAAAGCAGTTACAGAAGCGGTTTGTGTTACAGCACTGCATTACTTTAACTGACACTTGTGCGGTCATGCAACACTGCATCCAGATGAAATTTATGTCCTTTTTTTCTCACGAATTGAGCTTTCTTTTGGTGGTATTATTTTTTGCATTATGAAAAAAAAATTTTGAGAAAAAAAATATTTTGGACTTTTTGCTATAAAACATGTCCTGTAAAAAAAAATTAAAAATCAAATTTCGCCATAAATTTAGGCCAAAATGTATTCTGCAACATGTGTTTGCTAAAAAAAATCCCAATACGTGTAAATTAATTGGTTTACGTGAAAGCTATAGCATTTACAAGTGGCGGTATATATACTGGAATTTATATATATATTATATATATACTAATAATGGCAGTGATCACCGACTTATGGCGGGACAGAGGTGGACATTCTGTCACTAGGGGGGAACTGACTTGGGGGTCACTGACATCCCCAGTGACACCAATACAGTGATCAGTGCAAAAAAAAAAAAAAAACACTGACATTGTACTAATGGCACTGGGTAGGAAGGGGTTAACATTAGAAGCCAAAGGGTTAACTGTGTGATGGGCGTGTTCTTCACTGTAAGTACACTGATCCGGAAGGCTGAGCTCATTCATCCGGATCAGTGTGCTCAAACTGACAGGGTGGAGAGTTGCATTGAAAACAATGCAGCCGTCCTCTATCAACGTTTGCTGGTAATCGCCGGGACCCGATGATTGACACCCGTGATTGGCGGCGTGTGTAGTGCGGGCGTGCACCCCCTACCCGGAAATGCAGGATCACGTTTATACAGGTGATCCTGTGCACAGGGACCACCTTGTCGCAGTAAATTTATTGTAGCAGCTGACTTTTATAACCACTCAGCTGTCCAAGGATCCAGCGATGTGCTCACCTGAGCTGCTCCATCTCTGTCTTCTGTCTCCGTTATCTCAACTGTGGGCACCTGGCTGTGACAGCTTCCAGCTTCTCCGCCAGGTGGTCACTGCGCATTGTGAATGGTTCCACAGTCCTCTTGGACCTGTCACGTGTCCCAGAAGACTGCAGGGCGGGAGGGGGAGCAGGACTTCCACTCCTTAATGTCTAGGCAGTCGGAGCCTAGACGGTGGGTACCTGTAAATATCAGGTACCTGTTCACCCCCCCCCCCCCAAAAAAAGTGCCATTTGGGGAAGAGGAGGGGGGAGCAGGTCTTAAAGTGGAAGTATTTTTTTACCTGCTGGTAAGCTTATAATAAAGCTTGCTTGTAAGTAAAATTAATATCTTCTAAATGTGCACAGTTTAAGAGATATTTAAGTTTTTTTGCAACCAGTGCATGTGTTCCTTCAGAGCACTGTGCTTTGTCCCAAGACTCCTGTGCGCATGTGCGGGAGTGATATCATCACGGCCCAGGTAGTCAGAGGGCCGGAGCTCGCGAACCCGGAAGGAAGACCGGGTGAAGATGGAAGCCTCTACAGCAGTGACAGCGTGCCGCTGGAGGGCTTCGTTTTAAGGTACGTTTTACATAACGTGCTACTATGCGATGTATACTAGCACAGTATGACTTTACCTTACAGAGGGTTTTCTTTTTTAAAGAATGGACGTGGTTTACAACCGCTTTGAAGAGGAACGTCGCCTTTCGGGTGGAGCTCCAGTTTAAGCTTTGATCTGAGTGGAGGAGGGTTCCCACTCCACATTTGCATCCGTCCATTGCGTTTTTGGCTGTCCACTTCTTGTGTCATCATGGAGATCTTCCCGTCCTTATGCTATTCAAAAACACTTGATTTCTTCATGGAAGTTCACCATAAGCCTGTTGTATCAGAGCTCAAGTTTCACTCACACTTTTGCTCATTTTCAAGCAAAATTTGATGTTAATCCTCTGCTCCAGATTTCGGTCACTCATTTTCCACCAACAGCGCATTGCACACGTGTTATTTCTTCTACTACTGGGTAAAGATGGGAGTCAACTGGTTTGTGACCCAGGTGAGTGCAAGTTAGAGTGTGAAAGACTGTGTGACTCACCACCATAGTGCCACGCCTCAAGCATTCCAGGAATTAAATTGTCACACCTATAACATGAAGGCTCTCCTAGTACAGGAGTTGGGACACTGAAGCTCCTAGTATGGCAGTGTGGACACTTACACTTCTACTACCGCAGTTGGGACACCGACGCTCCGGGGGTGCCAGTTGGGACACCGACGCTCTGGGGGCGCCAGTTGGGACACCGACGCTCTGGGGGCAGCAGTTGGGACACCGATGCTCCGGGGGCAGCAGTTGGGACACCGACGCTCCGGGGGCGGCAGGAAGTTTAGGGTGACCAGGGCACTGATCTGGGAGTCTTCACTGACAGCTCAGTGTACCATGGTTGCCATCCACCCAGTTTGGAGCCAGGACTGAGGTGCAGACAACGGACTCCGGGAAATAGCAGTTGGGACAACGACACTCCTGGGACGGCAGTTGGGTCACCGATGTTTCGGGGATGGCAGTTGGGACACTGACGCTCCGGGGGCGGCAGGAAGATCAGGGTGACCAGGGCACTGATCTGGGAGTCTTCACTAACAGCTCCGTGTACCATGGTTGCCATCCACCCAGTTTAGAGCTAGGACTGAGGTGCAGACAACGGACCCCGGGAAATAGCAGTTGGGACACCGACGCTCCTGGGACGGCAGCTGGGTCACCGACGAACCGGGGGCGGCAGGAAGATCAGGGTGACCAGGGCACTGATCTGGGAGTCTTCACTAACAGCTCCGTGTACCATGGTTGCCATCCACCCAGTTTAGAGCTAGGACTGAGGTGCAGACAACGGACCCCGGGAAATAGCAGTTGGGACACCGACGCTCCTGGGACGGCAGCTGGGTCACCGACGAACCGGGGGCGGCAGGAAGATCAGGGCACTGATCTGGGAGTCTTCACTGACAGCTCCGTATACCATGGTTGCCATCCACCCAGTTTAGAGCAACGACTGAGGTGCAGACAATGGATCCCGGGAAATAGCAGTTGGGACACCGACGCTCCTGGGATGGCAGTTGGGACACCGACGCTCCTGGGACGGCAGTTGGGGCACTGACGCTCCTGGGACGGCAGTTGGGGCACTGACGCTCCTGGGACGGCAGTTGGGACACCGACGCTCCGGGGGCGGCAGTTGGGTCACCGACGTTTCGGGGTTGGCAGTTGGGACACTGACGCTCCAGGGGTGGCAGGAAGATCAGGGTGACCAGGGCACTGACCTGGGAGTCTTCACTGACAGCTCCGTGTACCATGGTTGCCATCCACCCAGTTTAGAGCCAGGACTGAGGTGTAGACAACGGATCCCCGGAATTAGAGGGGAATCATGAGACTATCTCACAGAGTGAAAAAAGGAACGCACGACGCTGCAAATAGTCACACTCTCGCACCAATCCTCAGCCATGCCCTTAACAAAAATGGCCGCCACAGAGATCATTAATGTGACATCACGCCGTGCAGTCCCGCCTTATTCCGGTCTGAGTTCTGACAGTGTGGACAAGTGCTGGGTAAGTGGTGTGCAGGATCTGATGTCACTTTATAGTGAACCCTGTAATTGTGTGCTCGGGTTTATCACCTGAGCCGTGTATACATGAGAGACAGTCCTACTGGGAGATTACCGATCCCTCCATGTTCTAGAACGGCGCTACATACTCTGCACTGCAGCTGAGGTGAATACTGGATTGTGGGGGCTGACATTACCCCTGGGCTCTATGAAGAGGCCACAACTGCCACCTCTTCTGTGTTCTCTCTGTATTGTACTGGAAGTATGGCATTGGCTTCTATACCCAGTATAATGTCCTATATACCCAGTATAATATCCTCTATATACCCAGTATAATGTCCTATATACCCAGTATAATATCCTCTATATACCAGTATAATGTCCTCTATATACCAGTATAATATCCTCTATATACCAGTATAATGTCCTCTATATACCCAGTATAATGTCCTCTATATACCAGTATAATGTCCTCTATATACCAGTATAATGTCCTCTATATACCCAGTATAATGTCCTCTATATACCAGTATAATATCCTCTATATACCCAGTATAATGTCCTATATACCCAGTATAATATCCTCTATATACCAGTATAATGTCCTCTATATACCAGTATAATATCCTCTATATACCCAGTATAATGTCCTCTATATACCCAGTATAATGTCCTCTATATACCAGTATAATGTCCTATATACCAGTATAATGTCCTATATACCCAGTATAATATCCTCTATATACCCAGTATAATATCCTCTATATACCCAGTATAATATCCTCTATATACCAGTATAATGTCCTCTATATACCAGTATAATATCCTCTATATACCCAGTATAATGTCCTCTATATACCCAGTATAATGTCCTCTATATACCAGTATAATGTCCTATATACCCAGTATAATATCCTCTATATACCCAGTATAATATCCTCTATATACCCAGTATAATATCCTCTATATACCAGTATAATATCCTCTATATACCAGTATAATGTCCTCTATATACCAGTATAATGTCCTATATACCCAGTATAATATCCTCTATATACCCAGTATAATATCCTCTATATACCCAGTATAATATCCTCTATATACCCAGTATAATATCCTCTATATACCCAGTATAATATCCTCTATATACCCAGTATAATATCCTCTATATACCCAGTATAATATCCTCTATATACCAGTATAATATCCTCTATATACCAGTATAATATCCTCTATATACCCAGTATAATGTCCTCTATATACCCAGTATAATGTCCTCTATATACCCAGTATAATGTCCTCTATATACCCAGTATAATGTCCTCTATATACCCAGTATAATGTCCTCTATATACCCAGTATAATGTCCTCTATATACCCAGTATAATGTCCTCTATATACCAGTATAATGTCCTCTATATACCAGTATAATGTCCTCTATATACCCAGTATAATGTCCTCTATATACCAGTATAATGTCCTCTATATACCCAGTATAATGTCCTATATACCCAGTATAATATCCTCTATATACCCAGTATAATATCCTCTATATACCCAGTATAATATCCTCTATATACCCAGTATAATATCCTCTATATACCCAGTATAATATCCTCTATATACCCAGTATAATATCCTCTATATACCCAGTATAATATCCTCTATATACCAGTATAATATCCTCTATATACCAGTATAATATCCTCTATATACCCAGTATAATGTCCTCTATATACCAGTATAATGTCCTCTATATACCAGTATAATGTCCTCTATATACCAGTATAATGTCCTATATACCCAGTATAATATCCTCTATATACCCAGTATAATGTCCTCTATATACCCAGTATAATATCCTCTATATACCAGTATAATGTCCTCTATATACCAGTATAATGTCCTATATACCCAGTATAATATCCTCTATATACCCAGTATAATATCCTCTATATACCCAGTATAATATCCTCTATATACCCAGTATAATATCCTCTATATACCCAGTATAATATCCTCTATATACCCAGTATAATGTCCTCTATATACCCAGTATAATGTCCTCTATATACCCAGTATAATGTCCTCTATATACCCAGTATAATGTCCTCTATATACCCAGTATAATGTCCTCTATATACCCAGTATAATGTCCTCTATATACCCAGTATAATGTCCTCTATATACCAGTATAATATCCTCTATATACCCAGTATAATGTCCTCTATATACCCAGTATAATGTCCTCTATATACCCAGTATAATGTCCTCTATATACCCAGTATAATGTCCTCTATATACCCAGTATAATGTCCTCTATATACCCAGTATAATGTCCTCTATATACCCAGTATAATGTCCTCTATATACCCAGTATAATGTCCTCTATATACCCAGTATAATGTCCTCTATATACCAGTATAATGTCCTCTATATACCAGTATAATGTCCTCTATATACCAGTATAATGTCCTCTATATACCCAGTATAATGTCCTCTATATACCAGTATAATGTCCTCTATATACCAGTATAATGTCCTCTATATACCAGTATAATGTCCTCTATATACCCAGTATAATGTCCTCCGTATACCCAGTATAATGTCCTCCGTATACCCAGTATAATGTCCTCCGTATACCCAGTATAATGTCCTCCGTATACCCAGTATAATGTCCTCCGTATACCCAGTATAATGACCTCCGTATACCCAGTATAATGACCTCCGTATACCCAGTATAATGACCTCCGTATACCCAGTATAATGACCTCTGTATACCAGTATAATCGGCTCCATTCACTAAAGCATATTTCATGAGGTATTTAGGTGATCTGACACATTTGTCCCAAATATCTCGTGAGGTATTGTAAATGTCAATTCACTATCCCTTTATGAAATATTTACCTCAAAAAGCAAAAACTATCAGTAAATACCTCATACAATGACATTAAAGTCATTTCAGTAAGGTTCCATTCACACTTGTGCGACTTGTCATGCAACTTGACAATTTGCAGCCCATTCTTTTCAATGGCACCCGTTCAAATTGGTGCAACTTAAAGCTGCAGCAATTTTGAAAAGGTGCCTGCACTACTTTGGTGCGACTTTGGGCCAGAGAATGTAAAGTTGGATCAAAGTCATTTGGCTCTGGAGTTGCACTAATCTGAATGGAGACTAAAGGAAATGAATGAATGCATGAGTTAAATAAGCAGTGGTCCAAACATGCTGTATTAAAAGTGGTAGTAAATTGCAGCTTTAAAAAAAAAAAAAAATCCCCTGCAAGGCAATTGCATAATGTGCTAGTGTGCATTACATACTAGCACATTATGAAACACTTACCTTAGAATGAAGCAATCCAGGGTGTGCCATCACTTCTGACAGGGCTTCCATCTTCACCAGGCGTTCCTTCTAGGGCCATGGGCTGTGGCAGCTTGAATGGCTGAGCTGCAATGACGTCATAGGCCATGCATAGTGCTCTGAAAGAACAGCACGGGTATGCCGTTCCTGCAGATGCCAAAAACCGTGAATATCTCCCACACGGTGCACGTGTGGGAGATTCATTTTACCTGCAAGTGAGCTTTATTATAAGATTACCTGTAGGTAAAAATCCTATAGCAAACGTTACTACTGCTTTAAGGAATGTAAAAATATAATAGCCAATCTGCAGTTGTCTCTACCTTTTTGGATCAGTTCTTTCAACAGTAATGCATAGAAACCTAAATATGGAAAAACACAGAATCATTGGGGTTGATTTACTAAAGGCAAATAGGATGTGCATTTTGCTGGTTGCTGCAGAGCTTAGGAAATGAGTTAAAACTTCACTTTACAAAGAATACATAATCACATGCAAGGAAAATGTAAAAACTACTATAAGGCTACGTTCACACTAGCTCTGTCAGCAGGTGTCAGACAGGCGTTTGGGAAGCGTTTTGAACACTTCTCAAACGCCTCTGAAAATTCTGCAAATGGCAGCACACAGTGCTGTTCACACGGAAGCGTTAGCGTCGTGGCTGAACGGACGCCTGTGGTTGAGTCAGGAGGAGTTGAAGTTTCCCATTCAAGTCTATGGTGCCGCTCCACAAACGCCTAGCGGCGTTTGCGGTGTGATTGCGACGTGGTTGGTAGGAGTTTGCGGAGCGTTAATACCATTTAAACTTCATTATAGGCGTTTGTGGTCCGGTTTAAACGCTTGGCAAACGCCTACCAACTGCCGCAAAACCGCATATAGTTTTTGGAGCGTTTGAGGAGCGTTAAAAACTCTTCACAAACGCCTGTCTAACGCCTGTCAAATGCTATAGCGGCATTTAGCAAGAGTTAGAAATAAAGTCAAGTGTGAACGAGCCCTTACTTGCATATGACCGGATGATGGAACTCAGCAGAGCTCCCCCTCATGTACTTATCTCTGAAGCAACTTCACTTGCAATGTGTTCAGTCTGTGTGCCTTTAGTAAATCCACCTCATTATATGTAGTAAAATCTATTTTCTCCTGTCATTTCGACAGATTTTCTGAGTCTTTGTTTTTGTGAATATAAAAGCATATATATCATTTGCTGCAAAAACCTCCCAATACTGCAAACCTAGATATACCAGCATATCACAATGGTCCAATCTGATCCCTTGTTACAACATATGTCATATGTAGTGGGAACACTTTATTTTTTCACAGTTATTTTTCGAGATATCTTTGGTGAAAATTTTCACAGGGCAGAATAGGATTAGGAATAAACATGTATTCTTATAAAGGTGTGGAATCTGAATTGTTAGGAGGAGGGTGTCATCAATTTGAAGGTTTGACAGATGGATTCCAGAGTAGCACTTTTAAGAACATCAGAGAACGACGATGGCTATTCTCTAACAAGGCAAAACAGACCTGTCCAAAGATATAGCAATGACTTCCAAATTATCACAGCAAAAATGACTTTAAAGCGGAGTTCCACCCAACAATGGAAGCTCCATTTATTTGCCTCCTCCCCCCCTCCACTGCCATATTTGGCACCTTTTGAGAGGGGGGGGGGGCGCGGGAGCGGGTACCTGTGTGGCATGCATAGCACAGCCATGCACAGCAGTGTGCTTACAGTGAAGCACAAACACACACACCCACAGTAAAACGCACACAGTTAACCCTTTGATTGCCCCACATGTTAACCCTTTCCTGCCCAGTGCCATTAGTACAGTGTCAGTTCTTTTTATTAGCACTGATCACTGTAATTGGTGTCACTGAGGGTGTCCAAGTCAGTTCCCCCCAGTGTCAGAATGCTTGCCATAGTCCCGCTATAAGTCGCTGATTGCCACCATTACTAGTAAAAATACAAAATAAAAAACAAAATCCCAGTATATATACCACCATTTGTAAACGCTATAAATTTCACATAAACCAATTAATTTACACTTATTGGGATTTTGTTTAGCAAAGACATGTAGCAGAATACATTTTGGCCTAAATTTATGACTGAATGTTTTTTTTCATTTTTTTAATTACACATATTTAATAGCAAATAGTCAAAAATATTGTTTTTTTTTTCTCAAAATTGTCGGTCTTTTTTTTTTTTCTTCTTATAGCGCAAACAATAAAAAACACACAGGCGATCGAAAGAAAGCTCTATTCGTGATAAAAAAGGATGTAAATTTAATTTGGGTGCAGCGTTGCATGACCACTCAATTGTCAGTTAAAGTAACGCAGCGCTGTAACGCAAAAAATGGCCTGGTCAGGAAGGGGTGGGGGGTGGGGGAATCCTCTGGAGGGCAAGTGGTTAAGCACAATTTGAACCCAGTACCAGTGTAATATCTTCTATATCACAGTGCCATGCTATGTCTTCTATAACACAGCACCAGTGTTCTGTTTCAAGGGCCACTTTATTCATTGACATACTTCCTTTTGGGCAACTTCATACTGCCCTGCTGTGCTTTGGACAAAGTGCAGCTAACCTATGGGTTTTTATTATGTCCTATGGTTTTTGGTGCCGTTTTAGAAAGTGCAACAAAACCTCTGCTTGTATGTACGGTACATTCGATGACTTGACAAATATTGTACAAAAGTACCGTACTTCATTAATTTGTTTTCTTCCAACATTCGATTTTGGAATAAATGTCATTTTTTCTTATTGAATAATGAAGCAGTCTATTTAGGGCCAGATGGACCAAGGTGTATGGGTGGCTTCACTCTTCTCTGCTGCACTTTGGCTAAAGCTCAGCTATCCCACGGTTTTCATGCAGGTTAGCTGCTCTTTCCCATAGACTTCTATTATGTCCTGCGGTTTTGGTGTGTTTTCAGAAAGTGCAGCAAAACTTCAGCCAGCACTTGGCTATAGAGGACATTATACTCATACTAAGGCAAAGAAAAACCTTGCAGATAGAAGACTGAGTCCGAGTTCACATATATGCGGTACATCGCATGTGATTCGCACAGGAACCGCATCGAATTCTTGTGCATACCACATGTGATTTGTGTGCAGTGTGATTGGAGCCATACATTTTGTATGGCTCTAATCGCACCGCACCCACACCAAAAAGGCGCAGGACTCTTTTTCTGGTCCGCACTAGAATCGGATCACATGGGTGTTCACACCTATGCGATCCAATTCTGCACATCGCACCTCGTTTTGCAGACTGATTTCGGGGTGTTGTTAACATACACACCCGCAGCGGTGCGCATGAACGGGGTGCGATTCTGATGCGCTGTGAAATTCTCGCAGAAAACGCTGCGAATTCCGGACCGCATCAATGTGAACCCAGGCTTTGAAAAGCCGTCTAACCGTACTGTCATCCCTACACTGAGAGAAAAGAAAGCAACCTGGATTTGAAATCCCCAGCTATTCCTTCTGTGACAGTATGGGATCGGTACAGGGAGGTTTTCCACACCACTTCTGTGTGAATTCTGGCTATGACAAGCCTGGGTTCACACAGGAGCAGTGGGGAAACCACATACAATTTGGACAGGAATTGCACTCCTGTTCAAATTGCATGCTATTCTTTGCCTTGCAGTTTGCACTCATACATTTTGTATTGACACAAATCGCATCGCTGTGTATGGCCCTGTCTGTACTACAGTATGTGGTCACTGTGACCAATCACATAGATCAACACAATAGTACACAATGAATGGAAGTCATCCATTGTGTACAATTGTCATGTGATCTGCTGTGATTAGTCACAGCAGTCACATGGTACTGGCAGCGGCCCAGTACACTGATCTGTCATCTGCTGTGTCCAGTGGACATGGGGGGTGACAGATCATGTTGCAGCGCGATCCTGGAAGGACATCATATGACGTCCACCCAGGATAACAGTGCTCCCGCCCCCCTGACATATTACAATATCCCAGGCTGGAAGGGGCTGAGCACAGCTCTATGCATTAGCATGCCTCCTTTAGACCTTGGTCAGTCCGATTGCTATTGTCACCTGCAGAACAAACACCCCCAACAGACTGCTTAACTCTCCAGTAAGACACAGCAGTTTAATCCAATGTAGTTTTACTGTCAAGTCCTCATGCACACCAGGCAGAAAAAACGTCTCTTTTATAGGCATTTATTTTTTTTCTTAGCCTGTAAACACTCCTGTATGTACACATAGACGTTTACAGGCATTTTAGAAGAGGAGGGTTTACAGACTGAAAGAAAAAAATCACCACCCAGCCCATTCATGAGAGGAGTGTTTGGGCAGAAGAAATGCACAAATGTTAACGCTAGATGTGTTTAGGTGAGTGTGTGCGTTAATACATTCTAATGGCCAGAATAAATAAATCCTGCCAATGGAATGCATTATTGTCAAAAGGCTTTTATTACATTTTTTCGAGCTGCTTTTCTCCTGCCAGGAGAAAAAATGTTTAGAGGAGTTGAGCAAACACTCAGTGTGCATGAGGCCTATAATGCAGTACATGGGATGTTCATCGCTTGTTCAAAGTGTAAGGAGGCAGTGATCTCAGGCTTATGCCTGTTATGTAGGCAAGCAACTCACTCAGGAGACATGGGGAAGAAATAAGGGAGTCTATCTAAAGCAATAAACTCACTAGCCCAGCAGACAGGAGCTGGGTTATAGCGTTCTCAAATACAGCGATGGCAGGTTGTATTAACACTGAATTGGCATTAGATGTCAGCACCTACACATGAAAAAATCTGCAAACCCAACATTACATATTCCTGATATGTTCCTGCTGTACCATGTACTTGTATGAAAAAGTATCCTGTTCTCTTTGTATTGCTTCCTTTATGTGAAAACCCTGGTGTTCCTGTCAGCTCCTTCTTTTCTATTAAAAATTGACTACACTCTGTGTAGCGATGCTGGAACTCAGCCTGCTCTCCTCCAATAATCAGACTTGTTCCGGCCTTCCCCCCTCTGCACAGCTATTCACTAGGAAGTTCAGTGTTATGCTATTTCTCCTCCCTTGCCTCTCTATGCAGTTAGCTGCATAGAGAGGCGAGGGAGGAGAAATAGCAGTACACTGAACTTCCCAGAACAGAGGGTATGTGATCACTTACAAAAATGGGGAAAATGTATTTATAATGTTCTTTATATGCATACATAAATATTTTGCCTTTCATTTCAATTTAAACCACTTCAAGACCAAGCACTTTCTCCCCCTTCCTGCCCAGACCTATTTTCAGCGCTATCACACTTTAAATGACAATTACTCATTCATGCAACACTGTACCCAATTGAAATTTATATATATATTTTTTTCAATCAAATAGAGCTTTCTTTTGGTGGTACTTAACCACTTCTGGGTTTTTAATTTTTTGGGTTATTTAAATGAAAAATACCAAAAAGTTTATAAAACAAACACTTTTTTTTTTAGTTTCTGTTATAAAATTTCTCAGTGAAATAATTCTTTCTCCATAAATTTAGACCAAAATGTATTCCACTACATTTCTTTGGTAAAAATAACCCAAATCAGTGTATATTATTTAGTCTGCATGAACGTTAGTCTTCAAAGTGTGTGTGTGTATTATATATATATTTGAACATCGATCAATCCTAATGTATGGATTCTCATTTCTTGAGGCCCTAAAATGCCAGGACAGTAGAAATACCCCCCAAATGACCCTTTTTGGAAATTAGACAGTCCAGTGTATTTAATGAGAAGCATGTAAAGTTTTTTAAGTTGACATTTTTTGTCATATTTTTATGAATGGCATAAATTTATAGCTAGTGTGTACTATTGTGAGAGCTGTGATTGGCCGTATCCGTACCATGTGATCACTGTGACCATTCACAGATCACAACAGTACACAATGAATGGCTATGAATAAAAGCCATTCATTGTGTACATTTGACATGTGATCTCTGACTGGTCGAAGCGGTCACATGGTACCGGCCCGATTACACTGATCTGTCATCTGCTGTGTCCACTGGGTGACAGATCGAGCTATGGTGGCTAGAGAGTGCAGGATGGGAGAGCACCTGCTTGGCTGTCATTTGTCTAGAGGCCAGTTGAGAACTGTATGCTTTTAGAAGGCAGGTGTTTACATCTAATTTAAGGCATGCATAATAATTATGGACACACAATACATGTTCCAGCACAGCCAGTGTAAGGTCTTCTATTACACTTCTATAGTCTAGTGCCAGTATAAAAATTAACCCCATCTTTTGCACTGTATTTAGGGTGTAGCAAGTAACATGGTGCAAATGGAGCCCTTCACCTTGAAATTACCCCTGCAACAGCGTATGAGGGTTTTTCTCGCCTGCGGTCGCTGTCGGCCATGTGACAGCTGCATGGATCTCTAACTGCACAGCCGTGTCATTCATTCACAGAGATTTGAGAATGATTGAATTACAGCAGGGCTCAAAACTTCAAGTTCTGAGCTACTAGCCAGGCCTTAAGAGTTACTTGCCTCAAGCTGCCCCACCCAATCCCTACCATGCCCCACCTCTAAACACACCCTCATAAATTGTATAATGAAATGACGCTTAAATGTTTAATGGAGAACAAAGTCACAAAAATAAATATTAACAACAAGCTTAACAATAGTAACATGAAGCAATGTAAAAATAAAAGGAAAATAAGTGTGCCGATCAGGTGTCCCCCTTTACATCAGGTGTCCCCATCAGAGACCCCCTTTACATCAGGTGTCCCCATCAGATCCCCCGTTTACATCAGGTGTCCCCATCAGATCCCCCGTTTACATCAGGTGTCCCCATCAGAGACCCCCTTTACATCAGGTGTCCCCATCAGAGACCCCCTTTACATCAGGTGTCCACATCAGATCCCTCGTTTACATCAGGTGTCCTCATCAGAGTCCCCCTTTACATCAGGTGTCCCCATCACAGTGCCCCCTTACATCAGTTGTAAGCCCACTTCCCTTCCTTTTTGTACTCACAGACTTTTAAAATTTAAAACTTTGTTATGTTTTTGAGGTGTGGGATATCAGCACCCCCCAATAGATCAGAGTCCCCTTATATAAGCAAACCCCCTTAGAGACCAACCGGTGGTCTCAAGGTGGGGGGGGGGGGGGTCGCTGATATAAAGAGACTTTGATCTAATGGTGGTCTGTAAGGTGGGTGCAGATATAAGGTGACTCTGATATAATGGGGGTCTATAATGGCGGGTGCTGACAGCTGATCTAATGGTTGGTCAGCAACCATTATATTAGCATAAACATTCCCTATTAGAACCCCCCCCCCATTATATCAGTCACCTTATATCAGCACCCACTTTACAGACCCCCATTAGCTCACAGTCCCCTTATATTAGTGCCCCTATCCCCCCATTGCCTTAGAGACCTCCATTAGAGAGAGACCCCCCCCCCCCCTTATATCAGTGCCACCGATCCTCTATGACTTCTGTTGGATGTCTCTGAATAATGCCTAACAGACAGGAGGGACAGAGGTTCTGGTGGAGCCGCTGCAGGCAAGAGAGCACTCAGCCGTGTGTGGGAGTCAGAGTTAGGGGGCGGAGCTGGGAATGGTGGACAATCCCATAAGTGCACAGCATCCGGGCTAAAGCATCATTGGTTTCTAGGACACCGGGGGAGAAGGCAGAGAGGACACAGGACAGGCAGGCGCAGCCAACAGGAATCGCTTTGACGCTATGATACCCCCACTGAGTTCCCACACTGGCTGGCTGCATCCCGAGGACTGATTTCAGGTGAACAAAAATCCAGGTCAATCCCATACAGGTGGCAGCCCTAGATGCAGTGCCTGGTACACACTATCTCCCATGTTATTTACACTTGCCAAATACGAGTAGGCGAGTGGAAATTTTGAGCCTCAAACTACAGTAAATGTTCTATCTGCCACCATAGCATACAAACTTGTAGTTCTCAGTGGAACAGGGGTGTGATCTGTGAATGATCATCAAGAAGAACCTGCTCCATATTTAGTACCTTCGTCAATCTGGAGAGAGGGTAGTGTTCGGCATCATGCACACTGGGCATTTAGCCCTCTGCTTAGATTCTGGTGTTTTTATGCAGGTGGAAGGCACAGGCGCTCTGTCCAGCCCTGCAGCCAGCACCCTATAAGTCTATGACAAGAAAAAAAGTGAACTAATGCAGCCACCACATGTAGGTTTTGATTTGTAAGCTGCCATTTTTTACATATATTACATTTTTCCTGTGGGGTTTAGATATGCTTTAATCAGGCTACAGTGGCTGCTGCAGATGGAAATGCTGTCTTTAACAGTGCTTTCAGAATCTGCATAGAAGAAATGATCCTCAAAGAAATAACTTGTTCCACAGATGGAATTCTTGGTGTGTTTCATCAAAAATATACTCAAAAAGTAATGATTTACTTTCCTTTTGACTTGAATTTCACGTGAGAAGTTGCAATGCACTTCTGGACATAACTTTGCCTAGACACCCTGTTCTTGTTGCCCCATAGCTGGATTTATACAGTGTGAGATCATCTAAAGTGGTGGTCAGCAACTGGTTTATCACAATCAATCTGTCAATCATGGACATCTGACAGACTGGGACCCTACCATGTCAGCTGCCAGCTTCTGACTCCGGCCACAATCTCCAAGATCTTAGATTAGAATGCCATTGCAGAGCCGAGGAAGTTGTAGGCCTCTCCCTGGCTCTGACTTGTCTTATGACGTAGCTAGCTTCTTGGATCCAATCTGGTTAACCTGCATGGTTTTATTTTGTCTTAGTTTAGGTGCTAGTGCTTCAATAGCAATTGCAACATACGTATGTATTTTTCCTTTGTTTGTTTTATTCAGTTTATTTACTGATTATAAAGTCATACGTTTTTTTTTCTTGCAGGTTTCAAGGCTGTAAAATGACCTTTCAGTGGACGGCAGTGGCTTCCTTTCTTTATGGCGAAATAGTAGTTCTATTAATCCTTTGTATCCCATTTGTTTCTCCATTAAGGTACTGCATCAGAAGATTTTTTTTTTTTTTTTTTTTGCATGGCTGGCCTGTCATTGTAAGCCAAATAAATGTTTTTTGTGACTAAAAATATTTTGTAAGTGCTTAACATTAATGCATATTTATTAGTATCAGGCATTATTCACTCAGGTGCACAGACCTGCACTCCCATGCAGAAAACCATGTTTCTCTGCCCAGGAGGCCCAGATGGGCTGTGCAACCGGTTAAAATCATGACAGGCAGATTGCTTCACGAATCTTCACTGATCTCCACCCACATCCCTGCTTATACTTCTGTGTGGGACTGATGCACAGCTCTGAATTTAGCTGGTCTGTTTTCTGAGCTTTGCCTTGTTCCTGCACAGATGTATAAGCAGGGATGCATGGGAATATCTGTGCAACCATCTGCCTGTCATTGATTTTAACAGGCTGGCTGATCTCTGCTGCACAGACCATCTGTGACTCTTGGGTGCCCTCTGTGCAGGTGTACAGTTCTGTGTGAATGAGACCTTAATGTTAAATACCAATATTTTTTCCAAAGGCACCAAGACAAAGATTTTGAAACCTATATGGTAGATACGTACCTGTTTTGTTTTGTAGATATTAGATAGGCGAATCCAGGGCATTTAGGCAGATTTTCCACAGTTGAGTGTGAGTCTCCATTACTCTAATCTGTTCAGCCCAGTTTTCAGGTAGCAAACACCGCATCCCTGGCATCCCATTAGGCAAGCAATTCTCCTGAAGATGAAACTTCCAGTACAGTAAGCTTAAGAACAATGTCAGGCATGCCATATTCCATGAAACAGGCTGTCTGTAAATTGACTCCAAACGCTGTATATACATGTAAAAAAACTGGAGCCATTCCAGGCAAAATGATAAATCATTATGCAAAAGGGTAATACAGTCTAAAAAGTTTATATTCATTGAAGCGCAACCTGTTGTTATAGAATGTATTTATTTTTATTTATTTACATACAGTAGTTTATTTCTGAATGATAAAGGGGTATGCCTAATCAAAGCACATTGAAGTTTGGAGGTATGAGTGAGTAGGGTGTCAAGGAAGCTTGATGATTATCTATAGCCTGTGGAATCACAAGCTCAGAATTACATGTTCCCAGTGCACAAAAGGATTTATACAGTGTTGCAGCTTGGATTATCAATGGAATACCAGGTTTGAAAATATAGTTTTTATTCTCTGTATATTTGTGTATTTGTACAGAGCATTTCATGTAGCAAAGAAGTAATGTGACCACAGGCAGCCTAGGATATTTTTGGAACAACGTGGTTCCTTTTGAAGCTGTCAGCATGTACTATAACAGTTCCTCTACTATGGCTCAACAGTACAGGGATTTTCTCTCTTTTTAATTATTTTTTTTAAATAGTATAAATATAATTCAAATAAAATAGTAAATTAAAATTGAGATGGATCCTTAAGCAAGGATTCTTGGCAGGCAATTTTGATAACTGTCAAGCTCTTCCCAAACACTGGGGATCTATGCATGTGGTGGGCGGGATTTGTGGTGCAGAAGACCAAATATTAGATTCAGTACCCAAGGCATGGCTAGGTGTTCAATTTCATTTATTTCCATGGGATATTTTTTTCAGCGTGCATTAAGGCCTGATTCACACTAGTGCGATTTCAAATGCTATTCGAGTTGCACCGAATCGCACAACAAGGTAAATCACATTGTTTTCAAAGGTGTCCATTCACAGCAATGTGACTTGGCACACAGCAATGTTAGAAAAGATACCTTTACTACTGTGGTGTGATTCCAGTGCAATTTTGGCCCCATAGAATATACAGATCTTTTCAAAGTTGTACCCAAGTAGCACTACATAAGTGCACAGCAACAGAGGCAAGTAACTAGAAGTCAAATCCCACCTTGAACATGTATGCTCTTAAAAGAATAGGGATGAAACTGTTATGCAATAAGGCCCCTTGTACACGTGTGTCACAATATGCTGATGTTTACTCAGGAACTTGTGACGCCCATGTGCAAGGGGCCAAAATCCATTTTTTGTAAAGACCTGAGTAATGTTGAGTTTAGGCGAGTAAAGGTGTGTGAGCGTATAGATGAGTAAAATTCTTCTTCAATGCCATTATTGTAATATACTCATACTCCCATAAACGAGTAAACACGCAAGTAAATTACTGCACTCAAATGAAAAATGTTCTATTCTTGTTTTACTGCTCTGTACTCAATGTTGTATTACTGATCTTTAATCAGCTGTGTGCAATGTCCCATAGACAATAATTCATACAATTTCAGATCAATAAAAAACTCCCATGTGCAACAAGCCTAAGATAGAACATCTGCACTGAGAGGTGAATGGAAGATGTCATCACTGACGTTTTTCTAGCTTCAATACCTTCAGTTACTGACCTAGAAAAGGCACAGTTCCTCCATAGTCTTGACCAAAGGGTTTACAGAGCTACCTACAGGAGTAGTACACCATGCAGAAAAAGAATGCAGCAGCACCACCTTTGGGTAGTTGTAGCTGTTGTAAACCCTCTCTCTGCTATTTGCAGCCCAGTTCTTTCTGCCTAGTATAGGCGTTAGGACCTAGATCACTGCCAGGACCTGTGGTTCCTTCGTTTTATTTTCATTTTCTTTTTCCTGAAATTTTTTTTGCCTGTGTAGATCTTCAATCAACAGCCAGGCATAACATCAGGCTGGATAATCTAGATCCAGTAGTCACCCCGGCCTATCCAACAAGCACATGGAGATGTTTAGCTACACGCTGAGTTGGAAGCAACAGCACCATCCTGGAATGGGGTGGCTAACAAGTTAAACATTTTTTGAGGGCACATATGACTGGGCACCTGACATCTATTTCAGTGTCATCCTGATTGACAGCCCCCAGATGAGGGTCCAGGCTTATGCCATTACTGTTAGACTCCTCCCTTCCCCATCACTGCACACCCTACCGGGCGATTAGTGCTTCCTGGGTGTTTCTGACATTAGGCGTCTGTGTCTCAGATTTGAAAGGCCGCTACCGGATCATCTGAGCGCACCTTTACCAAGTTTTACAAAGTTGACGTTTTGGCAGCTTCAGATGCATGTTTTGGCTGCAAAGTTTTGCAAGTGGCTGTTTGAGGTTCTTTTTTCTTTTTTCTTTTTTTGACCATAAATAATTTTATTTTTCCCAGCCACCTTACACGAATCCATCCAGGAAAGGTTTGATACTCTGTGTGTTATTGGGGGGGAGTTAGCATTCAATAAAACAATCCACCTAGTTTCATTTTGAAGTAGTAATTTGTTCCAATTACCTCCTCTCCCACTGGGATGGAATCTACCACCATGTATATCCATAATGTGGTGTCCCAACAGTAAATCAGGCTTTACAGATTTCATGCTGGAAATATGGTGGTATGCTCGTTTCCAAAATTCAAGTTTTGTTTTTCCAACATAGAAACCCCCTTATTCACAACTCAGTAGGTAGACCACTCCTGCAGTCTTACAATTGGAAAAATGTCGGGGCCTGTACCTGTCACCATTTGGTAGAATTATGTTATTGTCAGTGTTGATATATTGGCAATAGGGACATGCCCCTCATCTAAAAGTGCCCAAGTTTTTACAAGGGTCTTTTTTCGAACATCCTACAAAATCACTATGTACTAGATGATCTGTTAAGTGATTTTGCTTTGCGGTAGGTTATCGTAGGATTTTCTGAAATGTGAGGGCTGAGTGTGGGGTCTAATCGGGAGGCACAGTGGCTTAGTGGTTAGCATGTCTGCCTTTGCAGTAAATGGGTCATGGGTTCGATTCCCGACCATGGCGCCTCCTGCATGGAGTTTTCCCTGTGCTTGCGTGGGTTTCCTCCGGGTACTCCGGTTTCCTCCCACACTCCAAAGACATGCTGGTAGGTTTATTGGATCCTGTCTAAATTGGCCCTAATATGTGTATGTATTAATGGGAGTTAGGGACCTTAGATTGTACACCCCTTGAGGGTTAGGGACTGATGTGAATGTTCAATATATATACATATATATGTGTAAAGCGCTGCGTAAATTGACGGCGCTATATAAGTCCCTGAAATAAATTTAAAAAAAAAATAATTGCAGACGATGCCAATATCTCTGGAAGATTTGTCTGATCTGTTGGTGCTATTTCGTATATCTGGTGATAATGCTTACGCCTCTTGTTTTTTTGAGGGAATGTTTCTTTGAGAACAAAATTTAGCTCGGGCTCTTTTAAATGCTTTTTTTAAGGCATGTGGAAGCCCCTTTGGAGTAGTCTTTCCTTTAATTTAGCTGCTTCTGCTATGCAAATCACTTTCAGTCGAGCAGTTGCGTCTAATGTGTAAGTACTGACTGTACGGATAGATGAAATTAAGGACCGAGGGTGTAAACTCGGAGTATGCAGGATCGTATTACCTGCTGTGGTTTTTCGATAAATGTTGCTCGAAAGATTTGTGTGAAGAACCAGGGTACATACGTTCTAGTGATTTTAAGAGTGCCAGAAAAGTATAGTCCACAAAAATGATGGTGCCAAACAAGCTAGCTACTTTCATAAAATAATCAATCTTTCTGACAAGGTTTGATGTTACACCCATGTTGGGGTGTAATATCAAACATGGTTGCATTACCTAACAACCCACCTTTAGACCGCTCTTGCCCACTTACCTGAATTATGGGGTTCATCATCCTACAGCGTCTGCTTTTTGAAAAAATTGAGTGCAGCTGTGTGTGATTCTGCTTGCATAGCTGCGTCATTCATTCACTGTGATCTGTGAATGGGATGTATGCAGGTTCTAACTGCCATTGTGGCAGAAGGACTCACAAATCTTAATACAGCACAAGTGTGGTGGTATTACTGTACTTTTAGTCCATTGTTTCTTTCCTTTCTTCAGCCACATTATAACATGAGGTCCATACCCCAGTATGAACCTGCGTCTGGGGGAAAACAATGTAGGAGCCAGTGCATTGCACACGCAATGCATTCTCTTGGTTGCAATGCTCTGCAGACTTTAATGCAAAAAGTTCAATAAATGCACATTTTTTTAAATATTAATATGGGTACTTGTATTACATTTTTTACATGTGTTATAAAACATGTGCAGTTTTGTTATTCATTAATCCTTCCTTTTAAATGTATTTTTTTTAAATGCAAGCAGTGTAAGTGCCTGAATTTTGGCTTGGTATCCGCTTCATGCAGTCCCTGCACAGTAAAGCTCAGACTGAGGGAGGATAAAGCAGAATAGGGAGCAACTCAGTTGTGCTGAAGGAGCATGCTGATAGGATGAGAGTGACAGGGAGATGAACTCGTCAGCCTGAGGCATCTCATTTTTACTGTCATTCCACAAGGTGAGGGTGAGGAGGAGACTTGTAAATGCTAATGAACAGGAGAAGAAAAAACTAGATCTCCTGCTCTGGCAGGCCTGTGCTGTGTGGCAGAGCTGTGTAAATCTAAAAACTGGAATGACAGAAATACAGATCCATTGGCACGTAAAGCAGCTCACATAATGTATATGTATTTCATCTATGTATTTAATAGTTTGCCTGAAATTCAGCTTTTAAGCAAGTTTTACCTGTCTGATCTTAACACGATGGCCCCAGAGATAAGTAACGATCTGCTTTTGCGCAATAACGCATTGTATGCCACACAAACAATTTTAAGTCCTATTTCTTGGAAGAAAAAAAAAGTTGCATGTGATAACTTTCTGTTTTGTTTGTTATTTTTATGTGTCATCTGGTACAAACCAGTATGGTCATTCCACCAATAAGTAACATTTTTAGTTAGTGTATTTTGGAGGGTTGAGCCATACCCTCATGTATAGTATAACAGTGAGTTTTTTTTTTCTTCTGCCACCTCTAACTCTGTTCTTTGTGGTTTGGAACTTTTGGGTGTTCTCCACCCTTTTGATGTCTTCAGCTATTTCTTTTGCATTTTATAAAATATGAAATCAATGACATACCCAACAGTGAGTAAGGGAACCCAGTATAATAGCAATTAATTATCCCCATCGCACAAGTGGGTGCAATACTTTGAAGGCTCCTGTTAAAAAAAGAAAAAAGTTGATGAGTAATGCATATTTTTTAACCTGCAAAAAAGTGCGTTTATTTTTTATCATTTAAGATGTAACCGGCTGCAGGATACTGTAGGATAGATCCGAGGAAAAACTTAAAAAGTGAATGGATAATTTAATTTTAAGTAAATTCCACAGGATTTTTAGTAGACTCTGCTTAAAATGTGTTTTAACATTTTACAAACATTTATAACACTAAAAAAGTGTCAAATGTTTTCTGTAGATTATTTTTTATTTTTTTAATTCCCTGCACATAAGGTTTATTAGCTCAGCATGTCCTGTAGAGGTCACACTTCATTTACTGTTTTGTATTCTGAATCTATTCTACATTACCATGGTATTGAGATTTGTGTGTGTGCGTGTGTGAGAGACACAGTATGTGTATAGGTTAAAACAAGAACATTAGAATATGTTACTTTTTTACAATGTATGCTTATGTTACTTTTGTTGTTGTACTCATGTCATGTTTTATTATGTATTTTCCTTCCAGATGGAGAAAGATATTCAGATTTCAGTTATGGAGTAAAGTATCCCCATACTGGAACAAAGCATTTTTATCCATTATAGTTGTGCTGATTGTTCTTTTTCTTGGTAAGTAGGTATATTTCTATATTCATTTTATGTAAAATAAATTTCTTCTATTTTTTTCTGGTTGAAACATATAATCCCAAGATGTGAAACATCAATGTTTTAACATACATACTTCTAATTGTCTAGTTCAAATGATGACAATTATCCAGTAGCATTTTTATTTTTATTGAAAGAGGAAATAAAAAAAAAAAAAAAAAAAAGCAAAAGAAGCAAGCAAGAAAAATTACGATGTGGGTTTATCGTGAACTTCTGCCAATAGAATCTCAGAAGAATGGCATTACCTATTGAATGGAACGGCCCACCCGTTGCTAATTTTTACAGATTACTGGAACTTATTTATTTTATTTATTACAGGTACTTCTATAGCGCCGTCAATTTACATATATATATTGTACATTCACATCAGTCCCTAATCCACAAGGAGCATACAATTTAAGGTTTCTAACTCGCATCCATACATACACATACTAGGGCTGATTTAGACAGGAGCCAGTTAGCCTACCAGCATGTCTTTGGAGTTTAGTAAGAAGCCGGAGTATCTGGAGGAAACCCACGGAGGCACAGGGAGAACAGGCAGGGGTAATGTCATGGTTGGGATTGGAACAGATGACCCTAGTGCTGCTTGGCAGAATTGCAAACCACTAAGCCATTGTGCTCAGAGCTGCAATGCATCTAAGGCCTTGAGAGGAAAGATGGACACTTTTTCTCTTGTTTTATTTTCCATATTACATGCCGGGTCAGGTCTAATAACAAAAAACTTGACACACTGGGGTTTATTTACTAAAGCTGGAGAGTCCAAAATCAGACACCCTTCTGCATAGAAACCAATCAGCTTCCAGGTTTCATTGCCAAAGCTTCATTGAACAAGCTGAGGTTAGAAGCTGATTGGTTTCTATGCAGAAGGGAGTCTGATTTTGGACTCTCCAGCTTTAGTAAATAAACCCCTGTATGTCATATGTTCTCCTAATCTGAAGATTCTGTGCAGCCAGACACCATTCTGCAAGTTGTGAACTTCTTGTTGATGCAACCTGACCTCAGGTCTGGCAGACATCAATGGGGATTTTTTTTACCACAAGGTGTGAACCTGTAGGAGAAGGATGGTCTTTAGAGCTGATTTACACATGTGTGGTGCAGATTGAAGCTCAGATTTGACAGCTAATTAATACAGTAGTTGTTCAGCAATTCAAGTCAGGTTTACATGAGGTTCAGAATTTTATCCTGTTCACACGTGTGGTTTAGAAACAGTTCCCATAGAAGTTAATAGCCTGTAATCACACCTGAACTGGACCGCTCTGCTCAGAAATCGTGCATGACTCTTTTTCAATACGCACAGAATCTGCACTGCCTGGACACTGAACATGTTTTCACGTCATGCGGATTGGATGCGGTTCAAACCTCATCCAATCCGCATATTTGTGAACTGGCACTAACTGTTATGAAGGTAAAATCTTTGTACCCCAAGACCTTCGTACAACTATCTTGAAAATATGCTATGATTACGCTCTGGCTGGTCATTTTGGGGGATGCAAGACTTTGAACTTGGTTCAGCAGCTCTTTTAGTGGCCAAAAGTGGCAGCAGAGTGAAGGACATATCTCAGCGTTTTATCTGCACCCCAAACAAGGGCATCAAGAACAAAGCCTGGGAGCTACTAAAGTCGCTTCCCATTCCTGGGAGACCTGGGAGATGACCACAATGGACTTTATTGTCGATCTTCCTTCTTTAGAAAATTTTTCAGCCAGCTTGGTGATTGTGGATTGCCTGAATTGACTACTGATGGAGTTCCTTTTTGGACAAATTATAATGAGATAGCCAGGGACTTTGTGAAAGAAATGATAAGGTTGCATGAAATCCCAAGCAACAGTATTTGTGATCCAGTTCACCTCAAGATTCTGGAAGGCACTACATGGAGCTTTGGGTATCAAGTTAAGCTTCTTGTCGTCATACCATCTGCAGAACAATGGGCAGACTGCACAAACTAATCAGACTTTGAAGCAATACCTCCGCTGTTTCTCCTTCTTTTCATAGGATGATTGGGTCTCACTGTTACCATTGGCAGAGTTAACCTATGCTAATTCTGTCCCTTCTACTACGTGTCAGTCGCCTTTCTTCACCAACTTTGGCTTCCTCTTTTTTTGTCAACTCTAGTACCTGATTCCCCATTACTGGAAATTCAAAGACAAACTGAAAAGTCCAGGAAAAAAAGGTGCTAAAAAGAATCTAAAAGAAATTCTTTAACAGGAGAAGGAGGGTAGAATTGAACTTGAATCCTGATGATTGTGTTTGGCTCTCAGCCACCAATTTAAAATTGGCTCATCCCTCAAAGCAGTTGGGACCCAGGTACATTGGGCCATTTCCTGTTAAATAAAGAATACAGTGGCATATGAACTAGAACATCCCAGATTCATTCAGATTTCACCCATTATTCCATGCATCTCTGATGTGCCTGACTCATGCCCTGATCGGAATTTCGGGCCTCCTGGAGGAATTTGAGGCTATTGTAGATTGCAGGAAATGTAAAAGGACAGATCCAATATTTGTTCAAGTGAAAGGGGTTTGGGCTAGAGAAAAATGAACATTGTGCCAGCCGTCAGGCCAATGCTTATGCACATAAGTATGTACATCGTCAGACGAATGCGCATGCACAGTGCTCAGCATATATGAGTACACTGCTTTGAAAAGTAAAATTTGAATCAATATCTCAATGACCACAACAATTTCCAAATTTGTGAGTTTTATAGAATGTTTGTTTAGTTCATTACATGAAAGTAAGGTTAATAATATAACTTAGAGTACAAAATCTTCAGTATTACTCAAATTAGTTTAAGCAAAAATGAATACACCCCACAACAAGAACTACTACATCTAGTATTTTGTATGACCTACATGGTTTGTAAAGACAGAACCAAGTCTTCTAGGCATGCAATGAACAAGTTGGCGACATATTACAACATCTATCTTTTTCCATTCTTCAAGAATTACCTCTTTTCACGCCTGGATGCTGGATGGAGAGTGATGCTCAACTTCTGTCTTCAGAATTCTCCATAGGTGTTCGATTGGGTGCAGATCAGGAGACATACTTGGCCACTGAATCACTTTCACCCTGTTCTTCTTCAGACATGCAACAGTGGCCTTGGATGTGTGTTTTGGATCATTGTCATGTTGGAAAAGTGCACGACGAGCAAGGGCCCAGAGTAATGGTAGCATCTTCTTTCAATATAGAGAAGTACATTTGTGAATTCATGATACCATCAATGAAATGCAGCTCCCCGACACCAGCAGTACTCATGCTGCCCCACAGAAGGGCACTACCACCACCATGTTTCACTGTAGGCACCATGCATTTTTCTTTGTACTCCTCACCTTTGCGATACCATACAGTTTTGAAGCCATTAGTTCCAAAAACATTTATCTTGGATTCGTCACTCCGGAGTACAGAGTCCCAGTAGTCTTCTTCTTTTTCAGCATGGACCCTGGCAAATTCTAGGCAAGCTATTTTGTGAATGGGCTTTAGGAGAGGCTTCCCTCATGAACGTCACCCAAGCAAGTCATTCCTCTGCAGTGTACGCCATATTGTGTCATGGGAAACAATCACCCCAGTTTGGCTTTCTACTTTTTTAGTTAACTGCAGTGAGCTTGCATGGCGATTTTCTTCAACCCTTCAGAAGACACTCCTGTCGAAGTGTGAACTTCTGTGGACGGCCTGGATGTCTCTGTGAGATTGATGCAGTTCCATATTTGTTAAATTTTTGTAACTGTTTTGCTATAGTATTCTGACTGCTAAGTAAAGCTTTGCTGATCTTCTTGTAGCCTTCACCTTTCTTGCGTAAAGAAATTTTCTTTCTCAGGCCTTGTACATTTCTCTTCCATGTGGTGCCATTGCTGACAGCATGAAGTGGGAAGGGGTTTTCTTTGTTAACCACGTACCTACTGGGCACTTTTACCCCTTTCATGCCCAGGCCAATTTTCAGCTTTGAATACTTTGAATGAAAATTGCATGGTCATACAACATTGTATATGAAATTTTTATAATTTTTTTTTTCACACAAATAGTGCTTTCTTTTGGTGGTATTTAATCGCCACTGGGTGTTTTGTTCTTTGCACTAAAAACTGATTAGGCAGCACTGATGAGGTGACATGGATAGGCAGCACTGATAGGCTGCTCCCAAACAGGCTATTCAAACCTGAACTCTGCATAAGCTCCTTGCTGATTGATCTTCAGTCTTGCTCTTGTGATCTTGATACCCATGTTTGTATGTTTCTCGTCTACGATTACTGACTTCAGCCTGGACTACTGACCATGCTTCTGCCCAGTAAATTTGTGTCTCACTTCCTGCTCGTTGCCAGCCTCTGCCTGTTCCTGACTCTGATCCTGCTTACAACTTAGTGTCTTTCTACTCAGCTGTGTCTAGATCAGGCTCGGAACCTGATTCTGCCTTTAACTGAATTTGACACATCCAGCACTGCCAACTGTTCTCCTGCTCGCACTTGCACCTTTCCTTCACTCTGCAGACCCTGTCTCAAATTCCAGGGGTGCTCTGACAGGAACTGTGCAAGAAGCCACCATTGTCACCTCAGGCTCCACATACAATTACGTGACAATATTTGAACTAAGAGTTCAGCTGATTATTTCTAAAGGGGAAGGAGTATCATGATTGTTATCTTGGCTTTACATGCAACATTTCTGTATACAAAACACGAAAGAAGCATGTGTACTGGACTTTTCACACCTTTCTCTATCCTTGAGAAGCAGTCTCCAGTATCCATTTGTAACAGTTTTGGTTTTATTGTGACATTTGTTTAAGGGGTTTTAATCAGTTTTGATGTTACAATTAAAAAAAAAATATTGAAGTTTGTATACTAAAGAAACATGCTTTGATTGTATGTATTTATATACTGCGTGCTCTTATATATTCAGGCAATAGTCCTTTTTTTTTTAATCTCCCCTACCCCCATTACCCTCAGTTGTGAAGGAAGTTGAGATATAAAAAGTTCAAATGTAGTAAACATTATTACCAATCAGTACAGGTTCAGAACAAAGTGTACACCAGGTTTGGAGCTGTCATTAACCATGGCCCCTACATTTTGCAAGCCAAAGGTGACCATATACTATGAATTAAAAAAAAAAAAAAGCAGGTTCCTTTATACACACAAGGAGGTACATGGAGGTATCCTAACACCCAGACATTGCATGCTGACAGCGGCTCCTGCTACTATCAGAATGCACTGATCAGCGGCTGCAGCCACTGACTGACCAAATGCTAAGTTCTAAATATTAAGGTGTGGGGTGTGATAAATTGCAATGTCAATGTGGTCCAGCAGCTTGTCATCCCATTATATATGCATGCAACTAAACCAACCTAAGGGAACTTTAGATATACCACTGGTGAAAACAATATGCAATAAAGTTCAAAAACTGAAAATCCAAAGGCCTATTAAGTTGGTTTGGTTGCACTGATTGACCAAAGTTTCCATCTTGTCGGTCCGACAAAAGTTGATTAACTAGCTGAATTTCAATCAGTGTATGGCCAGCTTTATGTGGGCAGACTCCGCTGACAGACAGACATACATTTTTATTTAGGTAGTTAACCACTTCCCGCCCGGCCTATAGGAAAATGATAGCCGGGCAAGCCTCTCGTCGATCCTGGAGGGCGTCATATGATGTCCTTCCCGGATCACGCCTTGCGCATGCCCACAGGGCCGTGCTGTGGCGAGACCTGTCACTGGCTGTGTACCTCGGACACGGCCGATGACAGATCTGTGTACCAGCCCCATTGCCAGTACCAGGTGACCTGCTGTGACCAATCACAGCAGGTCACATGACAGTTGTAAACAATGGATGGCTTCCTTTCATGCCATCCATTATATACAAGTGTGTCTAGCTGTAAA
This sequence comes from Staurois parvus, assembly GCF_062004578.1. Classification (NCBI taxonomy): domain Eukaryota; kingdom Metazoa; phylum Chordata; class Amphibia; order Anura; family Ranidae; genus Staurois; species Staurois parvus. The sequence continues at coordinate 16,437,242 of NW_028317815.1, read as the reverse complement.
TGGTCACAGTGATCACCTGCACAGGTTGAGCCAATCACAGCCCATCTGTGTCATGTGATTAGCCGTGGCTAATCACAAAACAAAACCTGAATGAATTGATTTAATTCAGTTAAATCCTAGATTGTAAGCTCGAAAGAGCAGGGCCCTCGATCCCCTCATGTTTTGCATTGTATTGGTATTGTTCTGTCACGTGTTCTGTCCCCCTTTGTAATGTACAGCGCTGAGCGAACTATTGGCGCTTTATAAATACTGTATAATAATAATAATAATAAATGCTTGCTTATAGCAAATAAATTCTTTGCTATAAGCAATCAAATTGTGCAAAAAAAAAAAATACTGATCACTTCCCCAATGTGGTACAATGTTACAATGTGACATTATACTACTTTGGTCATAGTGTAATATGAAAAAACAATCTTAAAGAATCTTAAAGAGAAAAAAAATGTAATAAAATAATTGAAAAAAAATTATAAATCTTTTTTTCGTACTGTCACCAGTCAGTGTCCCTGATTACTGCAACACCAGTTATAAGATGATGCTGTACTGCACTGGTGATAGTATGTAAAAAAAATTTTTTAAAATAACTTTTTTTATTTCTTCATTTTCCAAAAAATTATGACAAAAAAATTGCAATTTCAAAAAACTTGCCATGCCTCTCATGAAATACGTTGGACTGTCTACTTTGCAAAAAGGGGTCATCTGTACTGTTCTGACATGGAGATGGAAAACTTTGGTCAATCAGTGCAACCAAACAAACTTATTGGGCCTCTGGATTTTCAGTTTTTGAACTTTATTGCATATTGTGGTCACCAGTGGTATATCTAAAGTCCCCTTAGGTTGGTTTGGTTGCATGCATATATAATGGGATGACAAGCTGCTGGACCACATTGACATTGCAATTTATCACACCCCACCCCTTAATATTTAGAAATTAGCATTTGGTCAGTCAGTGGCTGCAGCCGCTGATCAGTGCATTCTGACAGTAGCAGGAGCCGCTGTCGGAATACAATGCCTGGGTGTTAGGATTCCTCCATCTACCTCCTTGTGTGTATGAAGGAACCTGCCTGGCTTGCAGTCTTCGCTCTACTTCATCCCAAAGGTGTTATATCTGGTTGAGATGAGGACTCTGTGCAGGCCAGTCAAGCTTCTCCACCCCAAGTTCACTCATCCAACTCTTTATGGACCTTGCTTTGTGCACTGGTGTGCAGTCATGTTGGAACAAGAAGGGGCCATCCCCAAATTGTTCCCTCAAAGTTGGGAGCATGAAATCGTCCAAAATGTCTTGGCATGCTGACACCTTAAGAATCCCCTTCACTGGAACTAAGGGGCCAAGCTCAACCCCTGAAAAAAAAACACCCACACCATAATCCCCCCCCCCCCCCACCAAACTTTACACTTGGCACAATGCAGTCAGGCAAGTACCGTTCTCCTGGCAACCGCCAAACCCAGACATGTCCATCAGATTTCCATATAGAAGCGTAATTTGTCACTCCAGAGAACATGTCTCCACTGCTGTAGAGTCCAGTTGCGGTGTGCTTTACACCACAGCATCCAACGCTTTGCATTGCACTTGGTGATGTAAGGTTTGGATGCAGCTGCTCAGCTATGAAAACCCATTCCATGAAGCTCTCTACTCGCTGTTGTGCTAAACTGAAGGCCACACAAAGTTTGGAGGTCTTTAGCTTTTGACTCTGCAGACAGTTGCCAGCTTTAGCACACTGTGCGCTTCATCATGCGCTGACCATCTGTCATTTTACATGGCCTACCGTTTCGTGGCTGAGTTGCTGTTTTTCCCAGTTACTTCCACTTTGTTATAATACCACTAACAGTTAAATGTGGAATATTTAGTAGCAAGGAAATTTCACGGATGGACTTATTGCACAGGTGGCAACCTATCACGGTACCACACTTGAAATCACTGAGCTCCTGAGAGCGACCCATTATTTCACAAATGTTTGTAGAAGCAGTCTGCATGGCTAGGTGCTTGATTTTATACATCTGTGGCCATGGAGGTGATTGGAACACCTGAATCCAATGATCTGGAGGGGTGTCCCATTACTTTTGGCAATCGAGTGCATTTTAAAAGAACTCTACCATACCTTTTTTTTCTTGCTGCATTTGTCTTGGGCAAATGCTTGGAGCTGACACAAGCGGCAGTTATCAAGCAGCCATCTCCCTGCTAGTTACATTGCTAGATGGCTGTGGAGGAGAGGCGCCCTGTCCTACCCCCTAGCTAGGCTTACAAAGCACGTAGGCACATTTGCAAAGTTCTACATGTACTTTGTCCCTTTGGGGGACAGAACCGAGAAAAAAATTGAAGTGAGAATTCTTTAAAACTGCAAGACAAATTTGCAAAACCAAACTATGTGGAAATTCCTATACAATATGTGCAGCGCTAGTCAATAAAACAAAGTAAAATATAGTAATGAAAAGTCACAAATGGCATAAAATTATAAAAAAGTGACAGTCTATATGGTATCGTGAAATATGACTTCAATCCAATGGTGGTGCTCCTTGTGGTAAGGTAAGAATTGTGCACTCACCAGAAGCATAATAAAATAGGACGTCGTGACATCACGCCGCTGGCGCCACGTGGAGGCCCGGCAGCCATCTTAGTTCCTGGACAGTCAGTCTGCTATACCTGACGCTGTTCATGCTGCTAACGCTGTCATTTGCTTAGTCGTTGTATACCTCACCTTGCTATGATTTAATAAATTGTGGCTTAAATTACTACACTATGGGCACTCTCCTTGATCTCCTTTGAGGAGCTATATCATTTTAGAGCCTTTCTGAGATCCAGTTTCCGGTCCGCTGCATCCAGAGAGGGAGCACATGTAAACAGGCATCTCTACCCATCCATCCCTTAAAGGGGTCTCTGACCATCTGGATCCACCTACTTCCTTTGAGGGCTCATATCCTTGCCACCTGGAGAAAGAACCATTCTATGTTCCAGTCCTGTCCTTTACCTGTGAAGAGATTCACTGTTGATATATACCCTGCGTAATTTTATTACGCTTCTGGTGAGTGCGCAATTCTTACCTTACCACAAGAAGCACCACCATTGGATTGAAGTCATATTTCACGATACCATATAGACTGTCACTTTTTTTTTTATAATTTCATGCCATTTGTGACTTTTCATTACTATATTTTACTTTGTTTTATTGACTAGCGCTGCACATATTGTATATGTTTTAACAAGGTTTCTTTTAGTTTCCTTGGGTGCTCAGCTGCTTATTATTAGAGCTCTCACTTTTATTACTATTTATGTGGAAATTCCAGCTTTATGTATCTAGCCTTGAATTGCAAGAAAAGGAGAATGATTTTTGGCTCACTGAAGAGAAATATTTTTTATTAGACTTTAAAAGCAAGTAATTACACATGTCACAAGTACTGATATTAGTTATTAAACCACAATATATAAACACAACGTGATGTGTAATGGAACTAGCTACAAAGGTCAAGCAGTAAATATATGTCTGTTGAAATGTGTGCTAAACTGTTTTATAAAGCATTCTATGTTGTACACGGACAAGGAAACCTTCAGCAATTACAAGGAATAACATCTCCAAAACACACAATGCGATACCAAAGACGTACAAATGGAAAACAATTACATCAACAAAGGGAAAAAAAACATATTTTTTCCAAAAGATTTGTTTTGGTTTCTTCTGTGCTTTTCTTCTGTTGGCTTAAGAATCTTGATGCAATCACATATGCAATATACTGTATATTCTATATAATTATGTATATAATATATTGTATATATGTAATATCTTTAAAACCCACTGCCTAAAATCACAATTTTATGCACCGGCCCCACCACTGGCAAACAAGTACACCAGTAATAAAAAAAAAAGAAAGATGAATTCCTTTTTTCCTATATGTCTTTGCAAATACCTACATATGTTTCTACAGATATATGTAAAAGATGTATATTTTTAGGCGTTAAACAAGAAATCCATCTTTCTGACTTTTATGTTATGGCCAAAATTAGGGTGTAAAAATGAAACATGGTCAAAGCCTGCAGCCCCTCAACAAACTGCCCCTCAACAAACTGCCTTCCATTCCAGAATCCAGAGGTTCTTCTCCCTGCAGCATTCTTTTATTATCTGAATTTGGTGCAGCTGTGCTTAACTCCACCTGAACTACTGCATCATTCATTCCTGAGAATCTGTGAATAGAAAAACTACAAGTATCATCTGCCACCATGGCAGAGGGACTCATAGTTTTCAGTGAGGCACAAGTAAGGTGATATCACTGCACTTGTAGTACATTGATGCTTCCTCCAGCCCCATAACTGAAGGGCTGTTTTTGTATGTGAGTTCTTTTACACCTGGTTTTCATTACTTGGTGAGTAGTAAGGTATTAACTAGTTGCCAACCGCAGATAGCCAAATGACGGCTGCACTGTGGCCAGTCAGTTCTGGGAGGCCGTCATATGACGTCCTCCCAGAACGCGCTCTCCTGCGCGCCCCCTGCGATCTCTGTGATCGCTGTGTCCTACGGACACAGCTGATCACGTGATGTGGTAAAAGGCCAATCACAGCGGCCTTTTACCACGTGATCAGCCGTGTCCAATGACACGCTGATCACCCGGAAATGCAATTGACGGTCCTCGACTGCACTTTCCTCACACTGTCAGAACATGAAACTACTGCCGAGAACCGGCAGTTGTAAGAGCAGGGATCGGCACCGATCATCCGTGCCCTGATGGTCGGTGCCCAGCAGTGCCACCCACCAGCTCCGCCACCTGTGCCCAGCAGTACCGCCAGTCAGTGCCGACTATCAGTACAGTGCCAGCTCATCAGTGCCACCTCATTAGTGCTGTCTATCAGTGCCAATCAGTACTGCCTGTCAGTGCAGCCTCATCAACGCACATCAGTGAAGGAGAAAAATTGCCTGTTTGCAAAATTGTATAATAGAAACAAAGAAACAAAAAAAGTAAAACACCCAGCGGCGAGTAAATGGCACCAAAAGAAAGCTCTGTTTGTGAGAAAAAAATGATAAAAATTTCATATGGGTATAATGTTGCAAGACAGCGCTGAAAGCTGAAAATTGGCCTGGTAAGGAAGGGGGTATAGGTGCCCGAAAGGCAAGTGGTTAAATATCTGTCCATTGTGCCACCTTTTAGCCTTTCAACCTTTACCTATGTAGGTACTTGATGCAGTACACATCTTTATAGCCCAATTAACAAACCTACAAATTATTAAAGCAAACCCGTCACTAGTGAAATATACAATTTTGGGTACTATTGTTGGTATTTCCTTTTGAAAATTCTTTTGTTTGGTCATCATGCTGAAGTTTTGACTTCAGTACTTTTTATTTACTGACTCAGACGTAATATACAGTGGATCTAAAAAGTCTACACACCCCTGTTACAATGTCAGGTTTCTGTGATGTAAAAATATTAGACAAAGATAAATCATTTTAGAACTTTTTCCACCTTTAATGTGACCTATAAACTGTACAACTCAGTTGAGCAACAAACTGCAATCTTTTAGGTGGAGGGAAGTAAAAATAAAAAACTAAAATAATATGGTTGCATAAGTGTGCACACCCTTAAACTAATACTTTGTTGAAGCACCTTTTGATTTTATTCCAGCACTCAGTCTTTTTAAGTATGCGTCTTATCAGCATGGCACATCTTGACTTGGGAATATTTGCTCACTCTTCCTTGCAAAAACACTTCAACTCTGTCAGATTGCGCGGGCATCTCCTGTGCACAGCCCTCTTCAGATCACCCCACAGATTTTTGACCGGATTCAGGTCTGGACTCTGGCTGGACTATTTGAAAACTTTAATCTTCTGGTGAAGCCATTCCTTTGTTGATTTGGATGTATGCTTTGGGTTGTTGTCATGCCGAAAGATGAAGTCCCTCTTCATGTTCAGCTTTCTAGCAGAAGCCTGAAGGTTTTGTGCCAATATTGACTGGTATTTGGAACTGTTCATAATTCCCTCTACCTTGACTAAGGCCCCAGTTCCAGCTGAAGAAAAACAGCCCCAAAACGTGATGCTGCCACCGCCATGCTTCACTGTGGGTATGGTGTTCTTTTGGTGATGTGCAGTGTTGTTTTTGTGCCAAACATATCTTTTGGAGTTATAGCCAAAAAGTTCAACCTTGGTTTCATCAGACCAGAACACATTTTCCCACGTGCTTTTGGGAGACTTCAGATGTGTTTTTGCTAAATTTAGCCAGGCTTGGATGTTTTTCTTTTGTAAGAAAAGGCTTCTGTCTTGCCACTGTGCCCCATAGCCCAGAAATATGATGAATACGGGAGATTGTTGTCACATGTACCACACAGCCAGTACTTGACAGATATTCCTGCAGCTCCTTTAATGTTGCTGTAGGCCTCTTGGCAGCCTCCAAGACCAGTTTTCTTCTTGTCTTTTCATCAATTCTTGGTAATGTCACTGTTGCGCCATATTTTCTCCACTTGATAATTACTGTCTTCACTGTGTTCCATGGTATATCTAATGCCTTGTAAATTCTTTTGTACCCTTTTCCTGACTGATGCCTTTTAACAATGAGGATCCCTCTGATGCTTTGGCAGCTCTCTGCGGACCATGGCTTTTGCTGTAGGATGCGACTAAGAAAATGTCAGGAAAGACCTACTAGAACAGCTGAACTTTAATTGGGGTTAATCAGAGGAACACAGCTGCATCCGCAGTTATAAGAGGGTGTGCACACTTATGCAACTGCATTATTTAATTTTTTATGTTTCCCCCCCCCCCCCCCCCAAAAGATTTCAGGTTTTTTTTCAGTTGAGTTGTACAGTTTATAGGTCACATTTAAAGGTGGAAAAAGTTCTGAAATTATTTCTTTGTCTAATTTTTTTTTACATCACAGAAACCTGACATTTTAACAGGGGTGTATAGAATTTTTATATCCACTGTAGATGTAAGGAGTTCCCACTTTTCCTTGACACTCATTTGCTGCAGGCTTTTTTTTGGTCTGCAATTTAGAGATATTGAAGGCGCCCATATTACACCCATTAAAGATGTACATTAAAGATGAAAAGAATTTGACGTCTGGCATACTGAACTAAGATTTCAGCTTTTTTCTAAAGAGGATGATATACTCTGATGTTACTGTTAGCTTAATTTTACATGGAACATTTCTGTTTACTAAACACAAAAGAAGCGTGCGTGCTGGAGCTGTCACACCTCTCCCTGCCCTTGATAGGCACATAAAAAACTGTGCCCAATGTCCTTTTGTAACTTTTACCTGTATTGCAGCAACATACCTTGTTGTTTATTGCTGCAGTGTCTTACCTTACTCTTCTGTCCTCTAGCTCTGTAAATTAATATGATACTGAGTAACAAGGGTAAGGATACTCGCTAAAGTCAGCTTATAGTATTATTCCACTGTCTCTTTGGAACTCTGTCAGACTAGGGCAGGCATCACTAAATGATGAACCGAGGTCCAGACTGAGTGATAGTTCTATCCAGACCGCCAACCAGCCAGTTTTTCAGTGCGAATGCTTGTCTTCTGCACTGATTGGTTTTTAGGTCCTAACAACCAATGACGTCATGTGCCTGTCCTGCCCCCAGCTTCACAGAAGGATGGAAGTGGCACTCCCATCCTGTGCCCACCTGGTACTTAACGGTAGCAGGGCACAGTGATGGGGACACCTGATGTAAGGGGGCACTTTGATGAGGACACCTGATGTAAGGGTGCATTTTGATGAGGACATCTGAAGTAAGAGGCACTTTGATGAGGACATCTGAAGTAAAGGGCACTTTGATGAGGTCACCTGATGCAAGGGGACACTATGATGGATTCACCGGATGTAAGGGGAAACTTTGAAAATTGACAAATATTATTGAAAGCTATGAAAATTGTACATTGCTTATTTTTGATGCTATATGTGTATGCTAGGATCTGAATCACAGCAAAAACATTAGAGTCAGACTTCTGCTAGAAGAAAATGTTACTTACTGTACCTACTTGAATTTTATAGCAATACCCCTAGACAAGGAGATAGCAGATGCCTCTGAAAACTTGTGGAAGCAAATTTAGTTTGTATCTATTCCTGATCCATTTGCGGACTAACCTTCATGGCAAAAGTCCAATGTTTCTTCTTTATTAGGTAAAATTTCCAATCAGCATTCTAAAAATCAGGTACCTTATTTGGTAGGTGGCTGGTTAAAGAATTCCACTAGGCATAGTTTTTTCCTAAAGTAGTTCCCCCCCCCCCCCCAAAAAAAAAACCCCCCCCACAAAACTAAAAAAAAAAGTCGCTGCTCTGAAAACATATTTACATGCAGGACTCCTTATTTTAGTTTCAGAACAGTTTTTTGGTAATTTTAAAAAAGAGGGACAAGAATTTTATAAAGCGTTTTTTCCAATGAGGACAGGGTCAGCAACAAAAAGGCATTGGTAAAGAGGGGCAAGGTTAAAATTGCTATGAGATTTTTATTGTTGTCAGTACCTGCTCATCATACTAACAGCCTCATTTCCCCTATTTTTGGCACCTGGGAAAAGTGAGGGCAATAATCCAATGGGGGTCACAAAACAGCAATAAAAAAACAACCATTTATTAATTACCCATTCTATAATAAAGCAGGTTTGTCTGGAGGCAGGCTTTAACTGAAAATACACTACACTTTACCTTTTAACGTGCGCTTGCCTGATCAATTTTGAGATTAGTTACAGGAGTTTAATATTTTTAATCTCAACAAGGTTTGAAGAGATCAGATAATAAAATGACACAAGCTATTGCCAACAATGTCCACCATTAGTTAGAAGGAGAATTTAGTACAATTTTACATTTTTTTTTCTTGGTAAAGACACTAGAGGATGGCAAAATTGTACTTTTCAGTAAACCTGAAAGGCTTGCTTGATGCTAAATGTGCATTGCTGTGTACACACCAACTGATATTTCAAATGAAGATAACGTTAGAGTGTCTACATAGGCAGCTGAAATCTGAGAAAAGTGTGGAATAGCAGGGAATGGTGCACTCCAAACAGTTTCTCAACCTTCACGTGACAGATGTTGCCATTGTTTGTTTTTATTTCACATAGAGGTCACCAGCACATCCTATGGTCAGCCATGAACGATGTATTGGTAACATAACAAGCAGTGCAACATTTAAGAGCTCTAAGTTGTTTGCTCAGGTTGAGAGTGACATCACTGTTTGCCTGAGGAAGGAGCTTGTTAGAACTCTGAAACTTCACAATGCTTGCTATGTGATTTCTGAATAGCAATGAATGATGTAGACTTATACTTGCAGACATTTCTACCTTCAATAATATGAATCTTCATGATGCAGCCATTGCAGACTCCTTTCTGAAATGCCAGCTGCCTAGTTGTCCCTAACTATAATACTTATTGAGTCCTCTGACCTGGAACAATCATGCAATCATTGAGTCCATAATACCTCTTCTGCATGTTTGTTCCAGGTTAGTCATTTAAAGTAGGATAGGTCAGGAATGGCAGCCTGTGGGTGCTTTTTAGAACAGGTTTCCGTTGTTACCCTTATCTGTTTCTTTTATGTTACTCCAAGATATGAGAGAATGGTTACTCAGTCTTGCTACTTTCAGCCAGATTGGTTGTCAATCTCATGTCTATGGGTCTTGCATGATACTGCTTGGTGTCCATTGCATAACACTGCATCTAATGAAGAGGAGTGGTGCATGTGCAGTTAACTATCTCCTTGCCTTGTCTAGCAGCACTCATTGTTACCATTGAGGAAAGCCCAAAAAAAATGGTCTATCAGTTTTCGGAAAGAAAACAAAAAAAAACAAAAAAACTATGGGTAGCTGAGGCATACAGGTCACATGAAAAGATATATCTTGGGAGGTCATCGACTTTAAGGATAAATACTATTAAACACCATATAATGTGTTTTGTGGCTAACTGCCACTTCTTCAGATGTAGTATAATGCAGGCTTTTTTTAGGCTGACTTGCAGAGCACTCAGTGGTGAATCAAAATGTGTGGCTAATTCGCATTGGTTCACCATGCCCTGCAAGTCAGCCTAAACAAGTCTGTGTTACAACACGTCTGAAGAATTGGCGATGAATAGCCATGAAATGCATTATATGGTGTAAAATCCACCTTTTAATGAAGTCAGCGAATTCTGAGATGTACCATTTCAATCAACATTGACTATTTTGAATCCTTATGCTGCTAGTATTAGTAAATAGATAGGAAAGTATATTTACTTGTTTTTAAACAGGTTTTTTTTACATTACCTTAGTTACTTCTTAAGTTCTAGGTAAATTATGTTGTACATCCCAGGAGTCTTCAGGAGAGGAGGAGGGGTTTTCTCAGCTAAGCACACCCTCCTACCTGCATGTCTGAGCTAAGGGCAGATGGATTCAAGGAAGTAAATGCCACATAAATCATTTGCCGTTACTCTAGATGGCCACGGTCAGAAATGATAAGGGGTGTTTTTCAAAGTGATTTCTCAGCAAAATAAATTATGGAGACATGGATGGATGGGTGAGTTTGCTTTTAATATTAAAAATAAATTAAATAGCGCTTCTGGTTTGTGGTGCTCAGATACATTGCAGTTCCACTGGCTGCCTCTGCTACCTGATGATTTTATTTTTTTGGTTTTGTGTCGCAAACCTACTTCACTATTTAGAAGTTAAACACAGATTATCTAGATTTGAGCCTACCCAGAGCATTCAAGTGCAACCACCTCTGCCCACAGACCTGCAAGGTGACAGAAGTACTCTCCAAATATGTATTTACAAGGCTGCACACACCACTTTCGTGGCTCCTGCAAGCTTACCAGTTATCCCATTATCAGTTCAACCAAAACTACACTAACAAATATACACCTGCAATGCCCTCCCTCCTCGAAATCTACATTTTGAGAGAGAGGCAGATTTAAGGTCTGGTCTAGTTGGGCTATCCTTTTGTGGCATCCTAATTTTAAATGCTGTTACTATTGCAATCAACCACTCCAAAAGACAAAAGGAGTATATGCCATTTTCATTTTTAACTTACAGATGCTGTAAGAGAGGTTAGAAAGTACTCTTCAAGTCCAACAATTGACAAGACGACAAGTGTTCATCCTAGTTCTTACGATCACATCCATATGAAGCTGTTCAGATCTCAGCGGAATCTGTACATCTCCGGATTCTCTCTCTTTCTGTGGCTGTAAGTATCTCATACAAATCTGCATTCTCGTTTTTTTTTTTTCTTTTTTAAATGAAGTGGGAAAGAAGAAGCAGAAAGTAGAAGCTGTAGAAGAGTTGCAGGATACATGAACAGAACATTATATGGTTCCTAAAGAAAAAGTCTGTTTCAAAAGTATTGCTGTCTATGGACATTATGCAAAGTATCCAAATAAATATACATGTTGTTATCCATTTCCTAACTGGGGTTTTATGGCTTCTAAAGTACTTACGTACTGTGACTAGCAGTATGTCTAATCAAAGTTGAGCAGTAGACAGGAAGGAGTAGCAACACAGTATAGGAATCCCTGGTGAGGTTTAAATATATTTATTTTTGCCCAATAGTTTTTAATTAAATTAAAGAGTGCATGGAACACACCTTTTGGTAAAGTACTTAAGAAGCTAGTATCACTACATTCTCCTCAATAAAACCATTATAATTGAATAGATTCTCAGAGTAAATGCTAAATTTCCACAACCTATATAGAAAACATATACCAAAAAACAATAAATATAAGTCCGGTATATATGTTTTTGTATAGGTTGTGGAAAATTAGCATTTACTCTGAGAATCTATTCAATTATAATGGTTTTATTGAGGGGCATGTAATGATCCTAGCTTCTTAAGTACTTGCACATTTCAAATATTTATATGTAGCACCTACCTATTTACAATATACATTTTGCACCAGCGTGGTCATCCACCATATTAGGGGCAGCTTCATATTTCATATCTTAGATATACATATAGTTTTTTTCACATTTGGCACCTAAAATTATTATTTTTATTTGCTCCTTCTGATACGTACATGGAATAAATGATAAAATATAATAGTGGTGTAGCGCTGATAACTAAATGTGCAAACTCCACAATAATAAGATAAAAAACATAAATTACATAAATGAATGAATATAAATATATAAGTGATAGGTCTTTCAAGATCTAGAAAAACAGTGTCTCAAACTGTGATATTATCAGAACACAAAGTGCATAAGATGAAGCTGGTCCTATGCCCGGACCCTCATACAGTGACAATACCCAGTCCCACTTGGGACCAAACCCCAAAAGACTAGGTGCTATATGCAGTGGATCCCAAAATAAGGGATATGATCACAAATAAAGTGAATGATGTATAAAGTGTATCCCAAAATTGGGATATAAACCAAATAAAGTGACTATATTTGTCCACGTATAGGTAGAGGATAGGGTGTTAACAGCATATAGAAATTAGGTTCCATATTAGCGCAGGGGGATCTCTGTCACCACATGGAATAAATGTCTTGAAAAATTGCCTGGCTATCAATAGTTATCGTTACATGCTTTGCAGTGTTCTGCGTCGTGTCGTATCTCTGATAAATCAGCTGGCATCGGTGATAGATGGCAATGATGCTTTGCAAACACAAGTAGAGAGGATTAATGAAGCTGCCAAAAAGCACATGGAAGACAATGATGAACTAAAAAAGGTAAATTGTTTTAGAATTTTCTCCTCTTAGTCCTTGTTTACATGGATGACAGTGTCTACCGCCCCCTCAAAAGCGATCTATGGTGATACTGCCATCTCCTGAATTGGATTTTGCACCTGGTATCCTGCCCAAACCATGAGCCAAGCATTTAACTCCGTTGTTGCTCCTATTGACTTCAGTGAGTGATTTAGTTAAACTTACAGTGGCCACGGCATGTGTATGCCACTAAAAAATTTGGTTGAAATGGGGAATAGGCCATATAGCTGAAATTACTCCTCCTTTGTGCATGCATGGAAAGCAGATAAGAAGTTGGAATTTTTAATGTAATGTGGTGCTAGTTCTGCGATGGCACATTACTGGGAATGGTGCTATAAAGTTATGTTTTGCCCCAGAACTGAAACCACTTTTGGGAGTGAGGCAGTGACCTTGGCTTAGACAGACAACAGTCATCCTGGCAAGTTATTTTAAGCCATAACCGTTGGATGTTATTGGATTGTGACACCACAAAAACACCAATAAAAGTAATGGGAACAGGCAAAGTTATCGTAATGAGACAGTAGTGGTTTAGCCAAACCTGTCAGTCTTTTTTATCTTTTTAAACTGATATCCCTGCCTAGTTGTAGGCACCAGGAGGTGCTTGTTTTTACATTTACCAGACATAAAACATATTACAGATAAATAAGCTTTCTTTCATTGTGCAGATTTTGGAATCAAATAAAGTTGGCAAAAATGAAAAGACTATTAAAGCAGAAAACGAAAAGCTAAAAAAAGAAATTGAAGATGGGAAAGGAGAATTAAAGAGACTGTCAGAAGGTGAGTCATGTTGGAGGAAATATATAGGTTCTTTCACATTTTCCAAAAATAATGTAAAAAAGTGGATTTCCAGCTTATTGTTACCATAACATTTCTGTAGCCTTCAGATAAAAGAACACACAATAGTAGTTATGCTTGGTTTCACTGTTGATTAAATATACAGCATAGTGTATCTGTAGCTACATATTTTACTTTTATAGAAAGGAAACAATCACACTTTGATACTTCATATTTGGCAAATTATACACATGCAGATTTGAGGAGAAATCATGTAAATAACCTACTACTTAACCACTTGACCTCCGGGAAGGGTTTTAACCCCTTCATGAACAGAGCATTTTTTGCTATTCAGCACTGTACTGTTTTTTAACTGGCAATTGCTTGGTCATGGAACACTCATTTTTTTCGCACAAATAGAGCTTTCTTTGGTGGTATGTGATCACTACTGGGTTTTTTATTTTTAATTATATAAAATTTGGAAAAAAAAGATATTTTCAACTTTGTTATAAAACATATTCAATAAAATCAAATTTCTTCATAAATTTCTTCATAAACTTAGGCCAAAATGTATTCTGCTACATGTCTTTGGTAAAAAGAAAAACCATTTATATTAATTGGTTTGTGTGAAAGAAAGATATAGTGTCTACAAACTTTGGTATATATACTGGAATTTACCCTACCGATTACATTTCTTGAGGTGCTAAAATGCCAGAACTGTATAAACATCCCCCAAATTACTCCTTTTTTACACTTTAAAGTTGTCACTTTAATGAGATTTTTCACACATGCCATGGGTACATTTGGAATTACACCACAACACATTCTGTTACTTCTGAGAATGGACATACCACATATGTGAGACTTTTTGGGAGCCTAGCCACTTACCGGGGCCTAACACCAATGAACAGCTTCAGGCTTTCAAAGGCTGTAACTTCCTCTTTTGACTTCCAAACTACCTATCACAGTTTTGGAGGCCCTAAAATGCCAGCATAGTACCAGCACCCCCAAATGACCCCTTTTTGGAAAGTAGACATCTCACGGTATTTGCTAGGAACCATGAGTATTTCGCAGATCTCATTTACTGTCAAACGTTTTTGGAAAATGAGGAAAGAAATCGAAAATGTATTTCTATTTTCTTTTTTCATTTTTTTGTGTTTTTGGGTGTAAATCTACGAATATCCATGGAATGTGTGAGAAACATCCCATTAAAGTGACAGCTTAGTGTAAAACTGTACTAATAACACTGGTGACAGGGCAATCAAAGGGTTAACTGGAGGGCAGTCAAAGGGTTAAACGTGGCTAACAAGTGTATGCAAGTGTATATGTGCTGCTTCTACTCACACAGGTCTGATTTTCTTCTCTCCCTGAATGAAAAGGGCCAAGGGAGAGCAGAACTGGCCAGATCCTGTGTCTGTGGTTATAAACAAGACACAGGGCTGTGCTGTGATTGGCTACAGCCATTTTGCAGATTCACAGCCAAAATCATTGCCTGAAACCTGCTGACAAAGTTATGCTGTAGCCAATCACAGCACAGGTTAGAAGTACGTGGCCATGCCTGGCTGTTCTGTCCACTAGCAGTATATTTACTGTTAGCTGGTGGCAAGTGGTCAACAACTTTCCAAAATATATTATACATATCTTTGCTATGTTCCAATCTACTGAACACATCATATTAATTTTTAGATCGGATTGGTCATTTGGCATGGGCATTTTTTTCTTTTATAATATATTTGGGATTATGAAAACAGAATCTCTGTGTATGTCATGTATATGTTTATTTGTCAAATCTGACCCTACTGGACCCTCCATTCTCCTCTATGGAGAGGCAGATGTAAAGGGACTTGTGTCCGTGTACACCCATCTACATTCGTTCCACTAAAAACAAATGGAAAGGGATCTGCTCCTCCTCCATCTGGGTGGATTGAAGGGCAGTTGGGTGTAAACGGACAGCCGGTTTGTTTACATCTGAGCGCCCATAGAGCAGAGCAGGCTGTATCCGTGTTTGCTCTGCATAATCTGAGCGGACATGGACCTGCCATCTAGCCCACTCAGCGGGGGATCAGCAGACTGATCCCCCACTGAGCAAGGGAATTCTGCCCCATGTAAAAGGGGCCTATTGCGGGAACATGTACTATAGACTGCCAATGTTGGTCCATTCTTCTGTAAATACTAATTGTCTGTCATGGCATGCTCATTCAATAACTGCAATACTTTTTGACCTGTCACTGACCTGGAACAAGTAAACCGAACAACAGTTCTGGCTTCAGTTTGACTTTACTTTCTGCATGCTTGTGTCAGGATTGTACTCCAAAAAGTATTTCAGTTGGTGGCAACTAGCATTTTTAGAAGTAGGAAAGCAATATCAGCCTCAATATTTACCTTTGCAGGCTTACTTTAATCCATGTCTGATATACATCAGAACAGGTATTTGCGTTTCTAGATTAATCTGTAGCCAAAATCTGAACATCTATCCAGTATTCCTTCTCAAATCTTGCAGTATCCCCTTCCCTTTTGCCATGATTTAAGGCATTTACTGTGCATATTCTGGTACACTATTATCTTGAAGAAAAAGAGTCTCTCAGCTCTCTGAATTGCAAGTGGCCTTCAAGTAAACAAGTAAAGAAAAGTCACACGGATGTGAAGCATACTTATTCCTATTAGTGTAGCTCCAGAGCTAATTGATGGTCAGCAGTCTTAGTGACCGGCAGTGCTCGTTGGAAGGTGGATGGATGAAGGGA
The DNA here is from genome assembly GCF_062004578.1 of Staurois parvus. Classification (NCBI taxonomy): domain Eukaryota; kingdom Metazoa; phylum Chordata; class Amphibia; order Anura; family Ranidae; genus Staurois; species Staurois parvus. The sequence continues at coordinate 16,421,095 of NW_028317815.1, read as the reverse complement.
TGGATGAGAAGCTCTAAGGATGTCCCACAGCTAGATCAGGGAAGGCTCCTCAGTAGCATGTAGGAAACCACAAAGTAGCCAAAGAGCAGAAATTAAAAACATTGTATCATTTATTGCAAAAACAAATATCCACACTTATATTCAAGCTAGAAGGATTCCTCTTGGATGTAGATGGAATGGATAGTGTGGTATGGACCAAAAACTGTCAAATGCTAAAGCTGGACCCACCTTGTGAAGATGAAACAACAGCAGCATGAAACCGGCCATCCTCAACGAACTAGGCATACTTTGGGGGTTGTAAGGGGGGAGTGTACAATGCGTTTCAGAGGCCCCCACCTCCTTTGTCAAGTACAGCCAATCATGGCAAACACAACAAACACTTTACTCCTGCGCTAGGAAAGGACTCAGTAAACTTAATAGGAATGTTCTGGTATTTTCTGGAATATGCACTGCTTGCTGCCCTCAAAAGACCGGGGTGGTCCAAATACACTGGATACAAATGGAGAAACAGAAAAAGGGCGTGCCAACCTAGTGCATTATCGTTTAAAATAATTTAATTGAAGAAACAAAATAGGTATCATACTCACAATGGACATAATAACACAGGCATGTCAAACTGAACAAGATGTATGATCCAAACAACATCTGAGTCCATACGATGGAACCCTGGATGACCAACTGGCTAACGCGTTTTGAAGACACAACCTCTTCCTCAGAGGGCTCTGAGGAAGAGGTTGTGTCCTCGAAATGCATTAGCCAGTTGGTCATCCAGGGTTCCATCGTATGGACTCAGATGTTGTTTGGATCATACATCTTGTTCAGTTTGACATGCCTGTGTTATTATGTCCATTGTGAGTATGATATCTATTTTTTTCAATTAAATTATTTTAAACGATAATGCACTAGGTCGGTGCGCCCTTTTTCTGTTTCTCCATTTGTATACAGCCAATCATGGGGCAGGAGCAACTTTATTACAGATGGTAAAAAGCCAGTAAACAGGCGGTGGATTGGAGTTGGATGAGAGTTTTAAATTTGGCCAATCAGCCGAGTCTTGATAAAACAAACAGAATGGCATGTGTGCAGATACCAAGGGAAAAGAAGCCAGTAATAATAAAACAATAATGTTCTTTATCTTTGTTTTTTGGGGTTTTTTTTAATTCAGATCTTTCTAAGATTTGTTTTCCATATTTTACTAACAAAGATAAAATTTGAGCTGGGAGACAGAATTGGGGGGCAAAGATTTGTACTGGGAGGGTGGATTTGAACCTGGGAGTAGGGGGAATGTTTGCATTTTTGGGGGGAAAGCATTTTAGCTTGCAGACAGAATTTATGCTTAGGGGGAGAGTGTGATAATTAGTGGTCTTTTTTTTTTTTTTTTGATGGGGAGGTATTTATGCTGAGACAGGATGCGTACACTTCAGGGGCTAGATGATGTTGTCCCAGCACTTCCCGCACTACACACAAGGCACTCAACAGATCTCCTCCCCACGCAATGCATAGCTTAGATCGGATTCCCTTACAGACGCAGCCTCAATCTACATAGTGTGAAGCTGGCTGCTATGTTACAGTTCTGATCCGTGACATTCCCAGATCTGAGTGGCAACACAGCTGCAGTTGCCAGCTACAAACTGTACAGATCAAGACTGTTTGTAAGGAAATCCGATCCGAGCGGTGTTCTGTGTGGAGAAAAAGAGATTGGCTGAGTGCCCAGGCTTTGCAGTGTGGGGATGGAAGTAGGAGCTCTGCTGTGTTATCTGCCACCAGTAAACCCAGTCCTCTTCTCTGCTGACTCCTGTACACTGCCTCACTGACCCCATCCTCTACCCTGCTGACACCCAGTACACTGCCCTACTGACCCCCAGTACACTGCCCTACTGACTCCTGTACAGTGCCCTTCTGACCACTGTTTTCTTCTCTTCTGACCACTGTCTTCTGCCCTGCTGACCCCTGTCCCCTGCCATACTGACCACTTGTACATTTCCCTGCTGACCCGTACACTGCCTTGAGAACCCACTGTACACTGCCCTACAACACTGCCCCTTTGTTTTTACAGTCCATTCCGAATACTTTTAACTAATTTAACATCAGGATATTAACAATAACCTAATTACTTCATTTTTTCAATATAATTCATGTATCTGTCAGTTTATCATGGTTTTTTATGTTTAATGCTGCTTGTATTACTTTTAAAGTTTTCTTATGTGGCTGTTGCAATCAAACCCCCCATATCTAGTCTGACAGTTCAGTCCGAGCGCTTACCTTTTTTCCTTCTCAACTCAGCATCTACAGTGGGGCAAAAAAGTATTTAGTCAGCCACCAATTGTGCAAGTTTTCCCACTTAAAAAGATGAGAGAGGCCTGTAATTGGCATCATAGGTAGACTTCAACTATGAGAGACAAAATGAGAAAAAAAATCCAGACAATCACATTGGCTGATTTGGAAAGAATTGATTTGCAAATTATGGTGGAAAATAAGTATTTGGTCACCTACAAACAAGCAAGATTTCTGGCTCTCACAGACCTGTACCTTCTTCTTTAAGAGGCTCCTCTGCCCTGCACTCATTACCTGTATCAATGGCACCTGTTTGAACTTGTTATCAGTATAAAAGACACCTGTCCACAACCTCAAACAGTCACACTCCAAACTCCACTATGGTGAAGGCCAAAGAGCTGTTGAAGGACACCAGAAACAAAATTGTAGACCTACACCAGGCTGGGAAGACATACAAGACCACTGATAATCTCCCTCGATCTGGGGCTCCACGCAAGATCTTCACACAGTTAACCCTTTGATCACACCTCATGTTAACCCCTTCCTGCCCAGTGCCATTAGTACAGTGTCAGTGCTTTTTTTTTTTTTTTTTTTTTTTTAGCACTGATCACTGTATTGGTGTCACTGGGGATGTCAGTGACACCAAGTCAGTTCCCCCCCAGTGTCAGAATGTCCGCTGCAGTCCTGCACTCCCGTTATAAGTCCCTGATCGCAGCCATTGCTAGTAAAAAGAAAAAAATTCCAGTATATATACCGCCATTTGTAAATGCTATAACTTTCAAGTAAACCAATTAATTTAGATGTATTGGGATTTTTTTTAGCAAAGACATATAGCAGAATACATTTGATATTTTTTTACTGGACATGTTTAACCACTAGCCTACAGGGCACTTATACCCCCATCCTGCCCACGCCAATTTCCAGCTTTCAGCGCTGTTGCACTTTGAATGACAATTACACGGTCATGCAACACTGTACCCATATGACATTTTTATCATATTTTTGTGACAGACAGAGCTTTCTTTTGGTGGTATTTAATCACCTCTGGGTTTTTTATTTTTTCTTAAACAAACCAAAAGCCACTGAAAATTTTGAAAAAAAAAGTTTTTTCTTAGTTTTTGTTATAAAATTTTGTAAATAAGTGATTTTTCTCCTTCACTGATGTGCGCTAATGAGGCTGCATTGATGGGCACTGATAGGCTGCACTGATGGACACTGATAGGTGGCACTGATGGGCACTGGTAGGTGGCACTGAGGGGCATTGACAGGCATCACTCATATATGGCACTGATAGGCAGCACTGACTGGCACTGTCAGGTGGCACTGACTGGCACTGTTAGGGGGCACTGATAGGCGGCACTGATGCACACTGATAGGCGGCACTGATGCACACTGATAGGCGGCACTGACTGGCAGCACTGATATGATAGGTACCACTGACTGACATTGATAGGTGGCACTGACTGGCACTGATGGGTGACACTGAAGGGTGACACTGAAAGGCAGCTCAGATGGGCACTGATATGTGGCATTGATGTGGCACTGATGGGCACTGAAATGTGGCACTGATGGGCACTGGCAGGTGGCATGGATGAGCACAGAGCTGGCACTGATGGACACTGACAGGTGGCGCTGCTGGGGCTACACAGATCATCAGGGCACACTGATCATCAGTGCTCTGATGATCTGTGTAGATGTCCCCTGTTTACATGTGATCAGCTGTGATTGGACACAGCTGATCACATGACCGAGCCGACATCTTCGGCTCTTTCCGTGGATCGGTGATCCGTTGTGTCCGAGGGACACAGCGCACCGCCGATCGCCGTGCTGTGTGCTCCCGGAGCTGCGCATGCGCGGTTAGAATGGGAGGACATTACATGACATCCTCCCAGAACGAAAGAACCACCTTGCGTCTGTCATATTACTATATGGCAGGCGGAAGGCAGTTAATAGCAAAAAGTCAAAATATTATTTTTTCTCAAGATTGTCAGTTTTTTTTTTTTTTTATATATATAGAGCAAAAAATAAAAAATGCACAGGCAATCAAATACCACAGAAAGAAAACCCAATTAGTGGGAAAAAAATGAAGTAAATTTTATTTTGGCACGGTGTTGCATGACCACGCAATTGTCAGTTAAAGTAATGCAGCATCCTAATGCAAAAAATGACCTGGTCAGGAAGGGGGGGTAAATCTTCAGGAGGCCAAGTGGTTAATGGCAGATTTATGGGGAGTCCTCTTTAAGAAACAGTCAAGCATCTTAGGATATGTTATATAAGATTAATTCAATCATTAATCTTAAATATAACAAACACCATCTTGGCCACTACTGAGAGTACGAAAAGCAAGGAGACATATTTGGACCACCAGTAAATAGCTACATGGATGAAGTTCAGAAGCTATCTCTACCTGGTTATTAAAGTGCATACCTGTATCATTTACTTACTTCAATGGAAATAAAGTGATGCTGCTATTTCAATCAAAATGTCTTCTTTCTTATATTATTCCCATGCTTTGAATTTTAGTGACTAGTTTAGTGAGTACATTTTACTGAAGATATTTTTATTTGGTTGTAATTTTTGGATCCCCAACGTATATTAGCAATTACATGCTTTGTTCTTATGAGCTGCTAGTATGTTGATAATAATTATTCCCATTGCTGTATGTGCCACTGCATAAAGGCATTACAGTTTTAAAGTAATAGTTTGTATCATCATATTGCTGTAAATTTGTTGGAGCAGATGACATCAATATGTATATCATTATTTTTCTCTTACACTCTTGTTAGCTGTGGCTGTCATGAATTGTGCAAGTTTCCTACATAACACTTATATTAGCTGTTCTGGCATGCCCCCTTTTTAACAATAAAAAAAAAAATCCCTCATCTATATTAATAATTGTAAGCATTTTCTAAGCTTGGTTCAGTGATGTACTGTATGGTTAAACAACTTCAATAAAACCAGTTAATGGTAAGAGACAATTCCTGTTGTACGCCTTTTGTTTGTTTTAAAAATAAAGTATAACAGGGTTAGATTAAAGCTGATTGTTCCTGCATGACAGTGGATGTCACTGAGGGTGTGACATTAATGTCTAACATCCTGAGACTGTTACATTATACAGTGTAACTCTTGACCTTATGAAGATCAATAATCTTCCTTCTAAAAAAGTGTTTTACATTTGCATAGTTACTTGGACATTCTGTGGCATTTTCTGAGTTCGTGCAGTGCTGAAACATGTATTTTTGTACACATTGCAAGCATTTCTTTTAACCTCATAAATAAAATAATATGGGTGTATAAACTATTTGCACCATTTTCTGCTTTGAATATTAAGTATAGTCTTCACATGATCTTTGTTTACACAATTGAAAGTTCCGTATACCCATAAACCTTAGGTGGCCTAATGTGCTGAATATTCAGAAGGCTTCTTATGCCTCTTTGGAACGTCAGTTGCAGTGGTATCCCTGACATAATTTTAAGCTTTGTATTCACATACCTTGTAACGTGGGACCTCGTGGGATTTTACAGTACTTATTCTTGAAACTCATCCAGTAGCTATGTGGTGTCCATCACTGACCTCAGAATTCAGAAGCATTGCATGTTATTGGTGGTCACCATAATTGGTTCTATAAACAGGGGGACACAAGAAGTATTTAACTTTCAGGTTATACTGGATATAGAATAGTTGGACAATTTTGCTAGTGTCCTAGGATGATGGATGCCTTTTTTCAGCTCTGCTGGGAAAAGTCTAGCAAAGTCTAGCATCATTTTGATAGCATCAATTTTGCTACCATGAGAGAAGGTCCCAATCTATCTGGTGCCCCCAACTCATTCTCTACCTATGGCTTTAGTACTGCAAGCATGTCTACTGACATGGCTTATGTCTGCAGCCTGGAGTCTTGTTGCCCTCTGCTTCTTTAGTTTATCCTGTCTTCTGCGTTTTTGCTACAGTTGTGCAGGACTTATCCAGTTATGTGCTGATTCTGAGTGCAGACGCCATGAGCACACTCCTGCAATTTCCCCAGCGGATTCTGTATTTGATGTGCCCGCAGCCATAGTGACCTCTGAAGCATCAGCTGCTAACTAATTTTCTGCTTCAGTGCCACTCCGGTCTCTACTAAGCAAACTTGGCTACAAGAAGTTGCAGTCTTCTGCTATTACTTCCAAATAGATATAGTTTTGACTAGCCTGCTCTTTTACCAATGCTGTTCCCAGTCGTGGATTCCCTAGTCGTGGGTTCCCTAGAGCCCCTAAGACAAAAAGAAGTTCAAAGTTCACCCTCTGTTCCAAGTCTTCCTGCAATGGTATTGCACAGAGCGACCCCTTACCTCCTTTTCTTGAGTCCCCTGCCAAAGATGTCCACTCCTCCGCACATGTGTTTGTCCCTTTAGCAAACCGCTTGCTATGGGGGCATACTTGTGGACACAGCATGGCTCAGCGCTGCCCCCATTCACTTCCTGTGGGATTTGATTGACAACAGAAGAAGCTGATGGCTCCCACTGCTCTCACTCTCTCCTGTGAGAAATGGAAGAGAGATCAACGCTGCTGCAGATGGGCACAGTGCTGGATCAAGCCAGGGCTCGGGTATGTGTTAGGCAGGAGGGGGGAAAGGAAGAAGTAGTGGGACCTTTTTTACCTTAAGGCAAGGAAGGCATTAAGGTAAAAAATGATTTGATTTTATAACCACTTTAAGCCATAGTAATGACAGGTTGATGGGGGTTTCCCATTTCATCTCCCACATGGGTCTTTTGGGAGAACACATGAGGAAGATACTTTGTTAAAGAGTTGGACCTGTACCTAAAAAGTGCTTGCTCCTCATGGCCTTCAATGAACAACATCTCCAGATTTACTCTGGATAGGATTATTAAGGATGCTACTGGTAGCAGGAGCACCTAGCTACCTCAGCCAAAGAAGATTAAGGCACAGAGAGGGAAGGCTCATTCCTCACTTGAGGTTTAAAAAAATATATATTTAGTTAGTTCACTCCAGCATCCTCCAAGTCCTAAACCCCATGCTTGGACCCAATCCACCTCAGAAGTTTGGGGCTCAAAATCTGCCATACCCTCTGACAAACCTTCCTCTGGCATGCAGTTTTGGTGTTTCCACTTTTCAAAGTAGGGCATCGTCTGTTAGGCTTTGCATACAGTTGGACAGTTTGCATCTGAGATGGTTATGGGTGTGGAAGGTAATTTCCAGGGGCTGCAGTTTTATTCCCATACGGTTTCTAACTTCTGACCTTCCTGTGTCATTGCACAGGTTAGCAGATCCCTATGTAGGGCACTCTCTGGGCTTCTCAAGGCATCATTGTCCCAGTTCCTATGACAGAATGGTTTTGCAGATTTTACTTCCAACTGTTTACAATTCCCAAACCCAAAGGGGTCATCCATCCTGTTTTGGATTTGAAAGCACTGAATGTCTTCATTTGAGCTCAGAAATATTGCATGGAATCAACTAAGTCTGTTTTCATCTCTCTTCACTAGGGAGACTTCCTACGTTCTGTGGATATTAAAGTATAACTAAAAGCACACTTTTTTTTTTCTTTGGATAGAGTGCAGAGGGCTTAGAACACCTATCACATTTTTAATGCTTTCTATACCCCCATGTGATTCACCCTGTCTATCAGTCATGTTTACCATTATGCCTGAAAGTGAAAGTAAACAGGAAAGCCCAAATTTTGGGGTTTTTACAGAACCAGAATAGAGGGGGGATATCTTTCAAGAGAGACACTAGTTATGGAGCCCGGGGTGACAACCAGGAGTTCCCTCACTTTTTAGAGGGATTTTCACTTCCTGTTTTAACTGTGGGACAGAAAGTGAATGGAAATCTCCCCAGTAGTACACATATGGCAAAAATAAACCTAACAAGGATTATAATCTTCCCTTACTCTATAAAAAATGGGAAAACGTTTTGCTTTTAGTTCTACTTTAAGGATGCATACCTGCAAGTCTCAATCTTTGCAGAGCACCATCTTTGCAGAGCTATGCTTGTGTGTACCTTGGGAGTTCACAAAATTGCTGGACCCAGTACTAGCCCCGCTGCACTACTATCACTATTGTGGGATACTTAGATGACCTCCTGTTAAGGGAACAGTTGTTTCTGGCTCTGCTGGGCAATGTAGTCTTTGCTGCTCAGACATTGCAACATTTTGTATGAAACATGAACATCCAGAAACTAAATCTGGAACCAACATATCATTTGTGGTCCTAGACACAGCTCAGACCACAGTATTTCCCCCTCAGGAGAAGCTTCAAACTGTTCCCAGGCTTATTCTCTCCAGTTCTAAATCCTAAGTGTGATGGTATCCTTCATTTACCCAATTTTACTCTGGACAAGTAAATCCTGGCATTGGACAGACTGATTCATTTGGAATTCAGGTTGTCCCTGGCCTGGTGGCTCAGAAATTTGCCTGTTGAATTGGGAAAGTCCTTTCTTCCTGCGTTTTGCAATATCCTCATGACTAATACAAGCCTGCTGAGCTGGGGAAGAATCCTGGGCACCTTGTTTTTCCAAACGGCACCCTGGAGCATCAGGAGATCTTGCTGTCTCTGCAGTGTTAGACTATCCAACTAGGAAGCCGCCCAATCCGGACTGAGTTGCACAAAGCCATAGGAATGGAATCAGGAAGGAATCAGAGGTCTTACCACTACAAGAGAGGTAGAGTGGATCTTGTCCAGCAGAGCTCTATGTTCTGGCCTTGTTTACAATTTACATGTTTACATACACTGCTCATCAGTATCAGGACAAGGTCACCCAGTGCCCAGGGCAAAGATGGGAAACTGCCCCCCCCCCCCAGCCTATCACCAGTACCAACTACAGCTCCCTGTTTTGAGTCCTGGAACTACAGCGGTTTAGTGTGTGGGCAGCTCTCCATTCTGGGTACAGTAAACCAGCAGTAGTGGGTGGTGTGATGTGTGTTTTACTAACTTTTTGTTTGTGTGCGAGAAGTTCACAAAGTGAAACTTCATTCATGTCACTGTACAGCAGCATGGTGCATTGTGCTGCTGTACATTGACATGCAGGGCCTTCCTGTGTTCTGTGATAAGACGCAGCATGTCTGCATTTCATTGCAGCTCACAATTGTTTTCAGTGTGTCCTAGTGGTGCTGGTCACTGCAATATATATGTGAACAGGTGCTAAATGTCCCAACAGTAACAAATTCCTAAGTGAATGGATGGCCCTGTTCTCTTCAACAGCTGCACCAAGATAATCTCTTGAAAGGAGGAATGCTCTTCTAACGCTAGCTATACATAGATCAAAATTTTGGTTCATGTATGGTTGTTCTTGTTTGAGAATTTGATCTATCGATTGACTTCACACGAACGGGACTGCTGGAGAATTTCAGTTTGATCACTGTGATTAATAGGCTGCAGTGCTGATCAGTGTATTTTGACAGCAGGGAGGTGAGGAGGTCTCTCCATTGTCTAAATACAGTTACACAGTGGGGATGCTTCCTGCATCCACACAGAATATGTGGATGGCGAAATTGGGTCAAATCTTTTCGTTTAGCCAGCTTGCTGAATTAAAAAAACTGACCCATGTATGAGCAGCTTTAGAGTAGCAACCAAACTAATGCACAGAAGTAAAGTGTAAATTTCCTCACATAATAACAGAATGTTTACTGCTAGGCTGACTGTCAGCATAGACTGGAGATTAAGATACACTGTCAGCCCAGCAGTGTATAAGGCTGAGCCTGAGTGTGTAGTGAACTTTCTGTTATTGGGAGAGGAGATTTACACTTAAATTCTGTGCATTTGTTTGATTGCTACTCTTGGAAGAACAGGGAGAAGGGAGCTGCAAGTGCGCCCCTGCCTTACATAGAGACATTGTGCCCAAATCACTTGCCTCTTCTACACCCCATGGCCCTGCTCATAAACTTTGTTTTTTACACAGCAGCGGGCGGCTGCTGTGTTAAAGGACAAGACCCAACAGTTTAACAATTGGGAATTGCTGGTAAAAGTGATAGGAGGAGGGTCCGGGCTTATTATGTTTCCCCTGTGTACTTCTGTGAAGTTTTTTTTTTTTTTTGTCATATGTAGGACAGCTGAAATCCTTTGATTAAAACAAATATATAACAGACATAAATAGATCAAAGGTGAATGTTATAATAGTTGTATTTATAAATATACAGTGTATCCAGAAAGTATTCACAGCACTCAACTTTTGTCACATTTTGTTATGTTACAGCCTCATTCCAAGATGGATTAAATTAATTTTTTTTCCTCAACATTCTACAAACAATACCCCATAATGACAACATGAAAGAAGTTTGTTTTTGAAATCTTTGCAATTTATTTAAAAAAAAAAAAAATGTACATAAGTATTAACAGCCTTTACCATGACATTCAAAACTAAGCTCTGGTGCATCCTGTTCCCACTGATCATCCTTGACATGTTTCCACAGCTTGATTGGAGTCCACCTGTGGGAAATTCAGTTGATTGGATATGATTAGGAAAGAATAAACCTGTCTATATAAGGTCCCACAGTTAACAGTGCATGTCAGAGCACAAACCAAGCCATGAAGTCCAAGGAATTGTCTGTAGACCTCCGAGACAAGATTGTATCAAGGCACAGATCAGGGGAAGGGTACAGAAAAATTTCTACAGCATTGAAGGTCCCAGTGAGCACAGTGACCTCCACCATCCGGAAATAGAAGAAGTTTGGAACCACCAGGAATCTTCCTAGAGTGGGCCGCCCGGCCAAAATGAGCGATTGAGGGAGAATGGCCTTAGCCAGGGAGGTAACCAAGCACCTGATGGTCACTCTGAAAGAGCTCCAGCATTTCTCTGTGGAGAGAGAACCTTCCAGAAGAACTGCAGCACTCCACCAATCAAGCCTGTATGGTAGAGTGGCCAGACTGAAGCCGCTCCTCAGTAAAAGGCAAATGGCAGCCCGCCTGGAGTTCGCCAAAAAGCACCTGAGGGACTCTCAGTCCATGAGAAACAAAATTGAACTCTTTGGCCTGAATGCCAAGCGTCATGTCTGGAGGAAACCAGGCACCACTCACCACCTGGTCAATACCATCCCTACAGTGAAGCATGGTGGTGGCAACATCATGCTGTGGGGATGTTTTTCAGCGGCAGGAACTGAGAGACTAGTCAGGATCAAAGAAAAGATGAATGCAGCAATGTACAGAGACATCCTTGATGAAAACCTGTTCCAGAGCACTCTGGACCTTAGACTGGGGTGATGGTTCAGCATTCAACAGGATAACGACCCTAAGCACACAGCCCACATAACAAAGGAGTGGCCACGGGCCAACTCTGTGAATGTCCTGGAGTGGCCCAGCCAGAGTCCAAACTTGAACCCGGTTGAACATCTCTAGAGAGATCTGAAAATGGCTGTGTACCGACACCCCCCATCCAACCTGATGGAGCTTGAGAGGTACTGCAAAGCAGAATGGGAGAAATTGCCCAAAAATAGGTGTGCCAAGCTTGTAGCATAATACTCAAAATGACTTGAGCCTGTAATTGGTGCTAAAGGTGCTTCAACAAAGTATTGTGCAAAGGCTGTGAATACTTATGTACATGTGTTTTTTTTTTTTTTTTTTTAATAAATTGCAAAGATTTCCAAACTAACTTCTTTCACATTGTCATTATGGGGTATTGTTTATAGAATGTTGAGGAAAAAAAATGAATTTAGTGCATTTTGGAATAAGGCTGTAGCATAACAAAATGTTCAAAAGTTAAGTGCTGTGAATACTTTCTGGATGCACTGTATTTGCTTGGTTCAGCTTTAATGTTGATAATTATGGTGTTAGTATTTAGTGGTTTAAATTAACCATATTTTGTAATACACTGATCAGTTTCTAAGTCTTCATCTTAAAAAAGTTTTATTTATAAGTAATCCATCTTAGTACTTAAAATGTTAACATATTTTAGAGAGGCCGAAGATGTATTGCTTGTGGCTAGTTTGTTAATAATTTACCTTGGAAATGTGTTGTATTTCTCTTTTTATAGTTGCCTGGCCTAAAGAAAGGCAGTAGCATGTTACAAGACCTTACTTTGATTTTCCCAATAACCCATTCAAAGAATGAGTAAAGGAGGGACAAATATAGTTATCAGGATGCATTTGTGGTCTAGACGCATTCAGCGCATTCAAAATACAGTTAAATGGGCCAAGGTACAGGTGAAGCTCTAAAAATTAGAATATGGTGCAAAAGTTCATTTATTTCAGTAATGCAACTTAAAAGGTGAAACTAATATATGAGATAGACTCATTACATGCAAAGCAAGATAGTTCAAGTTGTGATTTGTCATAATTGTGATGATTATGGCTTACAGCTCATGAAAACCCCAAATCCACAATCTCAGAAAATTAGAATATTACATGCAATCAATAAAACAAGGATTGTGCATAGAACAATATCGGACCTCTGAAAAGTAAAGGCATGCATATGTACTCAGTACTTGGTTTGGGCCCCTTTTGCAGCAATTACTGCCTCAATGCGGCGTGGCATGGAAGCTATCAGCCTGTGGCACTGCTGAGGTGTTATGAAAGACCAGGATGCTTCAATAGCGGCCTTCAGCTTTTCTGCATTGTTCGGTCTCATGTCTCTCATCTTTCTCTTGGCAATGCCCCATAGATTCTCTATGGGGTTCAGGTCAGGCGAGTTTGCTGGCCAATCAAGCACAGTAATCCCACAGTCATTGAACCAGGTTTTGGTGCTTTTGGCAGTGTGGGCAAGTGCCAAGTCCTGCTGGAAAATGAAGTCAGCATCCCCATAAAGCTCGTCTGCGGAAGGAAGCATGAAGTGCTCCAAAATCTCCTGGTAGATGGCTGCGTTGACCCTGGACTTAATGAAGCACAGTGGACCAACACCAGCAGATGACATGGCTCCCCAAATCAACACAGACTGTGCAAACTTCACACTGGACTTCAAGCATCTTGCAGTGTGTGCCTCTCCATTCTTCCTCCATACTTTGGGTCCTTGGTTTCCAAATGAGATGCAAAAGTTGCTCTCATCAGAAAAGAGGACTTTGGACCACTGAGCAACAGACCAGGTCTGTTTTTCTTTAGCCCAGGTAAGACGCTTCTGACATTGTTTGTTGTTCAGGAGCGGCTTGACAAGAGGAATACGACATTTGAAGCCCATGCCCAGGATCCGTCTGTGTGTGGTGGCTCTTGATGCACTGACTCCAGCCTCAGTCCACTCCTGTGAAAGTACCCAACGCTTTTGAATGGCCTTTTCCTGACAATCCTCTCCAGGCTGCCGACATCCCTGCTGCTTGTGCAACTTTTTGTTCCACACTTTCCCCTTCCACATAACTTTCTATTAATTTGCTTTGATACAGCTCTTTGGGAACATCCAACTTCTTTTGCTTTGTTAACTTGTTATATTGTGTAAAAAGGTTTTTACTATTGCATTTTTACTTAAAGGCATAGCGTATTTTGTGTATGATCATTCCATCATGTTTAATAAAAGATAAGTAGACCCTGAATGTTGTGGATGGATAACCCGTGGCCGCATTTGGCTCGTGGAGCCCTCTGATGTGGCCCACAGCATAAACTAGGGAAGCGCATGCCCATGCTCTGGGATAGTGGATTGTAGGGCTGAAACAACTAATCAACATAATCGATTATAATCAATTCTGAAAATAGTTGTCAACTATTTTCATAATTGATTTGTTGGTCAGTCAATTGGTTGGCCTGCATACAGAATGCATTATTTGTTTACATATCAGGAATTACAGTGCAGCACACATACAGCTCAGTGCACCATCCATACTTGTCAGTATACACAGTGCAGCACACATACAGCTCATTACACCATCTGTACATGTCAGTATACACAGTGTCATACATGTCAGTAAGTGCCTGAGAACTTGTAAATGTGTGAGGAGCAATGTCTCGTGGGAAATGTAGTCCTGTGCAGGAAAAAGAAGTGAATGATTCTGAAGGCAGAAGGTTTTACCTTGCTATAGGGGCACTCTATGCTATACTTTGTGGCTTGCTATAGGGACACTCTGAAGGCAGGAGGAGCCAGAAACAACAGTGGGGGACCCCAGAAAAGGAGGATTGGGGCTGCTCTGTGCAAAACCATTACACAGAGCAGGTAAGTAAAGTGCACACTCTCAGGTTTAATTTGAGGGTAGGTACATCCAAATTGGAGGAAAGGTTTAGGAGTTACAGCTCTTAAGAGTAGCCATTGCCCCTTATTCAAGGGACCAAAAGTAATTGGACAATTGAATCAAAAGTTGTTTTATGGCCAGGTGTGGTTACTCCTTTGTTATTTCTTCATCAATTAAGCAGGTAAAAGGTCTGGAGTTGATTCTAAGTGTGGTATTTGCATTTGGAATCTATTGCTGTGAACCTACATCATGCATTCAAAGGAGCTGTCCGTGCAAGTGAAACAGGCCATTGTAAGGCTTCGAAAATGAAACAAATCCATCAGAGAGATAACAGCAACATTAGGAGTGGCCAAATCAACAGTTTTGTACATTCTGAGGAAAGAAGAACGCTCTGGTGAGCTCAGCAACTTAAAAAAGCATGGACATCCACAGAAGACAACAATGGTGGATGATCGCAGGATCCTCTCTATGGTAAAGAAAAACTCATTCACAACATCCAGACAAGTGAAGGACACTCTCCAGGAGGTGGGCGTATCATTGCTCTTGTGAAGTCTTCTCTTGACATTGACAAACACAGAGGGTTCACCGCAAGGTGCAACCCATTCATAAACCTGAAGAATAGAAAAGCCAGATTAGACTTTGCCAAAAAACATTTTAAAAATCCAGACCAGTTCTGGAAAAGCATTCTTTGAATGGATAAAACTAAGATTAATCTGTACCAGAATGATGGGAAGAAAAAAGTGTGGAGAAGGCTTGGAACAGCTCATGGTCCAACGCACACAACGTCATCTGTAAAACATGGTGGAGGCAGTGTGATGGCATGGGCATGCATGGCTTCCAGTGGCACTGGGTCATTGGTGTTTATTGATGAGGTGACAGAAGCAGCCGGGTGAATTCTGCAGTGTTTAGAGATATACTGTCAGTCCAGATTCAGCAAAGTTGATTGGACGGCGCTTCACAGTACAGATAGACAATGATCCAAAACACTCTGCAAAAGCAACCCAGGAGCTTTTGAAGGAAAAGAAGTGGAATATTATGTAATGGCTGAGTCAATAACCTGATCTCAACCCAATGGAGCATGCATTTCACTTGCTGAAGGCAAAACTAAAGGCAGAAAGACCCACAAACAAAGAACAACTGAAGACAGCTGCAGTTAGAGCCTGGCAAAGCATCAGAAAGGAGGAAACCCAGTCTTTGGTAATGTCAAAACAATAATCGGCCAACTAATCGATTATGCAAATCGTTAGTTGCAGCCCTAGTGAGTTGGCAATCCTATATCACGATCAATGAGTTGCCAACCCGCCATCCCAGAGCATCAGTGTGAATGGAGCCTGTGCTGGCTGCGGAGGGAGCAGGCGTTGCATAAACCAATGCATCCTCTGTAGTGCTGGCTCCTGTCCTAGGTGGAGTGATACCAAGTGAACTTTGCCTTGGATCTTTCTAGCAGCGTGGAGAGCAATGCCAGCAGAAGCAGAACGGGGAAAAGGCCAGTGTATTAAACAACACATACATTGCTCATGTACAGTGGGCATATTGGCTGTTATCAAAAAGGGTAATTAAGCTGCTTTCACACTAAACCACAGGTGCAGCACAGTGCACCTGTGGCTTTCATGTTGGCTAGCTTCACTGAGTCATAGACTTCTATTATATCCTGCGGTTTTGATGTGCTTTCTGAAGGCACACTAGAACTCCTGAATCCAGGGCACCACACCTGCAAGATGTAATAGAAATCTATGGCTCAGTGCAGCTAACTGCAGGAAAGCCGCATGTGCAGTGCATAAGTGTAAGCAGCCTTATGAGCCTTAGGCTCAGGACAGTAAAGGCTTGTTTAAATTTGCATTTTGGGGGGGCAGTAAACTCTCAGTTTATTGTGACCCATGACCAGTTACCAAATCACTTACATGGTTCTCGCTCATCAAAAGATTGAGCACCTCTGTTCTAGCTCATATTGACCTGCCTATAATTGGGCCCTGCACATGCATGCTCTTACCTCATTAATTCTTTTGTCTGGGGCCATTCTCCTCCGCCCATAGGCATGAATGTGGGTGCAGGACGCAGCTGGGACTGTAGTCATGAAAAGTCTGGGCAGGGTCTGTCAGGGATCCAGGTATGACCAGAGATGTGTGGACTGACACAGGGAAATAGCAGGCTTCAGAAATGGTGAAATAATAAAATGTATTAAGAGCTGCACAAAACAAACGCAGTGCAAACAAAACCGAAACCTTAAACTAATATTACTATGTATAAGTGTAGTCAGGGCTGGAGAGGTGGAGTGGTCAGGCAAGCCGGGTCAGGAACAATCGGGTAGATAAGGTACAACAGGAGCAGGCAGGAGAATGGTCAGGAATAGCCGGGGTCGGTGCAGGTGGAGTTCAAGCAGAGTCAAGCAGGAGGGTCAAGCAGGCAGAAGACAGGATCCAGACAACAGGGCACATGGGAAAACACCAAGGCACTGATTGCAGGCCTGGTACTGCTTAAATACACCTCCTGCAATCAGCCTCAGGTGATGGCTTGATTGCAGGAGTGAGATCCTGGCTGCTAAAAGCACCCTCTGGCAAGCACCGGTACTGCAGCCCACACGGCAGGTGAGCCCATTCCTGACACACCTGCTGGCAAGCACCGGTACTGTAGCCCACACGGCAGGTGAGCCCATTCCTGACAGTACCCCCTCCCCCCCCCTTAATGGCAAAAATGGTCCATCGCCCGGGTCAGGTAACTGGCTGGATATCCCACTGCCGGAGTCAAGCGACTGGTTGGG